>NW_021703786.1:27097879-27250329 GCF_005190385.1 Monodon monoceros
AAGAAAGAAAGAAAGAAAGAAAGAAAGAAAGAAAGAAAGAAAGAAAGGAAGGAAGGAAGGAAGAAAGAAAAACACTGGGAGGGAGGAGCTGAGCTAACTTTTTCAGCGTGAAACTGATACCATCGACCTCTGCACGCCTCGTGCAAACTCCGGGTCTGTAAAGGCACCCAACGCAAACATAACTCCCGGGAACAGGGCTCCAGAAACCCTATCAGAAGGGAAACCACCACTCTTCTCTGGCGCAGGCCAGCTTGCGAGGGGTGGGGGAAGGCGGGGGATAGCGAAGCCGGTCCGTTCCTCCAGCCCGATCGGGACAGGCTCCCTCTCTTCGGCTCCAAGGTGGCCCTGGGGCTGCCCGGGAATTCGGGCGGCCGGTGCGTGGCTGGGACAGCCTGGCAGCCGTCGCCCACAGCGGGCAGCGGATTCCAAGCGGGTGCGGGCGGGGTGTGCAGAGCGACCCGGGCCCAGGGCGGAGGGTGGGCTTTCTCTGGGCGGGGAAACCAGACACTTATAGGCGGCTGAGGCCGACTTTATTTTTACTGCCCAAACTGTTGGAAAGTATTTAAGCTTAAACAGAAACAGCTGTATCGCTGGCACCGGCCAACGAAACTATTTGTTACCGGGAATGACTTTTTATGATTAAGGACGCGGCCGTCGGCGGCCTCTCGCGGGCAGCCCGCGCGGGTCGCCAGAGCGATCTGGGCGTCGCCAACTCGCTGTTCGCTAATAAGACCAAATGGCCAGAGAGAGGAGACTGTACACCTAAAGCCCACCTTGTAAAGTTTGAGCAAGGCCAAAAACCGGAACCCCCGCTTTTTCGGGGGGGGGGGGGGGGGGGGGCAGGGGGGGGGGGCCGGGAGCCGCGCCTGTCCCGCGCTTCCAGGACGCGCCGCTCTCGCCGCGCACCTAACTTTGGACAGGAGGCCGGTTTTCCGCTCTGGGCTTTCTGCCCTTTCGAGTCAGACTCCTTGGCTCGCCTTTCCTTCTCTCTCTCTCGTTCTTTCTTTTTTCTCTCTTCCACCACATCCCTCGCCAAGGGAAACTGCTTCCAATCAAGTTTATCAGCGATGTTTTAACTAAATCGTGGGTTCCGAGGAGTAGGTGCTGTTACTTGCAGCTTGGTTGGTAAGAGAAAAGTGTTGGGGATTGCTGGGCCCGGACTTGGGCTGCTGTCCCCGCCGCCGCCGCCCCAGCCACGGGTCACCTCGAGCTGAACAGAGTCTTGTGTTTGCGTGTGTGCAAACTCGAGGCTTCTAGGGCCCGGCCCTCGCCCCCTTTCCTGGACCCCGCCATTTTCGCCCCTCTTCCTCAACCCGCACTAGACCGCGCGACGCTCCCCGGGTTTTCTCGCGGAGTGTCTGCCACGCACGTTAGGAAGAGCTGTGGAAAGGAAGTGCGCGGCGCAGGCCCAGCGGGTCGCCCGGATCCGGGGGAAGCAGGACGCTCCCCCAGCCGCGCGCCCCAACCCCAACCAAACTCCAGACTCTGCTTGGTGGTCGTCCATGCCCTCCCCCAACACACCCAGGCCCGGGGCACGGAGCGGCTGGGCTGTGGCTGGCGACCCTTGGGGCCAGGGCCTGGCGGGGACGAGCAGCGCGGGCTGGCGGCACAGGCAGGTGGCTGCGGGCGTCTGGGACGGGTGGGGGGGGGCAGGAAAAAGGCGCGCGACGCCCCCCACGGGATCCCGGGGTGTGGGAAGGGTCGGACGGCAACAGCGAGCCGCCACTGGGTCTGCATTCGGCTTCCAAGCTGGGGGCGAGCGCTCGAGCCCAGCCCGGCTCGCAGGGCCCGGAGGGTGGCCGAGGGCAGGGTTGCGCGACAGGAGAAGGAGACGCAGGCACATTGATTTGTTAGCGGGATGGGGCTGGCGGCGGCGGGGGAGGCCGTTGCCATGGAGACCGAGGGTCGGCTGTGCAACTCGGGGGGAGGGGGCCGGGTGGAAGAGCTGGCAAGGGGCGCGTCGCCGGCTCTCGGGGTTCGGGCGCGGCCTGCGGCGCCCCAACACCTGTGCATTGTGCATTGTGCGGCGCGGGCGGCGGCGGGGGGAGGGAAGGGCGCGAGTCCGGGCGGTGGGGGTGGGGCGGGCTGGGGGTCGCTGAGGGGGCGTGGCCTGGCTGACACCACCGCAGGGGTCCCAGCGAGAGCTGTGAGGGACGCTGAGCACCGGAGGGACATCTTGGCGGCGGGAAGGGGGCCCCGGCGGGGATAGAGGGTGGACAGCCCCCCTGCCAGCCCAGCAGACTGACAGCGGCCGAGCCCGCCCTCCATGCGACGTCATTTCCGGCGGCGGCCTCTCCCCCCCCACCCCCCCGGCAGCGCTCTGTCTCCGGAGTCGCTTCGGACTCCGCCCCCTGGCGATTGGAACGCGGGTCACGTAGCAACGCGGGGGAGAAAGCGAGAGGGGCGTGGCCCGCAGCTCGCCCAATCAGAGCGCGGGAGAGCTGGCCCTGGCCGCTCGGCTTTAGCAACGTCGTTAGCAACACGTGGGGCGGGAGGAAGAGTGGGGAGAGAAGGGAGGAGGGAGCCGCGCGCGGGAGGGGGTGGGGAGGGAGCGAGCGCGCGGGAGGGGGAGGAGAACTGACGTCAGCGGGAGAGTATTATGGTCTGTCGTGCGCTGGCTGCTGCTTTTCTGCTCCTGGAAGCGGCCAAGGGGGGAAGCGGCGAGTCAACATGGAGCTTTCAGCGGTGGGGGAGCGGGTGTTCGCGGCCGAAGCCCTCCTGAAGCGGCGCATACGGAAAGTAGGTGCCCCCAGGCCTTGGGCCGAGCCCTCCCCTCCCCGCCCGGGTTCCCTCCCCCTGCTGCAGCCCAGCTTCCCTTCCCCCAGGTCCCAGCAGCGGCCGCGGCCGTGGCGGCGGCTCTGAGCCCAAGCGCTTTCCTTAGACTTGCAGCGATGCACAGATTGCATGGGTGGGGGGTGGGGGGCGGGGTGGGGGGAATGAATGCCGGTGCATGCACTTTGTGCAGCGTTTCGTGCAGGGGGTGATGCAGCGGGCGCTTGCCTTTCGCGGTGGGATTTCGCGCATTCATTCGGTGCATGCATTTTTTTGCATGTATTTCTCGTGTCCTCGTCATGCATTTTTCCCCGTGCACACATACATTTTCCTTTTTACATCCTCAGGGACGCATGGAATACCTCGTGAAATGGAAGGGCTGGTCGCAGAAGTAAGTAGGTTCTGTGCAATTCTCAACCCCAGACTGTTATTTGGGAGCTTGCTTTCTTCCTCTTTTTCCCTTTACGTTGAAATACAATAGAATGCAACAAGAAAAGTTACAGACATACACACACCTACCCGCGGCTCTTTCCCTGCTCCCGGGACTGATGCCCACTTCTTCCTGATTCCTTTTAGGTACAGCACATGGGAACCTGAAGAAAACATCCTGGATGCTCGCCTGCTCGCAGCCTTTGAGGAAAGGTAGAGGCCCCTCCAAGCTTCGGCTTCTCACTTAGAACACGAAGGGTGGCTCCTAACCAGCTTGAACTGGAGGCCCACTTGGTTTCTTTACTCACACACCCCTTTCTTCCTCCTTCCTTTCTGCAGGGAACGAGAGATGGAGCTCTATGGCCCCAAAAAGCGAGGACCCAAACCCAAAACCTTCCTGCTCAAGGTAGGATGGCAGTGTCCAATGGTGGGCAGCAATGTTATGTCAGTTTGTGGGAAGCGGGCCCTGAGGGCTTGTGAACCAGTGGGGTGTCCTATTTGTAATCTAGGAGGGAGTCCCCAGACAGGCTGTCACCAAGTCACTGGCACTGGTAAGCGTGTCTTGAGGGGAGGGGTATTCTAGAATTCCACACTAGAATTCCTTTATCGGACCCCCCAGCCATCCCAAATAGACATATAATCAAATACAAGAAGTGTGCTTTGTGTGGATGGCTGCTTCCAGATAGATCGTCTACTCCTTCCTCCAGACTGCTGCCCCTAAGCTTCACCCCAACCCATATAGAAATCCCAAGGCATCAGAGAGTGTAGCAGGGAGGGTGGGGCTGGAAGAGGGGTGGGGAGGTGGGGGCGGTGGACAGGGCCCTGCTCTGCTCTTGACACTGCATTCTCTTCTTGCAGGCCCAAGCCAAGGCAAAGGCCAAAACTTACGAGTTCCGAAGTGACTCGGCCCGAGGCATTCGGATCCCCTATCCCGGCCGCTCACCCCAAGAACTGGCCTCTACTTCCCGGGCCCGTGAGGGCCTTCGGAACATGGGTCTTTCGCCACCGGGGAGCAGCAGCACCTGCCGAGTGGAGCCCCCTCGGGACCGTGATCGAGAGAGGGAGAGGGAACGAGAGCGTGAACGGGGTGCTAGCCGCACAGATGACAAACCCAGCTCGCCAGGCGACAGCTCCAAGAAGCGAGGTCCCAAGCCCCGGAAAGAACTCCTGGACCCCTCACAAAGGCCCTTGGGAGAACCCAGTGATGGCCTTGGAGATTACCTCAAGGGCAGGAAGCTGGACGACACTGCTTCCGGGGCAGGAAAGTTCCCAGCTGGCCACAGTGTGATCCAGCTGGCTCGAAGGCAGGACTCGGACCTGGCCCAGTGCGGTGTGGCCAGCCCCAGCCCGGCTGAGGCCACGGGCAAGCTGGCTGTGGACACCTTTCCAGCCAGGGTCATAAAGCACAGGGCCGCCTTCCTGGAGGCCAAAGGCCAGGGCACCCTGGACCCTGGTGGCCCCCGGGTCCGGCATGGCTCAGGCACCCCCAGCTCTGTGGGGGGTTTGTATCGGGACATGGGGGCCCAAGGGGGAAGGCCCTCCCTCATCGCCAGGATCCCAGTGGCCAGAATCCTGGGGGACCCAGAGGAAGAATCCTGGAGCCCCTCTCTGACCAACTTGGAGAAGGTGGTGGTCACCGACGTGACCTCAAACTTTTTGACCGTCACAATTAAGGAAAGTAACACGGACCAAGGCTTTTTTAAAGAGAAAAGATGAATTGCTGGGTGGGTGATCCCAGGACAAGAGAGCAGGAGAGAGAGTGAGAGTGCAAACTTGGCATAATGCTTTTTATTTCTGGGTGGGAGGTGGCCTTCTGGCTGGTCCTTTCCCATCCCTACCTTCACATAACCCCCTTCCTTTCATCCCTCCCCCTCAGTTTTGGTTGGAAAGATTATCTCTAGAGTTATATTTTCTATTAGATGTAAATATGTTATTTAAGAAAAAATATCTAAATATATATATTTCAACTCTTGAAGTTGTTTTATTTAAACGAGGAGAGAGAGAGACTCAGTGTGGTTCAGTTGGGGCAGACAGGCTGAGGTGGGCAGGAGGGGCCTGACAGCCACCCAGGGCACTAGGGAGGATGAAGACCTGGGCACTGGGCCTCTGATGGTGTCAGGAGAGACTCAGCCAGCCCACCTAACCCCTCCTCCCTTTTCCTACAGCCGCAGGTCAGACCCCTGGAACCAAGGCAGGACCCGGATTTTTTCTCTCTTCCCATTGGTGGGTCAGGCCAACAAAAGATTGGCTCCCCAATCAGAAAGGAAGGGGGTGGGGTCAGTCTGTTATTCTTTTTCCTAATTTTTTTTTTTTTTTTTAAGATTAAGAAATCTGTTGCGGGGAGAAAGTATTAACTGGAGTAACATTTTGTGTGTGAGGTTAAAGGTAAAAAGTTGCGGGTGGTTGGGGAGCAGCAGATTTCTCCCAGGACCACACCAGAAAAAGCACTTTACGGGAGATGTGTGTGTTGTACACGCAGATCGGATCGTGTGTATGTCATGTGGACAAAATCTCCCAGTTCCCTCGATTCCTTTCCTTACTCCACAGAAAGAAAAGAAATCCAGCGAATCTGTTTACATTCCCGAAATGCCAGGATAAATTGGGAGGATTGCATGTCAGTGCCCAGAGTTCGAGGCGGTTCTTGTTTTACAAGAAAAGTGGTCGGGGGTGGACTTTTCCTTTTCGCGTCCTCTAGTTACGCCAGAAGAGACGGTGGCCCCCACCTCCCAGTAAGAGTTGGACTAGCCTCCCTCCCTCGGGGAGGGCGGGCCGCCAGCTCTCAGGAGAATGTATGGCCAGACAGGCCCACCCTGCGGGACCCACAGAGGGAGGGGCGGCTGGGAGCGGGGGCCGCAGCTTGGCTGGGAGTGCGATGGAGGGTCTGGGCTTGGGGCTCGGGGCTCGGAGCCGGCAGGACTCGCATCCCGGCGGTTTCGGCTGGGAGAGGGGAGGGGCGAGGGGAGGTTTCCATCCAAGAGTGCGCATCAGAACTTTTCCTTTTTTTTTTTTTACCCCCTTAAAAGCAAAAGCTATAATTTATAGGCCTTTTCGATTCGCGGAGTGTTCTCTATTTGAACTCGACATTCAAACTCCGCCAGAGGGGGAGGGAGGAGCGGGAGTTGGAGAAGAGACGGCTGGGGAGGCCTTGCGTGGCGGCGGGTCCCGGGACGCCCCCGCCCCGGCCGACTCCAGACCACGCTGTGCTCCAGGGTCGCAGAACGCACGCTCCTCTTTTGACTCAAAAGCACAAATCTGTCCCCCTCACATCCTGGTCCCTTCGAGGAATGATCCTGCGGCCTCCCCGCCCTCCCCCACCCTTAAAGGGCCAGCGGGGATCTAACTTCCCATTGCTAGTGGAGGGAGGGGCGAGGGGGCCCCGAGCCTTGAGAGGAAGCACAGATTCCGGGCGAGCGCGGCGGGGACCCGGGATTGAGGGGGGAAACTTCTCGATGCTGGGGGGACAGGGCGGGAACCCCAGCCTGGTTTCTCTTCCGCACTCCCCGTATTCCCACCTCCCTCTTCTCAGCCTCTCTCTCCTCCAGACTTTTGCCTTTGAAGTGAGGGGGTAAAAAAGAGGAAGACGGTGTACTACATGATTTTTTTTTTAATTATGAAATTGCGCCTGTAAAGAGAAGCCCCTGGAATGGGGATTTTTAAATGCTCGCGTTTGTAAAACTGGTATTTTAGACTTTGTATAAAGAAGCGCCGTTGACCAAGTGTATCTATTTAAATATCGACGCTATTTTCAGATGAAACTTCATTGACGGGACATGTCTGTTACCGAGTGGAAGGTCACTCCGGGACACGTGTCTTTACCTGGCTGCTGCCTTCCCTCCCTCCCTTCCTCCCTTCGCCCTCATCTCCCTCCCTCGGGGCTGACTTTGCCCCTTCCCCCTGACCTTTCCCAGCTAGAGTCGTTCTGCCCCACCGTCCCTCTGTCCTGCCGTCTGTCCGTGGCCATTCGCTCGTCTCTTTTACTCTCTTTTGCGACGCTGACCTGGGGGTGGGTGGGCAGGGCCGGGGCCGCGTGGCTGGGAGTCTGCAACCGCGCGGGATGTGTGCGTGTTGGGTTTATTTAATTCTAAGATTTGTACAAATCTCGACTCGATCTCCGCCTCAGCTCGAGTGAAGGTTGGCACCTATCTTCCGCGGTTGTGAATGTCTGTATCCAATACCGCTTTTTACATGTTTAAATATATACTTTGTAAATAGAGACGTGTCTCGGATTTTATTCCTTTTTGCTGGCCCTCGAGAAGAGGGAACAGGCGCCTCGCGGGGGAGAGGATCCTTCCCTCCTCGCTCATTTCCCATCCCACCCCCCTCTCTCGCCCTGTCGGCCCTGGACGATTCCGTTTCCAGTAGGCCCTTCCCCAACTGAGGGTATGCCAAACCCGGCGGTGGAGAGGGGTAGGCTTGGGAGGGAGCAGGATGTGACCCTTCTTAGTCTTCTATAAGGGGGATGGTCCTGGCTTTCCTCACCTACGGACTGCACTTCTCTGCGGCCTGGGCAGAACTCGGGGATCTCGGGAAGATGGGCCCGACCTCTGGGTTCCCTTTTCTTCTGGCAGGACTCCCGCAGCGCACCCCACCCCCAGGCCTGAGGTCCTGGTCCCTGACGCCCGGCGCCTCTGTGCCGCGCTCCCCGGCTTCCCCGACAGCTCACCAGTGCTGTCTGGGGACCCGCCCCCCAGACCCACCTAGCCTCGCCAGCGCTCCCCGAAATGCAGCGCCTCGCGCCTATTGATTGAGGAATTGAGTTCGCGGGTATTGCTAGGCAACTGGCTGCTCCGAGCTGGCGCAGAGCGCGCTGATGTGATTAGTGAACCCGGAGCTGCCGCGGCGCAGCCCCGCGCCCCCGCCCCCGCCAACCCCCACTGCCTCGCAGTCTCCGGTCTTCTGGGGGGGCAACACCCCCATCGCTGGGCGAGGAACGGTCTGGGGTAGAGCAGAGCACAGGGTGGGGTGGGGGTTTCTCAGATTTTCCTGGCCGAAGACTGCAGCAATGGGGCGGGGTCGTGAAGCCGGCACAGAAGAGCCGCCCTTGGGACCCCAAAGAGGCCACCACATTGAGCTCACTTCCACCCCCATAGCCCTAGCAGACGTCGCCCCGTGGAGAAGCGCGGATCTAGGCGTACTTGGCAGAGCCCGAAGGGAGGCGTGTGGGCACGCGTAGGCTGGCGCATCTCCTGCTCTTGTCCATCGAATCGGTGACCCCACGTTTGGCGGAGCTCTCCCCGCCTCCTTTCTCTAGTCTGTGGCCTGTGTGAGGACCCGGGAGGGAGGGCGCGGCCAGGAGCCTGGGCTTGGGGCAGTGGGTCACCCTTCGGACGTGAGGGACTGGGCCGGCGGGCAGAGTCAGAGGGCGGGGAGTGGAGTGGAATGGCTTGGCGAGGGTCGCGGCGGGCGGCCAGCCCCAAAGCCGTGGCCCCGCTGCTCCACCAAGACTCCCTCCCGCATTGGGCAGCAGAGTGGGCTCGTGCTTTGGGAGATGGAGGGCACCGACTCTGCCCACTTTCCCCAGTTGTTTGGCCACCACCAGCCTCGGCTTTGATCTGGTGCTTTTCCCACGAGTTTCCGTTGCCTGGGCAGATCCTCTGGGAAAGAGACCAGGTGTGGAGGCCTGGGCCTGTGGTGCTGCCTCCGGCTGGGGCATTCCTTTGCCTCCGGAGGGCAGGGCCGCCTCGTGGGGCCGCCGCCAGCGCGGAGCCTGGCCCAGCACACACACTGGTTGAACTGGAATCTTTATGGCTCTTCGGAGAGCGTCGGGTTGGATTTTTTTTGGTCCCTTTGATGCTTAACAATACAGATGCTAGTCGAGGCCCCGTGCTGTATGCAGGAGACCCAATGGCGAACAGGCCTGCCCTTGCACTTTGGGGGCTTGTATTCTGATTTCCTCTTCTCACCCCAAAGTCCCCTGGGACCAGAGGGGTCCTTCGGTCCAGCTGGAGTTCTAGTTGGAGCGTCTCAGGGCTTGCTCGGGCTCTACCTCCAACCTTGGGAGCCTGGACACGGCGAAAGAGGCTGTGGCCTGGGGCCGGGGCTTTCTTCGTGAGACTTTGGAAACGGAGGCTGCTGGGGGGCATCTCAGAGCGGTCGGGTTGCGGGTCGTCCAATTCGGTTCCCCTTAGCAGCTCGGAGCCCCGGGGTGGGGAATGCTCCCCGCGCGTCCAAAGAGTCCTCGGCCCGAGCTTCGCGGGTCGCGCGCGCCCTCTAGAGGCGATGGCCTCAGCCCCGCTCTCTGGCGCCCACCCCCTCCCCGGCGGCGGTGCCTTTCTGGGTCCCAAAAGGAGAAGGAAACGCCTCATCTCCCCTACCCAAAAGTACTCTAGAGTGGGCCACCGCGGGATCCCCCTCTGCGCCCTCCCTTCGGCCAGGCCCTCCAAACACAAAGGTAGGGAAGAAGGATGTGTCCAGCCCGCCAGATCCACCAGGCGCCCTCGGGCTGGACCAGGAGGCGCGGGGCTGAGCCCCCGGGATGCCGGGGGCCAGGTCGGGCCCCTTGGCAGCCCAGCCCATTATTCTGGGAAGGCGGTGGATTAGGCGATCAGATCAGCAGCGCAGAAACTAACAAAGGCCAGTGTGGGTCAGGGCCCCCCCTCGTGCACGTCTGCCCGGCGCTCTGTACAAGTGGACTCGGGCCCGCCACCGGGAAGGGCGCGGGCTCTTACTCCCTCTAGCCCGCTCTTTCCCGGCCATCCCCAACCCCTTTCTGCTGCTCTCAAAGGCCGAGGACAGGACAGCTAGGGTCGTCCCTGCCCACCTCCTCCAAAAGAAAGCCGCTCCAGCCACCGAAGGCACAACAAAAGAAAACATGCCAGCAGCCTTCCCTGCAAGAATCTGATTTCAAATTCGCAGGGCGAATTCTGGAGCCGGGCAGAGCTGAGGGGGGTGCATTGCTGTTTGTATTGGGAATCTCCTCCCGAACTAAAACATTCAGGCCTTCGCCCCAACTAGCCTTTCAATCAGTGGTGGCCAACATCCAGGCCCAACTTCTCTCTTTACTTCAAAGGGAGCTTCATTCTCCCCAGAGGCTGAAATTTATGAATAAATTCATGCTGAGGGTAATGCAAACCTTAAAGGACCAGGGAAGGTTATATAATAAGCAAATCATCTCTTTATTATGAGCCATGGGTTAGGAGTCGCAGTAGCACCACTGATTCAGTTTCTTGTGCTTCATGGCAACTCCCCTGGAATTTTATTGCTCTGTCCTTTAGAAGTGTTACCACATGTGGTGGATTCAAGGGGTTAAGCAGCTTTCCAACCCAGTATCATTGGATACTGGGTGTGTGTGTGGAAATTTTGTTTTAACCTAAAGTGTTAGTTTCTGGGAGATGTCTCAGTGAGTCTATAATGTATTGCAGCATCCCTGGCCTCTACCCACTAGACGCCAGTAGCAACAACACTCACCCCTGCCCCCGAGTTGTGGCAACCAAAATTGTCTCCAGGAATTGCCAAATGTCCCCTTTGGTGCCAAACTGCCCTCCCTGGGAAATTCTGGTGTAGGGACTCATGATCAACCCCACCTCTTTGCTTAGAAGAACATTTTTTTTTTTTCCATCCCAGGAAAGTGGCTGAGCCTTTCCCAAAGCCTGTAATTTTTTCACCCCATGATTCAGTTCAAGTCCAGATAACTATTTTGCCTCAAGAAAGGGAAAGTGAAGAGACTGTTGTTTCCAGGTATCACTCATGACATACACCAGGCTGAAAAGTTAAGAAAAGAATTTATTGATATACTAAGAGTTAACAAAAAGTTAAGGCAAAAATCCTGACACCTTTGCTAATGACTCTCCCCTGCAAAATAAATTAACATCAGTCTAAAAAGATCTGCAACCTATTGCTAGCGTTAGTTCTCCAAAAATCCTAGAAGATCCACAGAATCTTTAGATGCACTTGAGCAAAAATCTGGTCCTCTAGGCGCTACCTCTCCCCTCCTCCCACCCCTTTCCTTTCCCCCAAACCATTGTGGGTTTCCTGGGGGAAGCATTTCCTTTAACTGGTCCTGATTGAATATGGGGGCTGGGCTGCTGTGCTGTTTCAACAAAGATCTTAAGTTTCCCAGGGCAATAACATATTCACTTTTGTTCTCTCTCTTTTAAAAAAAGCAAACAAACAGCCACACTTTAAAGTAATTAGAAGTGGCATACATGAATAATTTGGCTTTTTTTTAAAATTAAAAAACACAAATCAAGCCAGTAATTGGCAATGGTCCAAAGCTCTGGTTCTCCCCCCTAGTTTCCCCCTAATAAAACCTCTAGGCTCAGAGCTCTCTTAGTCAGGTCAGAATCTTGAGTGTAACCAAAAACAAGGAACACTCTTTTTGGTACCAAAAAATATATATAAAAATATGCCAAATCCTCTCAAGAAGAAGATAGACTGGCCCCTTCTTCCTATCCATTACAAAAGCAAACAGAAAAACAGGATTGAAACACCCACTCAACATACACTGTGATGCAGTTCGCATAAGAAACCCTGCAGGATAAACAAGTCAGATGTGTGACCAATGCCTAGCCACACAAACACACACACACACACACACACACACACACACAGCAGCAAAAAAAGTACTACTTTTATTTATTGGTAAACATGACGACCAACTCTGAGCACCTGTCCAACTCTTCAGCGAAGGCTGTCACGCCTGCACATGTGTGTACACACACAAACACACACAAACATGAACCTCTTGGAGTCGCAAACACCAAGAAAGACACACAACACAGCAAGAAGGCAAAGTGGCTGGGAGTAAGGTGTTTGCAGATTCAAACTTTGGGATTGAAGTAGCTGGTAAACAGAAAGGCACCTAATCAGGGTTTGGAGACCTGGCTGCTGGGGCTGTCAGATCAGCCCAGATCAGGGTCACCCTGAGGGCTTGCAGGGGAGAGCTGCTACTGGCCTGGCTCTGCAGCCTCTAAGGCAGCAAAACTTGGAGGTTATGAGCTCCTTTGAGGGGGAGGCAGCCCAGGAGAGCCCCTTTAGTCTCACCCAGGGACATCTGGGGACAGGAGGGGAGGTTGGTGCCAGGGGCCCAGGGTGCTGGCACCCCTTCCTTCCAGACTGTGCAGTGCACTGGCATCTCGCCATCTCCTGTGGGGGCAGTGGAGGGGGCATTCTCCCCCTTTACTGTCCACTTTCCAGTTTCAGCCTGGCTGTCCAGGACCCCCAGTCCTCAGGTTTGCCAGGGTGGGCACCACTCCTGCTGCAGCCAGCGTGGCTATCACGTAGAGGAGTTGGAAGCTGCATCTGGATGCCCCTCAACGAGGTCCTGGATGTGATCTGTCCCCAAAGGCACACTGTTGAAATCGATTTGGCTACACAAAAGCCATCTCTTCCTATTTGGCGTGGAGGGTGAGGGACTGAGGGGGCTGGAGTTCTGGCAGGCCCACCCTCAGAAACCAGAGCCCACTGTGTCCACTGCACTCAGGGCTATGGGGACAACAGAAGATCCCACACCTGCTCGCTGATGTTAACCGATAATTGAAGCAGAAATAAAGTTCCCTGCATTCCCACTTTTTTTTTTTTGGCATAAAGACCAGTGACCCCACTCACTGATGTACCTCTCTGCCCCAAATCAGTAATGGCAATTCTGTTGTTGGTTGGAATTGCCAAGACAGCTGACGGACTCAGCCATCTGGGGGGAGGCAGTCGGGCTGGCAGCTCTGGCCTTTCCAAAGGCCAGGTGGGTCACTCAGATTTTGTCCCATTTCCAAAATGGTACAGGGATACAGCTTCTCAGCTGGGTAAGAGAACATGGAACCCCCAGAAGTGGGGAGGGATTGTCAGGGGAAGGTAGGTGGGAACTGTGGGAAGCACCTGCACAGCAGCTGGAAGCCAGCGGATGTCGGGAAGGAGGACCTACTGCCAGCAACTGCCCACCTCCCAGTGGATCTGGGGCAGTTTGTGGGGCCATGATTAGGACTAAGACAGTCCTTGAACAGGCTGGCAGAAAGGAAGGCAGCAGCGGCCCCTGACACTTGGAGGTTTAGGTGGAAGAGCTCTGGGATCAGCCCCCTCCCTGCCCATGCTGGGCTCTTGAGTCAGCATCTGGGGGCTGCTGTTGTTAATCTGAATCAGGGTTAGATGGCACCAACACCAACCTCTTCAGGGTTCCTGATCCCAACTGCCACACCTGTCCTCTTACATTAAGGCCACAGCCCTCATCTGTCCCGGGTGGGGTCAGGGACAGGGAGGTGGACAGTCCCCTCACCCTTGCCAGCTCAGGCATTGCTGAGGGGGGAGTTCCGACCAGAAAGGCCCCTTTCCTGCTCCCCCTACCCTTCCACACACTGAGCAGAGTCCTCCCTGGAGCAGCTCCCCAGGCCTTACCTCCCCCCAGCCCTAAGTACACCTTCTCTTCCAGCCGCTGGGCAGAAACAGCCAAGCTGGGCCAGAAGCCCCCTCCTCTAACACCTGTGCTCTGGGAAATTGGGAGGCAAGGTGACCACCGTTGTCATCACAGGCCACGGAGGCAGTTCAAACAGCGAACATGGTCGGGCTCAAGAAACACAGGATGCTCTTGAGAAACATTTCGCTGAGCCACAGGCGGCCACCTAGACTTCCTGAGGCAAATGGAGAGCAAAGCGAAGGCCCAGAGGTAGGAACAAGGGCGAGGCCGGGTGGCAAGGCATCACGGAGCCTCCCATGCCAAGTGGCAGGCAGGGCTGGGTCCAGGGGAGTTCCCATCCAAGCCTGCCCTTGAAGGAGGCCACCGGCCCCTGGACAGGGTTTGGGATGTGGGCCATGTATCAAAGCAAAGCCAGAGGCCAGAGAGGGGAAGGTGAGACCCGGGCAGCCAGGGGGTGTCAGTAATGTCTCAGGTTGAAGAAGCCCACGCTGGTGGGAGACTCCTTCACCGTGACTGTGATGAGGTTGGCGGTGACGTCGGTGACGAAGACGTGCTCAATGAGGCTGCGGGTGGGCTTCCAGTCCTGGCTGGTTTGGACGGACACTGACAGGTTCTGTCCGGCACTGGGCAGGGAGGCAGAGTCAGGGTCCGAGTCGGAGCTGCTGTTCTCTTCGCCAGTGCTCATCTCAGACAGTGTAGCTGTCTTCCGCGCCTCTGCCGGAGTCGGGTGGCCCTCCTGCCCTGGGGCCATGCTGCCCTTGACGAAGTCCCTCTTACCGGCAGGGGTGGGCAGGGCTGCTGCCCTGGAGGCCAGCTTCTCACTCTTGCTGGCGTCGGTGGGCAGACCAGCCCCACTCACCGCAGTGAGGCCACCCCCGGCACCCTTCCCAGTGGCTGGGTGGGTGGCAGGGTTACCCTTGGTGGTTGTGGCATGGCGGGCGACCATGCCCAGCCCTGGTGTGCCGTTCTTGACACTCTGTAAGTCCAAGACCTGGAGGCTCAGCTCCTGGGTGGGTGCAGGCTGGGGGCCCAGGCACCCGGCAGGGACCTTGTTGCCACTGTGGACGTGTGGAGGCCCTCCTGTGCCCCCCACTTTCTGCTCCAGAGCACCACTGGGGGCCTTTGGGACTTTGCTTCCCGGGGGGCTTATCCCCAGCTCCCCCTTCTGCGTCCTCACCTTCAGGTCCAGCCCTAGGCTGCACTTGTTGGCAGTTGGGGCCCTGAGAGCCAGTCTGCCAGCGGCCTGGGCCTGGCTCTGGCTCATCCGGTTCATGTAGTGCACGATGGAGCTCTGCCAGCTGATACCACCCCGGCTGGGGCTGCCGGCCATGCCCTTCATCAGGCTGGCCAAGTTCTCCGGGGTGGCCATGGTGCTGGGGCCACTGCAAGCCTCCTTGGCATGGGCCTTCAGGGCTGCCAGGCCGGCCACGGGGGCACTGAGCGGGGGGGGGCAGCTTGCCGGCCGGTGCCCCTAGGTCCTTCCGGGCCGTCTTCAGCACCTTGGCCAGGCTCACGGGCCTCCGGGCCGCCTTCTGCTCTGGGGGCAGGGGCTTGCGGCCCCGCTTCTTCCGGATGGGATCCTTTAGTTCGGGCTTGGCTACCAGGATCTGGGCCTTCTTTTGAGGCACTGGGTGAGTCTCACGGCCCCGGGGGCCCCTCTTGGCGTCTAAGTCGCTGTCATCCTCTTCATCTGAGGAAGATGAGGAGGACGTGGAGGAAGAGGAGGAACTGCTGGATTTGGATTTGGAGGGGGCGTCGGGTTCCTGCAACGACAAAGGGGAAGGTGTCACTTCTACAGCCTGGTCTCCAGGGGCATCAGACACCTTGGAGCCAGCCCCTCCTGTGGCTTCCACACCCGAGAGGCAGCCAGGAGGGAGCGATCTCACTGTTTGGTTCCAGAAAGGACTGAAGAGGTCCTTACGAGGTCCCAAGAAATGCAGTTAAAAGTGAAAGAGAACAAAGAAAAATAGGTGGTTCACAAAGTGAAGCCAGAACGATGGAGGGAAACGCTCACATGATGACAATGGACGCCGAGCTTTCCAGGGACGCACGGGGAGCTCCTGGCCCTCGGCAGACACCTGGAAAAGGGAAGTTCAGAGCAGCACGATTCACGTGTCTCAGAAGGGAAGGGTGAAGTGAAGCAGTGTGTGTGAGAGCTTGGTAACCTAAAGCAACTGGATATCTTGCTTCCATCTCCCCATTTCCAAAGCTGACCCCTTCAGAACCTTCCAGCACATAGGAAAACAAACCACTGCCCTCCTCATCCTCTGGGTGTCATCCCTAACACTAATGAAGCACACCTTACTATTTCTCAGGTCCCTGTGTAAGAAGTGTGCTTTAGGTAGACAGAGCCAACACCTGCTCCCGGTCGCAAAGCTCGCCTGCCCCGAACTGGGGATGATGGAATCAAACCCAGGGAGTCTGGGGCCTCCCTGACTGGCTGGCCCCCCGCCTTGCTGATGTTCCTCAACGTACATGTCCCACATTCTCCTGCAGTAAAGCTGACTCCTCCAGCCCCACTATCCTGCTCAAAAAGAACATTTTGAAGACAAAACCAGGCCAGCGTACCCTAGCCAATAAGGCTCACGGCAGGGTTCTCAGCCTCCTGGAAGGGCAGTTTTGTAAGAAGTGACTGAGCTCCTGGCCAGTGTGTGGGTTCAGGCCCCGGGGGCAGTGCCTTCAAGAGAGAAATCAAAGACACATCTAAGACTGAGGCCAGGACCCCTTCCCCATCCTGCCTCTGAGCTACTGGAAGGAGGGGCTGTGCCATGGAGCCCAGGCGTGTGCCCCTCTTAGCTGCGCCTGCCTGGCAAACCTATGAGCACCTACTGTGTACATGCTTCCTGTTTTTTGTTCCCCGTAAGCCAATGGAGGTGAGAAAGTAGCAGAGTGGACGTCACAGGACCAGGAAACCAGCTTGGGGGGCTTAACCATTGCAGGGCCCTCCCCAGAGAGACAGGGCAGGAGGTGGAGGGCTGAGGTTTGCTGTTGCCCCCTGCTGGCAGAGGCTCACAGCGGCAGCCTAGAGAGAGGCAGAGTCAAGGTCTTCTGAGCAAGGGAAAGACTTGGAGGTGCCAGCTGGCCCCCTTCCCCAAAGCCCGCAACCCTCCCGCCACTGCCTTCCACTCAGCCGGCTGAGGGCCACTGCTGGGAGGGGAGCAGCCACCCACCTTAAGCTTGGAGTGCCGGCTGCAGGGGGACATCACCGTGTGCTTCCTCGGCCTGCCCCTGGGCCGCTTGCCTCTCTTCCGGTTCTGCACCTCCTTCTCGTGTTCCCTGAAGACAATCAGCAATCAGAGTCACAGACTTTCCTTCTGCCACCCTGGAACCCCGTGGTTTCAAACACCCCCAGGTAGCTTAGCACCAGTTTCCCTGCAAAAACATATCCTGTTAATTAACACATCCAAGGCAGAGGTCCAGACCCCCCTCTTTGCATTAGGGGTATTATTTTTACCTCCATCTATTTCATTTACCTTTGGGTAAAGTCAAGTCACGAAATTCAAGTAAAGCTGGGAAAGGAACGGTTCCCAGTTTTCTCCGACTCCTCTTAAAACCCTGTGCGAATCCTGGCCACTTTCTGCAGGGAGATGATATTGTGGAAATTCTACAATACCACAACTAGAAGGAGGCTTTGTGCTCACGTGGTCCAACCCCCTCACTCCAAGTAAGAGAGTCCAGAGGTAGGGAGGTAAGGACCACTGCCCCCCATTCTCAGTCTTCTAATGCCCGCACAAAATCTCACGGTCGTCAGAGCACTGGGGTAACCAAGGGCTCCCGGTCCCCACACGGTCTACCCAGAGCCAGTGCCCCTGGCTCACATTTCTTTTCTGGTTTCCTCTTTCTAAGCCCTTTCTGTTCCTAGACTCTGCTCTAGATGGAAGTACTGGTGACGCCTGATTCCGAGGTGGCCGGGGCTCAGGGTTCAAGGCAGGACACCATTAACCAGCTCCATGACTTGGGGTCAGGGAGCCAAGAAAGCCGCCTCCACCCACCAGCCCCAAAAGCCTCTATTCCAGGCTACCCCCGGGGAAGAGGCTCTATCTGGAGCAGTTTCCTGGTAATCAAAATGGGCAAACATCATCGCATTGAGGCCTGTAAGGTGATCTCTTAAAGAAGACAATTAGTACAACGAGACAGAGCTCATACTCAAAGCAGCCCCAACCTGTCTCCTAAAAGAAGAGGAGTCTCCGCTGACACATTAACCTGTACCCGTGAGCTCTGAACCTGAGACTTCCCCTTATAGTCAAAGGTCACATCCCCACACCAAGCAAATCACCACCAGTTCCTAGTTCCCAGGGGGATCTCTGGGGTGGACAGGAAGGCAGAGCACCCACTTTCCCAGTTTTCTCTCCCCCGTGATGTAAACCAGACCACCCCATGGTTCTTTGTAACTGCTGCATCTATCTCTCTGGTATTTGCTAACCTCAGTTCCTGTCTGCTGTGCTGTAAGTAAAACTGACACACACTCTCTCGACGGTCAGGACACTGTCTTACAGAGAAAAGTACCAGCTCCCACCCTCTGCGACTTACAGGACCTGAGTTATGGAGTAAACAGCAGACAGCTTGCTCATAAGCTTCTTCAAAGGTACCGAGGCAAGCATATGCTCGATGTATTTTCTCTCACCCCCCCCCCACCAAAATGTATCTCTATTTTTCCCCATTGCTATGGCCCTTCTGAGAAGACCCAAAACGTCCTGCTATAGTGAAAAAAAAGTGGACACAGCTTGAGCTACCAGAGAACAGCTGGCCGGATCGACCCCATCTGGGAAAGATTTTGAGCACCTAATTTATCAGCCTCTATCAACAGGGCAATCCCCACACCTTGCCCCCACCAGCCTGCTCTGAAATAGCACCCCCTGGAACCTTATGCCATCACATGCCCCTCACCACCCTTTCCCCTGAGTATCTCAAAGAGGTCTCTTTTAACCCAAGTCTTCTACCTAAAAACAGATATGACATCTAGAATTACAGAAGTAAATTCAGCCCCTGAGACTGGTAAAGGGGCCCCTGTGGTGCTCACTTGGTGCTAGCTGTTTTGCAGCAGAGAAAAATAAATGTGTTGTTCTTGGTCAGACACACCACAGTAGGCATAACTTTCTGCTGTGTGTCCCAGCTCCCTCTCTGAGCCTTCTCTTGCTCAATGGCACCCACGAGGAGGACTGGGAGGCCAGGTCTGCAATTTTTAGGGCAAACCTGCCATCCTTGTTTTTAACCAGTGCTGTTTGTAAACTAGTCAACAGAAAAGGCCAAGAAGAGAAGCCAGAACTTTTCACGAAGGAACCAAGAAGGTTCATTTTGGCAAATCCGGCTGTCACAAAGACCAAAAGCAGCACTTACTCAGTGACTCCCAAGGTCTGGGCACAGTGCTGGCCAGCCGAGGGAAGGTGGGGAGAGGACTCATCTGGGACCTCAAACCACAGCCCAAGCCTGGGACTCCTGGAGCGCCATCACTGCCCTGTACGACTGTGTGACAGGCCAGGGTCCCCCCAACAGTCTCCCCCTCCCACAGGTCTGTTAACTTTCTCACTTCTTCTGGAAGGCCAAGAGCAGCCTCGGGTCCAGGATATTTTCCTCTGGCTCCCAGCTGTTGTGTCTGGAAAAGCAAAGAACAGGGCATCTTAAAGCACTAGGCACTGACCAGCTACTTCAGAAACAAGCCCAAGTGGGGTTGCCCCATTGCTCTCCGATCCCTGTTGGCAGCCAGGGCACCGGGGTGCTGGGGAGAGTCCCGAAAGGTCTCACCCACGCCCCGGACGAGCTCCTGGACACCAAACTCTTGAAGCCAACACCGTGTCCTCAAACTCAAAGGGAAATCACTACCTCAACCCCCAATTAACACCCGGCCTCAGGAGGACTCTACAGCCTCCCTCTGGAGGAAAACAAATCCCAATAAAATGGAAAGTTGCAGAGAGGGAAGACCCCAAACCCTGGTCCGGAGCCAGGGAGGGAAGGGAAGGCTCCTTCAGGATGCAGGGAGAAGGAGGCCTAGGGGCACAGAAACGTAGCCCAAAGATGTTGCTGTCGCCCAGGCCTACGCGGGCCAGGAACCCGGAGAGTTAAGCAAAGAAAGAAAAGTGGGGTCCGGGAAGAAAGGGGAACTGGGTCTGCGCGATTGTCTGTAAATAGAGCCCCTTCCGGGATGCCAAGTCCCCTCCCATCCATTAAAAGAAAAAAAAAAAAAAAAAAGGAGCCCTACATCCATGAATAGAAAGCTCAGGTTACAGCGGGGAAAATACGGACTAGAGGAGGGGGGCTCGCGTCCCGCGGGGAGGGCTGAGGCGGGCGGGGGCGCATGCAACAAATGGGCGCGGGAGGAACGCGCGGCGCCGGAGGGGCGCGGGCCAGGCGCGGGGAGAGGCGGCCGGGGCGCCGGGAGCGGAGCTGGGCGGGCTGGAAGGGGAGGCCGCCCAGCCCTGCGACCCGCGGGCTTGTAAACAAAGGGCACCCTGCGCAGGCTGGGTGACCCCTCCCGCCAAGCCCGAGGAGCCCGCGGAGCCCCCGCAAACTTCCCGCCCGGCGCGCGATGCCCCCCGACGGCGCGGCCGAGGAACCCCACGCCGCCCCCCCTTCACACCGAGGTGGCGCGGGCGGGAAGGCGGGCGCCGCATTGTTGGGGACTCACTTGGAGGACCAGCCACGCCACTTGACCAGGTACTCCAGCTTGCCCTGCAGGGAGAGAAGAGGCGCGTGAGCCGGGGTGGGCGGGCGCGGGTGGGCACGGGCCGGGCCGCACGCACCTTGCGGAGCCGCTTGCTCAGGATGCACTCGGCGGCGAAGACCTGCTCTCCCACGCTGCTCAGCTCCTCCATGCTGCCCCGCCCAGACCGCGGCACCCGCCGCTCCCCGCACAGCCACCGCCGCCGCGCGCCCTCCCGGCCGCACACAAAGCACCGCCCCCGCCCCGCGCAGGCCCGCCCCGCGCACGCGCAACGCTTCCGCGCCCCGCGCGCCCTAGCCCGCCACCAGCCCGTGCGGGCCGCCCTGTTCAGGCATGGGCCAATGAGCGCGAGGGGGCGGTGCCTGGGGGCGGTGCGCGCATTGTTCACGGCGGGACCAGCTTCGCGCCCCGGGCGGGGGTCCGGCGCGCCTGGTCTGGGTGGGTTGGGGCCGCGGGCAGCGGGCGTGGGTCAGCAGAGCGCGGGCGGGTCCCTCGCGGGGAAGAAGGAGGCGCCTTGCCTCTTCGGACCTGGCGATCAACAGTCGAGTCCCGCTTGGTCTCCGGGGTGCGCCTGGCCTCCTCCGAACTTCGTTTTCCGGGCAAAAAGCCATTGTTCTGCCCCGAAGCGGGGGGAAGTTGGGACGCGGCGAGGCGGCCGCTTCCTGCCTCTGTACCCGAGGGGCGCTGCTTGGGGCGCGGAGGGCCCAGGCGCCCTCCGCATTTTTGAACTTGGTCTCCTTTGGTCTCGGGCAGTCGTACTATTTTGCGTGGGAGCAAAACGGGCTGGGGCGGGGGCGGGGAAGGAATGGAAGACAAAGTGCTGGGGGAGGAGGTGAGCGGCAAAAACGGAGCAGCCCAGCTTTTTATCTCAAAGGCGAGAGAGGAAAATGCATCTGGTGGAAACGAACGGCTCTTCGTTCTTTAAGTTGTGAAGAGTGGCACCCAACCCCCAAGTTTTAGGGCGCACGTAGGGGGAAAAGCAACTGCACCTTTAAAAAATTTATTTCATGATTTTAAGGAAATGAATGTGGAGGAGATGGGATTGGGATTTGAGGACATGGTTCTAACCTAGGACCAAGTCATTAATGGGCCCGCTAGGATTTGGCAGTCCATGTCCTTTGGATCAATTGCATGCGGCAGAGGAGACTGGACCGGGTTTAGAGAAGGTGGTGGGCTGGAGTCCGGTGGGGTCATCTTCGGCAGCCACCCTTAACGCTGTTCAGATCGGTATTCCGTGAGCAACTCTTCCCTTAAATCATTTAGATCTTCAATCAGAGCAAGTCAAACTAGTAATAAAGGGGATATACGTTAGCGCTTTTTTTTCGTATCAGTACAGTTTAACTCAAAATTCATTTTCTGGCTTTGTTTTTCCCTTGGACACAGCTGCAAAGTACTCTATGGGTTGAGTACGTCAAAAAGTCGTTTCTTGTTGCAGGAAACTGTCTCAATGTAATTTTGATCATTAAAACCATATTTATAAAGGATTCTGCAGGAGAAATGTATTTTTGTTGTTGTTTTAATAGGAAAGGCCTAGTGTAGAAAATATGGAACTTCAGGAGCCCATCTTTCAATTTCTGGCATGTTCTTCAGTTTATTTGGTTAAATAGGTTACGTTCATACGATATCCTGGAGAGAACTTGAGTAACATTTGCAAACTCAGATATTATTTGCAAAGGAGGTGGGAAGAAGGAAGATTGCTTTTGGTGGGGGGTTGATTGCTTACTTGGGGGGGGCGCTGCAGCCCAGAATACCTGTTGTGGGATAAAACCTGCACTCCTGGGGTAGAGAGAACTGCGTACAATCTCTCTACAGCTCTTTTTGTATCCTCATCTTGTGGAGCCAGGCAGTAAATTGTGGAGCTGAGGCCAAAGGTGTATTTATTGTAATCCTACAAATAGCTGGATCAGTTTCAACTCACATTTCCTTGCAGAATTCATCTGGGGTGTGAGGTTTTTGCCCTGGAGGTTTCCAGTTTCCTCTTGATGATATATGTTATCCTGGGATACTTGCTTAATTTTTTTTTTTTTTTTAAAGAAAAGAAAGCTTAAAAAAGAGAATGTTTTCTTTCCCTAAGAAATAAGTTTGTCCAGAATGTGATCCTAACTCATTGGGGGAAAAAAATCAATTTCTTGGAAGGTTTAATACATACATTGTCTATCCAACTGGGGACGCCCAGTTTGGGTAAAATAACGTTTAGATAATTTATTGGGAGAAACAAATATGACCTATTTGACTATAATTAAATTATCAGGTAAATAGGGTGAGGTATGATCCAAAGTTTGTGAAGTGTTCCTTAAAAACAAAACCGGAAGTTGGCAGAATTGAGGAATGATTCCAGCTAATCCAATTGTGTCAAAACATGGGTTTGGGCCAAAGCTGATTCTGTTTTGACTGTCACATTTAAGAATTATTAAGACAAATTAGAACTAATTATTTTCTTATTCATTCAACAAATGGTTCCTCAGCATTTGCTGTCATCTAGACATGAGTGGATATAGTGCAGAGTCTGTAACAGCGCTGTCTAGTAGAAGTTTCAGAGAGGATGGAAATGCCTTATGTCCATGCGCTTCAGTGTGTCAGCCACCAGCCATCTGTGGCTAGTGAACACTTGAAATGTGCTGCTGAGGAATTACTTTTTAATTTAATTTAATTTTAAATAATTTAAATTTAAATAGCCACGTGTAGCTAGTGGTTAAGTACTGGGCAATACAAGTCCTTAGGAATGCAAGGACTATACTTTAGACATTTTCAATGAAAGTAATGCAATTATTGATACTTAAATTAATCCTGGAACATGAATAGTTTATCTGCATTTCCATTTATACTTTACTGTTTATGAGAATGTTTAAAACATGTACAAAAAAGATATTAAAAAATACAGGCATACAGGCAAACATAAGTACTCTGTTTAACGCCACTTTCTTTCTGTGCAAGTGACAGTGCCAATGACAAATATTAAGCAATTAATGTCTGAAATACCACCAATAAAGGTTAAATATTTTCATGCTGCTCTTGTGGATCCGAAAGCAAAGATACCGAGACAAGAAGTGAATGATGTGACGGTATTATTCTCAAGTCAATGGAAAAGTCAGAAATTGAGATGAAGCCAATACCCTGGATCTGTCAGCTTTGGCAGTTAAAACTAAATAACACTGGCTACATCTTACAAAACAGTTTCAGGCCAGCTCTTAGTTTTTTTTACAAATACTGTCTCATTACCGTAATCAGAGTTGGCTAAAAGGAGTAACTAACACCATCCACACTGGACACACGCTCAATGGTCTGCATGGGATAAACTCAGGACGTATAATACATTGCACAAACTTGAATATTTAATGTGATGATTTGTCCCCCAACCAGGTCTGCTCACATTTGCAAGCCTGAGGTATAACTTACAGGCTAGCTGTGTTATGTGATGCTGACTCTGTATATGCAATGGATAAATGTTATACATACGTGACACACAGTGTTTATGTATCAGAACTCAAGTAAAAATAAGCACAGTTAGGGCCCTTGCAGAAGTTTTCAAGCTTTCAGTTTGCCTAAGTATCCCCTGGGCACACAATGCAAATATTGAACCCTGGGCCCCACCCCAGACGTCCTGACCCAGGAGACCCCCCGGAGGCCGTCTGCAGCTCACACTGTTTAGAACACTTCCTACAAAGGGCAGCGTGTCCCAGCCCTCATTTTACAGATGAGGGCAAGGAATCGTAAATTGCTTCAAGTCCTGAGGCTGTGGAGCCTGTTCCTGCCATTCCCCACTTGTGCCTGGTGGGGGCGGGCAGGCTACGTCTGGAAGTAGTGAGGCAGCCTGCACGCAGTAGGCCCTCAAGGGCTGCACGAGGCCCGCCCCAGGCCGCCTAGCCTATTGCATGGCCCCTAAACATATGCACAGACTGGACCCCCCTTGGATCCTGGGGGCTGGGGAGGTTAAGGAACGCTGTTGTAGGAGGTAGGGAACGACAATTAACCAACTCCTTTGCAATGTTGCTTTGGAGACCAGACCACAGCCCCCTATGAGAGACCTCTGTTGTAGAAGGCTTTTATTTTAAAGAGTGTCGTTTATTAATTTTGCAATCATATCAGTCCATGATTCCAATTTCTTACTATTAGAAACAGTGCAGTGACGAACATCTTTATTTTTTTTCTTAATTGGAGTATAGTTGATTTTTGATGTTGTGTTAGTTTCTGGTATATAGCAAAGTGACTCCTTTATACATATATGTATATATACACACATATATATATAAATACATTCTTTTTCAGATTATTTTCCATTATAGTTTATTACAAGATATTGAATATAGTTCCCTGGGCTATACACTAGGACCTTGTTGTTTATCTATTTTATATAGAGTAGTTTGTATCTGCTAATCCCAAACTTCTAATTTATCCCTGACCCCCTTTTCCCCTTTGGTAACCATAAGTTTGTTTTCTATGTTTGTGAGTCTCTTCTGTTTTGTAAATAAGTTCATTATATTATTTTCTTAGATTCCACATATAAGTGATATCATATGACATTTGTCTTTCTCTATATGACTTACTTCACTTAGTGTGATCATCTCTAGGTCCATCCTTGTTGCTGCAGATGGCATGATTTCATTCTTTTTCATGGCTGAGTAATATTCCATTGTGTATATAAACCACATCTTCTTTATCTGTTCCTCTGTCGATGGACATTCAGGTTGCTTCCATGTCTTGGCTATTGTAAATAGTGCTGCTATGAACATTAGGATACATGTATGTTTTTGAATTAGAGTTTTCTCCGGATATATGCCCAGTAGTGGGATTGCTGGGTCACATGGTAACTCTAATTTTAGTTTTTTAAGGAACCTCCATACTGTTGTCCATAGTGGCTGCACCATTTTACGTTCCCAGCAACAGTGTAGGAGGGCTCCTTCTTCTCCACACTCTTTCCAGCATTTATTATTTGTAGACTCTTTTTGTTTTGGCTATGTTTGGTCTTCATTGCTGCGCGCGGGCTTTCTCTAGTTGCGGCGAGCGGGGGCTACTCTTCGTTGCGGTGTGCGGTCTTTTCATTGCCGTGGCTTCTCTTGTTGCAGAGCACAGGCTTTAGGCGCGTGGGCTCCGGTAGTTGCAGCACGCAAGCTCAGTAGTTGCAGCTCACGGGCTTAGTTGCTTTGTGGCATGTGGGATCTTCCCGGACCAGGGATTGGCAGGCGGATTCTTAACGACTGCGCCACCGGGGAAGTCCCTATTTGTAGAGTTTTTGAGGATGACCATTCTGACGGGTCGAACATCTTTTCTTTTTTTGGCTGCACCGTGTAGCTTGTGGGATCTTAATTCCCAGACCAGGGATCGAACCTGGGCCCTCTGCCATGAAAGCGCGGAGTGCTAACCACTGGACTGCCAGGGAATTCCCTGGTTGAATATCTTTATCTTTGCATGTGCAAGGTGCTGGCACATCTCTGGAACAGCATGTATTGTACTGATGCTGTATTGAAGGGCAATGGGTCTACTTTTTTTTTGTTGGCTATTGCCAAAGTGTCCCCCAGGGGTCAGCACTGATTTAGACTCCCACCCCAGGTAGATGGGGTTGCCTCTGACCCGAATTCTCAGCAACTCTAGGAGGTATAAGTCCATCTAGGGCATTTCTGAAAGTATTTGATGCTTAGCTGGTTTCAGTGGTATTCTAACACAAATTAGTCACGTCTGTTACACATCCCACATCTGCTTTTTTTCAAACCTTTGCCTGGTGCGGGATTGTTAGAGTGTAAAAATGATTTTATGAGTGCAATTTTCCAGTGTGAAATATCATACATTATTTTCTCAAATTTAACAATAAGTTACACTTAACAAAGTTTTAAAATTTAGGGTGAAGTCCTTATTTAAAAACCAATAATTAGCTTGGGGATTCAAAGCAGTAAACAAATACACATCGTGAGTTTGCTAATTGTTCTCCCTGGATGCTAAAGGCGATCTTGAGCATCCTCTATAAATCCTTTGGGCACCATCGATAAACCCAGGGGTTTCAGGATTGATGGACCTGAGAACTGGGTTGCAAATCCCCCTGTGAATCAAATGCATGCTCTTGTTCACTCCCTTCATTTGCTGGGTTACTTCTTGTCTAAAAGAACCCAAACAAAGAAATGTCTGTCGCTCAGGTCACATGAAACAAGAGATTTTCATTACCCTCTTTAATCCTGCTGCTTTGGTGAGATAGTACGAAGATAAGTCCAAAGGACACATTTTCTTTTAAAAAGTCATTTTCCTGCTTCTTGTTGGCAAAAATCTCAGTGATAATCAGAGGAACTGCATTTGGAGGCAAGGAATGTTAGAACCAAAAGACACCGTAAAAATTCCGCTTTGCAGGTGAGCACAGGGTGGTCCAGAGGATGGCGGGAATGTCTAGTTTGACATGTCCAAGGCTGGGCCCCTGCTCATGCCGGGCAGCACCTTGCCAGCCCCCCCGCCTCCAGCTCTTCTCCTCCATCACCATAGGCCTTTGTGGCTCTTAACTGAGCAAGGAGAGTGGGACATGCCCCAGGTGCCAAAAGGTTCACACGGATACTGAAAAAACTCCCTCCCCTCCTGTCCCCAGCAGTCTAGTTCTCCACTCTGGAAGCAACAAACTCAACCCCTTCCTAGGTTTTCTTCTAGGGCCTTTCTGTGCCTGAACCAGCAAGGATGCGTGGAGCGTTTCCTCCTGGTGCACCCTCCCGCTGGTTTCTTCTGGTCACACAAATGGTAGTGCACTAAGGCTGTTCTGCCTGCTGCTTTTTTTCCTCTTAGTTGTATGGCTCGAAGGTTGCTCCCCAACAAGTGGATAGACCTACCTTGCTCCTTTGAATCTCTCCATGATATTCTGTAGTTGATGTATGGTAGTTTATATAAATAGATCCTGATTGACAGACGGTGAGTTGTTCCAATGTTTAGCTCTTGCTGCAAAGAGTAACATTTGTTTAAAAAATCAAGTTTTTCTGTTCTCTGGACTGTGAGAGGGATGCAGGCCTGCAGCAGAAGTGTCCATGATGACTGCAGAAACAAAACACTGGTTGAAATGCTGTTAATCTAATCACAATGCACGGCCAGGTGCTGGAGCCCGGCTCCTTTGGCTGGGCATGTCCTCACAGGTTCTGTGAGCATCTGAAATAACTCCCAGTTATTTCAGATGACAGTGGTGACCACTGTCTTTTGAGGTATTTCCATAGAATATTCCTCTTCGGGGCTGAAATCTTCTATTATACACGTCCTGGCTATGTAAGTGAAAGGGGCTGCTATCGACATCACCATTTCATATTTCTTGGGGTTTAGTACAAGCTGCATCCTGCAGTCGTTGCTTTTTCGAGTCTCATGTCTTAGTGTGAATGCTGCTGATGGGAGCATGTGTCCCAGAATGAGTGGCACATCAATGCACCCACGACTTCAGCAGACAGAGTTGGACAAGATAGTGAGGGCGCATCCAGATAGGAATTCGCAAGGTGAATTTTGGGTTCAGAGGTGGTCATGAGACCATGCACACAGCAAATATTTTTTAGTGGCTCTTTTGGCGTGGCACTGTGTTAGGCTACCCTGTAAGAGTGAGGAACAGGGCTGGCAGGGACCCCAGCCAGCAGTGACAACAGAGCAGGGCCAACGGCCTCATTTGGGGGGTGGATTTTATCAGGTAGGATCCTCCAGAGAAACACCGATATAGAAATGCTAATACCTAAAGAGATGTATTGCAGGGAATTGGCTTATGCCATTGTGGGCTGCCTGGCAAATTGGAAATCTTAAGGCAGGCCGTCAGGAAGGGCAGGCTGGAATTCATGTTCACAGGCAAGATTTCTTCTTCCTCAGGGAAACCTCAGTTCTCTTCTTAAGGTCTTTCAACTGATTGGATGAGACCCACACAGATTATCCAGGAAAATCTCCTTTACCTCTAGTCAACAGATTGTAGATATTAGTCACATCTACAAAATACTGTTGCAGAAACACCTAGTGTTTGTTTGAGCAACTGGGGGCAATAACCCAGCCAGGTGGACACATAAGATCTCCAAGGTAGTATGTTATTATGTGAAAAATCTAAGCATGGAGCAATATTGTATGAGTTTCCTAGAGCTGCCATATAAGCTACCACAAGCTTGATGACTTAATAGAAATTTATTGTCTCAAGGTTCTGAGGGCCAGAAGTCTGAAATCAAGGTGTCAGCAGGGCCAAGCTCCCTTTGAAGGCTCTGGGGAAAAATCCTTTCTTGCTGCTATTAGCTTCTGCAGGTGGTTGCCTGCAATCCTTAGCAACCCTTGGCACAGAGACCATTCCATTCTCCTCCTCTATCTTCACATGGACTCCTTCCCTGTCTCTCTTCTGTCTCTCTGTGTCTCAAACCTCCCTCTCCTTTCTCTTATAAAGACATTTTAAATCTTATAAGTCCAGTCATTGGTTGTAGGGCCCACCCTAAGTGCAGGATGCTCTTATCTTGACATCCTTAACTTAATCACATCTGCAAAGACCCTATTTCCAAATAAGGTCACGTTCACAGGTACTGGGGGTTAGGACTTGGACATGTCTATGTGGGGGCCATTATTTAGCCCTCTACAAATATATATGATATTACTTCTGTTGTGCAACCAAAAGGAATTTGTGTGTTGGTGCATGTATACAAATCTTTTGAGAGGATACTCAAGACATGCATAACAGTGGTTATTTTTGGGGGGTAGTGAAGAGGTTTTTTTTTTTTTAAGATTTATTATTTAATTATTTTTGGCTGTGTTGGGTCTTAGTTGTGGCACGTGGGATCTTCGTTGAGGCATGCAGGATCTTTCGCTGTGGCGTGCGGGCTTCTCTCTTGTTGTGGCGTGCGGGTTTTCTCTTCTCTAGTTGTGGTTTGCAGGCTCCAGGGCGTGTGGACTCTGTAGTTTACAGCACTCAGGCTCAGTAGTTGTGGCACTCGGGCTTAGTTGCCCTGTGGCATGTGGGATCTTAGTTCCCTGACCAGGGATTGAATCTGTGTCCCCTGCATTGTAAGGTGGATTCTTTACCACTGGACCACCAGGGAAGTCTCTGAAGAGGTTTTTAATGATCAGTTTATGACCTTGTGAATATTTGAAAAATTTTACCTTGTGCATGTATAAATTTATATAAAATACTGTTTCCTGAGTTATCTAGCTTTTAAGTTCACAGATTACTTTGATCTTTGTTATAGTTTAATGTGTTTTTTAAAACTCAAATTTTATAAAAATTTTCTATAATAAAAATATTCAGGCCCTAGTCTCCCCTCAGTATATTCTGATTTCTTTATTGTGGAGAAATATTAAAGAAGATTTAAATAAAAAAGACTGTTTGTTGGGAATTCCCTGGCGGTCCAGTGGTTAGGACTCTGAGCTTTCCCTGCTGAGGGTGCGGGTTCGATCCCTGGTCGGGGGAAATAAGATCCCTTAAGCCGTTATGCGTGGCCAAAAGAAAGACTGTTTATGAGCTGGAAGATTTGCTATTTTTAAGATGTCAACATCCCCAACTCGATCTAAGGATTTAACACACTCGCAATCAAAATCTCAGCATACTTAAAAAAACAGAAATTGACAAGCTAATTCTAAAAGGACCTGGAATCATCAAGACAATCTCAAGGGACTTCCCCTGTGGTCCAGTGGTTAAGAATCTGTCTTGCAATGCAGGAGACACTGGTTCGATCCCTGGTCGGGGAACTAAGATCCCACATGCCGCAGGGCAACTGAGCCCGTGAGCCGCAACTACTGAGCCCGCACGCTTTGGAGCCTGCGCACCACAACTAGAGAGAAGCCCGCATACTGCAACGAAGGGCCTGTGTGCCACAACTAAGACCTGATGCAACCAAAAGTAAATAAATAAATATTTTTTAAAAAAAAGACAATCTCAAAAAGAACAAGGTAGGAGGACTCACAATTCAAGGTCTGGCTATTTCACTGCTGTGGCCCCACTGTGTAGAGAGGGCTCAGGCACAAAAGACACTCAAAAACTTGTTGAATGAATGAAGAAGGTACTTCCTGCCGCTCAAAGGTAAAGATGGCCAGGGAAGGACTTGGGTACAGTGGGGCTGCGGCAGGAGAGACTTAGAGGCCAGGGCTCATGCACGGGCTTGGTGGAGTTTGCCTCAGACCACCTGCCGGAGAGGCAGCAGCAGACTGGAGCTGACTTCTGATGCTTTCACTACATGTGGGACACATATCAACCTCATCCTCACCCTCACGTGGAGGAGACAAAGACCAGATACAGGGTCCATGGCTGAGACAGTGGTATGAGCAGTTTATGTACTGCCATGGGACCTGCAAAAGGATGGCAGGTGCAGTGTGTACCAGGGGACAGTGTGTACCAGGGATAGTATGTACCAGGGGACTATTCACCATGGGGCACTGTGTACCAGGGGATGGCATGACCCAGGGGCAGTGTGTACCAGAGGACAGCATGTACAAGGGGACAGTATGTACTAGGGACAATGTGTATGGGGTGACAGTACATGCCAGCCTGCAGCCCAGCCCATTTTCTTGTAGTGACATTAGCATGATTCCTTCTGATCAAAGTTTATCACTCTTTCTGGTTTGAAAAATCCCATGAAAACATTCAAACATTTTTATGACTCTGACATGAATTGCCAAAATGTCCACGGAAAGAATTACCCCAACTTCCCGCATTCCCCAGGCGTACACAACCTCCATCTCACTTTCACAGGCTCATTCAGGCCTTTTCAGCTTGATGACCTCCTGCAAGTACATGAGGGTTTCTTGGTTTATTTAATTTGTGTATTGTTCTTTAATTGTTTCTTGATTTAAATTCCTTCCCATCAGGGTATAAACCCTCAAGGGTGGGAGTGGAATTGGTACGTCCCTAAATCCACCACACCACCTGGCACAGAACTGTAACCCCAGCCTTAGCCATAAAAATGAATAATTTGAAGGTAGGCATGGGGCAAATTCATCCCAGGAAAGAGCATATTAGTGATTTTAACCCCTCAAGTCCTCAATTAAATTAAAAATCAATTTAGAAGGCCCTGGTAAAAGTTGGGTGACTATGTGAAACCAGCCCTCCTGCGCCGTGGGTGGGAATGCAAATGGCTTCATTGTTTCTGGAAAGTAATTTGCTAATGCGATTCCAGATCCTTAACACCAGTCATGCCCTTCTGTTATCCATTTGCCTAAGGAAAAAAAAATCAGAGATGTACAGAAAGATTTATTTATGTCCTGATTTGTTCACTGCAGTAGAGCTTATCATTAAATTGGAAATAGCTCAATGTCCAGCACAGCGGGCAGCTGACTTAAATGGAGTGTGCTGTGCTCATCCAAGGAGATTCTCTATGATCCTTAAAATACAAGTTTTAGGAGATCTTTTTAAATGACATGGTGGAAACCATGTGTAATGTTAGATTAAAAAATGCAGATTAAATAAACAGATGCAGTGTGGTCTCAATATTATAAAAATATCTATATAGATGCATCTAAAAAACGAGTGGAGAGAAATAATAAAAATACTTTATGTGAGATTAAAGTTAGTTTTTTGATGCTTCTTATACTTGTCTATATTTTCCAAGATTTCTGTGATGAGTACACATTATGCTTATAGTCAGCATTTCTGAACTCAGATGCTCAAATTCGGACAGTTGGGTGGCTGGGTGGCAGGGTGGCAGGGGTGGGAGGGGGCAGACTCGAGAAGGACAGACTTTTTGAGTAAGAGAGGTAGAAATTATGAGAGGGAAGAAAAGTGAAGAGGTGCTGGCTTAATTTTTTAAAAATCATTAAAAAATTGTGCACCAGAACAAAGAAAGCTGTTGCATCTTAATAAGTTACAGCCCGTCAAGTTTTTCTTTTCATGAATTTTAACGCAGGAGAGGTAGCATTAAAATGCAACAAGTAGCAGGACTTCCCTGGTGGTCCAGTGGCTAAGGCTCTGTGCTCCCAGTGTAGGAGGCCGGGGTTCGTTCCCTGGTAAGGGAACTAGATCCCACATGCTGCAACTAGGAGATTGCATGCTGCAACTAAAGATCCCACATGCGGCGACAAGGGAACTAGATCCCACATGCTGCAACTAGGAGATTGCATGCTGCAACTAAAGATCCCGCACGCGGCGACAAAGATTCTTCGTGCCGCAACGAAGACCCGGCATAGCCAAAAAAAAAAAAAAAAAAAAAAAAAGCAGCAAGTGGTAATATCACAACTAGAATAATTAAGGAGAGAACAGTTGCCACTGAGACTCTCAGGTATCCTTCTGAGAAATCACAGACCCAGCGGGCATGAAAGGGTGAGGCCTCAGAGGACCAGACCCTGGTACTTTTGATGTCTTGATGGAGCATCTTGTTTCCCTGGCAGGATGTATCTGTATGCTTGGCTCCCTAGCCCTGGTTCTGGGGAGAGCACCCACCTCCCTTTGGGGTGCCAACCCTCACTCTCTCCGTGTGGTTGGGTGTGCGTTGGCTGTGGGGCTGGACATGCATCCTGGGAGCTTATGCAGCTCCTGGCTTGGGGATGGCCGTGACTCAAGTTGGGGCAGTTACAGCCCTCCCCCGGCCTTCACCTAAGGACCCTGCGGGAGGGTCTTGCTTCCTCTGAGGTGGCTAAATTGGAGGGATGTTTGTCATGCCCTTCCCCCGCCGCCCCTTGATAAGCGTTTCTACTGAGAGACACTGAAGCCAGCGCACGGAGAAAGGCAGGCTAAGAAGGAAAGAATGAGAAATAGAGAAAAATAGAAACCTGGGACAAACCCAGAGTATCCACCGGGGCCTTCCTAGTTGGGACATCCCTCTGGTGGTCCAAGCTAGTATGAATTGGGTTTCTGCCCCCTCCTGTCAACCCAAGACTCATTTCAACTTCCCATCAAACATTTGTAAAACTTGATGTTCTAGGCCACAAAGAATATCAAATTCCAAAAGTGGAAACCATATGGGCCCCATTCTCTGATCACGAGGTAATAAAACAGGAGACTAACCAAAAAGGGGGGCTGTCTAGAAAGAATCTAAACAAACACATCACAGAAGCAGACATCACCATCAACAGGCACCTCAGAAGATGCTCCATGTCACTGCTCATTAGGGACACACACGGTAAAACCACACCTCTGCCGAGCAGACACAATTTAGAAGACTGACAATAGCAAGCTCTGGTGAGGGTGTGGGGAAGCTGGAACCTGCACACGCTGCTGGGGGGAAGGCAGAATGGTTCGGCCGCTCTGGGGATCAGTTTGGCGGTTTCTTAAAAGTACATAGACACTTACCATATGACCCGGAAATCCCCCTACGTATCTATCCAAGAGAATTGCAAACACATGTCCGCATGAATCTTGTATGTGAATGCTCATAGCAGCTTCATTCGGAATAGCCAAATGCCCGTCAGCTGGTAAATGAATAAACAAGTTTTGGTACAACCATCCTAGGGACGGCTGCTTGGCAACTAAAAGGAAGGGATTACTGATGAAAGAAATAACACGGACACGTCTCAACGTCTTACGCTCAGTGAAAGAAGCCAGACACAAAGGACTACATATATGTGCTTTCTTTTCTATGAAATTCTAGAAAAGGCAAAACTTACAGACACAGGAAGCAGATCAGTGGCTGCCTGAGCCAGGGGTGGGGGCTGTCTGCAGAAGGCACGTGGGATTTTTGGCAGGATGCTCCCCAAACTGGACTGGGGATGTGGTCCTAAAGTCTTTCTTCACTGTCCTAGGATTTCCTCTGCCTCTCTCATGGGACAGCCATACAACAGAATGCCTTATGGTCATAAAAAGTGCTGTAGAATTTTTTTTTTTCTTGTCCTGGGCAGACAGACGTGTTAAGTTTTTAAAAAAGCAGACTATAAAGCTATATACACAAAATGATTCCATATTTGTTAACTATGTCCACAAAAGGCTGGAAATACATTTGTCTAATTTTTGCTTATTTTTAAAAATCGTGTCTGCTCAAGGAATGTGTATTGCTTACATAATGAACAAATAGAAAAGGTATTTGTAAGGAAGCCTGGAGAGGGACTTCCCTGGTGGTCCAGTGGTTAAGACTCCGCGCTCCCAATGCAGGGAACTAGATCCCTCATGCCGCAACTGAAAGATCCCGCACATGGCAACGGGGATCCCGTGTGCCGCAACTAAGACCCGGCGCAGACAAATAAAAAAAACCCCAGAAAGTCTGGGGACCCTCCACTCTCGTCTTTTCTTCCATCATCTTCTGTATCCTAAAACTTAATTATGGTGGTGGCTGCACAACTATATACATTTATCAGAACGGGTAGAACTGTTTAAAATGGGTGTATTTTATTGTATTTAAGCCATATCCCCCAAAGCAGAAACTAGTGAAACTGGAGAAATCTGAATAAGGTTTGTGGATTGTACCAATGTCTATTTCCTGGTTGTGATATTGTGCTATAATTATGCAAGGTATCAACTTTGAGAGAGGCTGGCAACCACCAGAAGCTGGAAGAGGCAATGAAGAGTCCTCTTCTAGAGCCTTCAGAGGGAATGTGCCCCTGCCGACACCTTGATTTCAGACTTCTGGTGTCTGGAGCTGTGAGAGGATAAATTTCTGTAAGTTTTAAGCCATGTGGTTTGCTGTACTTTGTTATAGCAGCCCCGGGAAACTCATACAGAGGACTTTGAGCCCCTGATGGTAGTGACATTTGAATCAGTGTGGAGGGATGGTTAGGCAATGAGAGGTGTCAGACTAATTGGTAATCTTTTAGGAAAAAAAATAATAAAGTTGTACACTTTACACTGACACACAAATTTTAAAAATATCAGATGGATAAAAGCTTAAATTTTTTTAAAAAGTAAGGCTATGACAGAAGAAAATATAGGAAAGATAAATTTGTTTACTCATGGAAAGTCCTTTCTAAGCATAATACAAATGTCATTAAAATAAAAAAGATGAGTAACTATAAAGATGCATTAAAAAGCAAATGCGGGAATTCCTTGTTGGTCCAGTGTTTGGGACTTGGGGCTTTCACTGCTGGGGCGCGGGTTCAATCCCTGGTCAGGGAATTATGATCTTGCAGGCCTGGTGGGGCAGTCAAAAAAAAAAAAAAGAAAAAAGCAAATGCAGTGCTGAAGCTTGGTTGGGTCTTGCTTTGAAAAAGAAATTTTGGGGCTTCCCTGGTGGCGCAGTGGTTGGGAGTCCGCCTGCCGATGCGGGGGACGCGGGTTCGTGCCCTGGTCCGGGAGGATCCCACGTGCCGCTGAGTGGCTGGGCCCGTGAACCGTGGCCGCTGAGCCTGTGCTCCGCAGTGGGAGAGGCCGCAGCAGGCCCGTGTACCGCAAAAAAAAAAAAAGAAATTTTGGGGACAGCTGGGAAAATTTGAATCTTGATTGAATATTAGATGAGATGGAGAATTATTTTTCATTTTCTCAGGTGTGATAGTGGTTTTGCAGCTAGGTAGGAGGCGGGCCTGGTTCTCAGGCAATGTATATTGAGGTGTTTAGTGGGGAAATGCCATCAACACCTACAACTTCTTTTCATATGAATCGGCAAAAACAAATTGATAAAACAAATGTGGCAAAATGCTGAAGTGGAGAGTACCCAGGTGTTCATGAGCTCTTCCTTCAAATTTGCTGTATGTTTGACATTTTTTATCATAAAAAGGTAGTGAGAAAAATGAAATTATAAGTGGACAGGATGTTAACATCCATGCTTTATTCTTTAGAGAAATAAAAACAGATATACACTATAATATGTAAAATAGATAAAAAACAAGGACCTACTGTATAGCACAGGGGACTATATTCAATATCCTGTAGTAACTTATAATGGAAAGGAATCTGAAAAAGAATAGATATATATTTTTATGTATAACTTAATTACTTTGCTGTACACCTGAAACACTAAACCAACTGTACTTCAATTTAAAAACGGAAATAAAAAAAAGAGGTCCTGGGGATTCCCTGGTGGTCCAGTGGTTAGGACTGTGTGTTCTCACTGCCAAGGGCTCAGGTTCAATCCCTGGTCAGGGAAATAAGATCCCACAAGCTGTGCAGCGTGGCCAAAAAAACAAAAACAAAAACAGAGAGACTCCAAGAAAAAAATGGGCAAAGAGACAAATAAAGAGGCAATTTGCAGAAGAAAAGTTAAGAAAAAAAGTTAAGATGGTAAAGAAATACATGGAAAAGATGATCCCATCCTAGTAATAATCAAATAAATGCAAATCAAAATATCAATTACAGCATCTATTTTCACCCATCAGATTGTCAACAATTTTTTTTTTTTCGGGCCCACTATGCGGCATGCAGGATATGCAGCATGCGCACTGTGCCCACTGCATTGGAAGCGCAGAGTCTTAACCACTGGACCACCAGGGAAGACCCAACAGTTTTGTTTATTTTTAAATAAATTTATTTATTTATTTATTTTTGGCTACGTTGGGTCTGCATTGCTGCGCATAGGTTTTCTCTAGTTGCGACGAGCAGGGGCTACTCTTCGTTGCAGTGCGCGCGCTTCTCATCACGGTGGCTTGTCTTTGTTGCCGAGCACGGGCACCTGGGCCGTGTGGCTCACGGGCTTAGCTGCTCTGCGGTATGTGGGATCTTCCCGGACCAGGGCTCGAACCCGTGTCCTCTGCATTCCTCTGCATTGGCAGGCGGATTCTAAACCACTGCACCACCAAACAAGTGCCGACCCAACAGTTTTTTTTCTTTTTTTTGTGGTACGCGGGCCTCTCACTGCTGTGGCCTCTCCCGCTGCGAAGCACAGGCTCCGGACGCGCAGCCCCGGCGGCCATGGCTCATGGGCCCAGCCGCTCCGCGGCACGCGGGATCCTCCCGGACCGGGGCACGAACCCGTGTCCCCTGCATCGGCAGGCGGACTCTCAACCACTGCGCCACCAGGGAAGCCCCGACCCAACAGTTTTAAAAATTGATACTACAGAAACATTTAAGGACAAATGGTGAGGATGTAGGGAGGGATACAAGCTCAAGCGTGGGTTGGCTGCATGCAGTCAGCCTTGGCCATTAACAGAGACCCTGAAAGGAGGGAAGAAAACTTTGTTCCAGGGGCCCCATTTGAAAAACAAACACAGTTTTCTTTTTAAAATTTTTATTTATTTATTTTTTTAAAAACATCTATCTTTATTTATTTACTGGCCGAGCCATGCGGCATGTGGGATCTTAGTTCCCTGACCAGGGATCGAACCCACACCCTTCTCAGTGAATGCACGGAGTTCTAACCTCTGGACCACCAGGGAATTCCCCACATTTTTCCTGATTATGAAAGTAAAACATATTCCATAGAAAATACATGAACATTTAGATAGGATAAAGATCACCTAGAAAAAGGGCAATATTAATATACTTATATAATTGCTTCTTCCTTACTATTTTATATGGTTTATAATCTTTATTCTTTCTTCACTTAATGTTACACCAGGAGCATTTTCCCATAAAAAGAAAGTTCTCTGCAAACGTAACTTTACATGATGGCACAGTTGTCCCTGGATAATTGTCATTATTGAGCACTTACATGCCAGGGACTGTGACAACAGTTTATAGAGATGATCGTGTTTAATTCTTGTCTCACACTAGTGTTTAATTCTTGTCTCACACTAGTCCAAGAAGCAGGTAAAATTATTATTATTTTTAAGATTTTTTTTTATTTTTGGCTGTGTTGGGTCTTCTTTTCTGTGCGAGGGCTTTCTCCAGTTGTGGCAAGCGGGGGCACTCTTCATTGTGGTGCGCGGGCCTCTCACTGTTGTGGCCTCTCTTGTTGCGGAGCACAGGCTCCAGACGCACAGGCTCAGTAGTTGTGGCTCACGGGCCTAGTCGCTCAGCGGCATGTGGGATCTTCCCAGACCAGGGCTCGAACCCATGCCCCCTGCATTGGCAGGCAGATTCTCAACCACTGCACCACCAGGGAAGCCCAGGTAAAATTATTATTCCCACTTTAGCAACTTTAGATTTCCTACTTTGGCTTGTGACCCCTTCTTGCATCTTCCGGGCCAGCGGTGCAGCATTGTCTGTTGCTTCCTCTGACCTCTGCTTCCCCCCTCACATGTCCTCCTCTGACTCCCACCCTCCGGCCTTCCTCGTTCACTTATAAGGACAGCTGTGATTACATGGGCCTGCCCGGATAATCTGGGATCATCTCCTATCTCAAGGCCCTTACCTTTATCACGTCTGCACAATCACTTTTGCCTTGTAAGGCAGCATATTCACAGGCTCTGGGCTTTCAGGTGTGGACATCTCCGGGGGCTGTTATTCTGCCCACCACACTTGCCCACATGACACAGTGTAAGCGATGGAGGCCAAATTCCTCCCTGCTGACACATTGTGATCTATTCAACCTCTGCAAATTGTTGGCTGCTTAGATTATTTCCAGTTGTTTTAACATTGAATAAATAATGCTGGATAAGCATTTTTGAATAGAAAACATTTTGTAATTGGAATTATTTCCTTATGGTATGTTTTCTTGGAGGGAATCTTGGGATCAAAGGGTATAATAATTTCTGTTGCTCTTGATACTAAGGGCTGTCCAAAAAGATTGGCCACTGCCCACCACCAGTAGCACCATATTTATCAGAGAATTCTAGCTCACATTTTTGTCTTAGAGCAGGAACAGCAAAAAGTGAATCCAGTTGGCATGGAGACCAAGGGCCGAGGCGGAGGGCTTCTGCTCAGGTTGCGGGCTGAAAATTGCTGTTCTCAGGTGGAACGTGGCCCATAGATCTCCTTTATTTTGCTTGTATGCTTTAAAAAATGTATACATAATTCATCAAGATAAAATTCACCATTTTAAAGTATACGATTCAATGGTTTTTAGTATATTAATAAGGTTGTACAACCATCATCACAGTCAGTTTAGAGCATTTCCACCAACCCCCAAAGAAACTCTGAACCCGTCAGTGGTCACTCTCCATCCTCCCCCACCCCCAACCACCCAGCCCCTGGAAACCACTAACCTACTTTCTCTCTCTATGGAGTTGCCTTCTCTGGAATTTCATATAAATGGAATCATACAGTATGTGGCCTTTTGTGTCTGGCTTCTTTCGCTGAGCACCATGTTTTCAGGGTTCACGTTTGGCGTGTGGTGTGTCTGCTTCGGTGAGTAATATTCCACCACCTGGATGTGCCACATGCTGCTTATCCACTCATCCACTGGTAAGACCTTTGGGTTGTTGTCACTTTTTAGCTGTTACAAATAATGCTGTTGTGAGCCTCTGTGTGCAAGTTTTTCTTTGAACACCCATTTTCCATTTTCTGGGGTATACACCCAGGAGTGGAATTGAGGGATTTTGTGGAATTCTCTGTTTACCTTTTTTTTTTTTTTTTTTTTTTTTCAGTATGAGGGCTTCTCACTGTTGTGGCCTCTCCTGTTGTGGAGCACAGGCTCCGGACGCACAGGCTCAGCGGCCATGGCTCACGGGCCCAGCCGCTCCACGGCATGTGGGATCCTCCCGGACCGGGGCACGAACCCGCGTCCCCTGCATCGGCAGGCGGACTCTCAACCACTGCGCCACCAGGGAAGCCCCCTCTGTTTACCTTTTGGAGGAGCGCAGTGGCTGCACCATTTTACATCCCCACCAGCAACGCATAGCTTCCAATTTCTCCACATGCTCAACGCTTCTTATTTTCCGTTTTTTAAATTCTAGCCATCCTAGTGGATGTGAAGTGGTGTCTCATCGTGGTTTTGATTTGATCTCCCTAACGTACACATGTTCTTTTTAATTGGAGCTAGTCATCTCTTGAAAAACTGTAAAAGTCAGGTAACCCTGGGTGGATTCCCCCCGACAGGCTCCTGCATGCGCCTGCTTTCTCTCTCACTCCTGTTTGCCATTCTGGACTTAGGGGCTTACCCAGCCTGGATGGCAACTCCCATGGAGGGTGGGGTGCTGCTTGCTTGGTGCTGTCTCCAGACACTGGATGCCCAGCCGGGAGTGGGTCTGGGCCCCTCCCCCTGGTGGCTCCTCTCCCTGGCGGGCTCCTGATTCAGCCTCTTTGGGTGCTATGTGGTGTTGATTGTTCTGCAGGTTTCTCTCTCACAGGCCGCAGGAGATGGTGAAGTAAGGCCTGGATCAATGAGGCAGCTGGGAGATGCATTTAGCTAAGTGGCTGCGTTAGTCCACTCAGGCTGCTAGAACAGAACACCATAGACTGGGTGGCTTATAAAAAACAGACATTTATTTCTCACAGTTCTGGAGGCTGGAGTCCAAGATTGGGGTTCCAGGGTTCTGGCGAGGGACCTATTCGGGGTTCCAATCTGCAGACTTCCTGTTGCTTCCTCACATGCTGGAAAGTGGGTGAGAGAGGGCTCTCAGGTCTTTTATATGAGCACACTAACCTTGTTCATGGGGGCTCCACCCTCATGACAATATCACCTCCCAAAGGCCCCCTGCTCCTAATACCATCACATTAGGGGTTAGGATTTCCACATATGAACTTTGGTGGGGACACAGGCATTCAGTCCATGACACTGTGATTGGTTCAAAGTTCAGTGACTCTTGTTTCATGAAAACCTGCCCAGGGCCAGGGCAGGTGGCTTCTCTGACAGATGCCCTCTGAACTTTTTTGGAAAGGCTAAACCACCTAGCTGGCTGGCAGGGTTCAGCCCTCAGAGCTACGAGAGTGGGAATTGCTTGTAGGAAATGAGCTAGTGCTCACTTGGAGGCTGGGATGAGGCCTGGGCCTCCAGAGGCCGGCACAGCTGGATTCAGGTTCGGAATTCGCCCCGAGTTGGGAGGGATTTAGCAGTAGATGCCGCTTGGGGTGACGTCAGGACTGAGAGTCACTTGGGCCTCAGTGAATGTTAGATGTCATTACGACATCTCATTATTACATCATTGTATGCCTGCTCCAAAAATAACTTGTCAAGGTGAAGGCACAGAGCAGAATATAGTAAAATGTCAGAGAGTAGAATAGAGCTGGAGGACAGGCCCCAGATATGGGAGCCATGTGGTCTTCCACACCAACAAGTGGGGCTACCACATGCTCCCCGGCAGGCAAGGGGGCTTTCTGCCACCTCTCCCCACACCCAGAGTTGGAGGGATTTCTGCCCAGGCCTTGCCCAGGGTCGGTGGCAGGGTGTCCACTCTGAAATGAGCACAGGGCTGGAGCAGGGCCCTTCCCATCTTCTCTGCCACCTGAAAATGTCTGCTCTGGGGCTGGACACGCAGGCAGCATCGATAGTAGAAGCAGCAGGAGGGGGATGGGTGTCCACTGTGCTAGTTTCTCTGAGATGGAGGAGTTTCCAGGGTAGTGGGTTGAATCGTGTCCCCGATGTGTCCAAGTCTTAATCCTGGGGGACCTGTGAATGTGGCCTTATTTGGAACAAGGGTCTTTGAATATGTGGTTAAGTCAAAGATCTCGAGATGAGATCACCCTGGATTTGAGCTGGGCCCTAAATCCAATGTCAGGTGTCCTCATATGAGGAAGGAGAGGGGGATTTGGGACACAGACACGGGGAGAAAGCTGTGTGCCGGCGATGCAGAGATTGGAGTGATGTGTCTATAAGCCAAGGATTGTTGGTAAACCCAGAAGCTGGAAGAGGCAAGGATGGACTCCCTCTCAGCCTCCAGAAAAAAACAACCTGCCAACCTTGATTTCAGATCTCTGGCCTCCAGAACAATGGGTTTCTGTTGTCTTAAGCCCTCCAGATTGTGGTAATTTGTTACGGCAGCCCTAGGAAACTAACACAGCTTGTGTGAGGGCCTTTCAGTGCTAGAACTGGGAGAATCCTGCGCAAATAGAAGGGTTGGTCAGCCTGGTGCTGGAAATCTCCACCATGTTTTTTATTTTTTTAAAATTTATTTTATTATTACTTTTTTATTGTCTTCTCTTTTTATTTATTTACTTATTTAATTTTTGGCTGCATTGGGTCTTCGTTGCTGTGCGTGGGCTTCAGTAGTTGTGGCGCATGGGCTTAGTTGCTCCGCGGCATGTGGGATCTCCCCGGACCAGGGCTTGAACCTGTGTCCCCTGCATTGGCAGGAGGATTCTTAACAACTGCACCACCAGGGAAGTCCCAGCCACCATGTTTTTTAAACTTGAGTCAAAACACATGAGACAGCTCTGGCTCAGATGGCATTTTGAGTTTCTCTTAGATCGGGACTGGTCACTTTTCTACATCTCAGCTCCCCCTTCTGTCTGTCTCTCTGGTATCCAGCTTTAGGTAGCATTTGGGGCCTCCTGTTTAGGTTGGCCATGGCTTCCAGGGAGCAGGAATGGGCAGGGGTTGCCTGTCACCCCCTCAGTAGCCCTGTATGTCTTTGGGAATGTGCAATCTCACCGTGTCTCAGCTTCCCTCCTTTGAAAAGAGGAGATTCTTCCGGCCTGGGTTATATAGATGATCCGGCTTCCAGCTGAAAGTTGCAGCAGATGACAAAGTGCCAAGTGGTCCTCATCTTCCTGGGGCTTGTTTCTGAGCTGGGAGGCACTGGTGGTTTCATTTAGGAGAGAAACAGCCAACATCTGGTGGCAGCGGGAGCCCAGAAGCCCCGTCCTGGGAGGAGAGCTGAGCTGTCCCCACAGAGAATGTCTGCTTGCTTCCTTTTTCCTATTTCCTGCCTGATCAGATCAGCAGACCCACTGACTATCTAACCAGTGAGACCGCCTGAGAGAAAGGAAGTGTTCCACACTTCCCACCACCCAGACCCCATCTTCCTGGTTGTCCACACAGGTGCCAGGGGGGACTGCAGCACCCACCCTGGGGCGCAGCTGGGGGCACCTCCTCCCTGCCCCCTAGGGACAGACTTTGCAGCTGTAAAGCCAAGAGCCAGGAGAATCATTTTGCCCTCGACACAGGTGGGGTCTCACCTGGATTCATCCCAAACTCTCCTGCCCTTCTCACTATAGTCGATCCCAGGAAACCTCCTCTGATGTTCTGGAAGCCTCCCAGGAACCCCCCAGAGTCCTTTATCTCCATCTCCAGCAACACAGAGTTGTTTGGCTGGAGATGTATTGATAGGTACACCTGGGCCGAGGCCTTCCCCTGGGCGAGGCCTCTTGAACACAAGCAAGAATTCCTTTTGATCTCACAGTTTCTCAAGTGCAAGTATTTAGAAATGACTCTTGCCCTGAAGCAGGTGGCCAAGTGCCAGGAGGGCAGGCAAGACAGAGGAGTTGCGCGGGCTGGGGAGGGATGCAGATTCCCCCCGAGGCTGGGTGCAAAGGAGGGGACTAGTTTGCACGTTGAGGGTTGGGGGGCGAGGAGATTTACTCTTTCAAGAGTCTGGTCTTATATTTTCCTTACATCTTGTGTTGTCCATATATATAAAAGTAATGTGTGCTCACCATAAAAGATATATTTCTATTTTATGTATTTAATATATACATAAAATATTTCAAATGTGTTTTTATATACTGTGTTTTCCATATATATATATACACACACACACACACACACACACACACAAGTAATACATGCTCATGGTAAAAACATATTTATAGCTTGTCTTTTTGAGTATTTTTAATATATTGTGATTTTTGTACATATAAAGTAACATATGCTCACAGTAAAAATAACTTGTAAAATTGAGATATAGCTTACATATACTAAAGAGTACAGATCTCAAGGAACTAGCTCAGTATATCTTCACATTATGTATGTATCTTTGTAATCACCACTCAGGTGGAGGATGCTGAGGCAAAGTCTCCTTTGGGCCCCCCCGCCGACCCAAGATGTCACCTCTATTCCAACTTCTAACACCATAAATTAGTTTGCCTGTTTTAGAATTTCATGTAAATAGAATCATACAGGATGTCCTCTTTGCTGTCTGGCTTTTTTTTTTTTTGGCTGCACTGCGTGGCTTGCAGGGATCTTAGTTCCCCCGACCAGGGGTTGAACTGGTGCCCCCTGCAGTGGAAGCGAGAAGTCCTAATCACCGGACGGCTAGGGAATTCCCTGTCTGGCTTATTTCACTCAGCCTTAGTCTGCAAGGTTCAGATAGTTCACTTTTATTGCTGAGTAGTATCCCATTGAATGTCTACCCCACGAATTTACTCATTGTCTTGTTGATGGAATTTGGGTAGTTTTCAAGTGTTAGACATTGCAAATAACGCTGCTGTAAACGCCTCATAGAAAGTATTTTTGCAGGCTTATGTGAAGTGTGTGGGTCAAAGGATATATAAAATCTTCAAGTTTGATAGATGAAGCCAAATTATTCTTCCAGAAACTTTCACCAATGCCCACGCCCACCAACATTAGGTGAAAATGCTTTTATTCAACTTTAAAATAGATCCCCCCACCCCCCGCCCCCCGCGATAGCATCTCACTTTGCTTTGTGTTGCTTTAGTTATGAGCGAGAGGCTGAACACCTTCTCTTGGATTTGCTGGCCATTAATATATTTCTTTTTTGAGAATTGGCTAAATATTTTATTCAAATCCTTTCTATTACGTCATTCATCTTTTTAAAAGTGTATTTGCGACCACTCTTTGTATATTGAAGAAATTAGGACCTTGTATTTGAAAAGCATGGAAAGGAAATAATTTTATACCTACAGCAAAACACAGGAGTTTCTACTGATGTTAGTTTCGAAACTCAACTGTCGAGCCACACTCTTCCTTTGCTTGTATACCTTGATCACACAGTACCAAAATGAGGAGTTTAAGTTTAATTTTGGTAAGTGCTTTAGAATAAAATAAACCCAGAACTGGGAGGCACCATCATTTCTCCATCTTATTTCCAGGGATGACTTCACCAATTTACCAGAGCATGGTTTCCCTTTGAGCCTAGACTGGGTCTCAGAATCCTTCCTAACCCAAAGCTCCATGTGGCCCGTGGTGTCTTGCGTTGGCATGAGTTGAAACCTCTGTGCCTCCACGATGGAATGTCACTGACTCCTGGAAGTTACCTGAATGCAGTGATGCACAGTAGAGGTCGGGGTAGTACCGGTTTCACCAGGCTGAGGGCGGGAGTTTGGAGCTCCGGGCAGGGGATGCAGGGATTCTGCCTAGAAAGCTGTGCACGGCCATAGTAGGTTCTCACTAAAGAGTTGATGGAATGTTGGTGATGAGCTTATGTGTGCATTTTGAAGGTGAGGACGGCGAGAAGGAGAGATTGGTGGCCTAGGAGGGTTCATGATAAATGTAAAGGACCCAGTTTTGGAGCAAGAGGTACGTTGATTGTGTTTGTTGGTCCTTGTCCCTGCTTGTTGCCCCCACAGGTGTGTTTACAGAACTGAAGGGAGGGAAGCCTGGCTGACAATGGGGACACCTCCTACTTCCCTCCTCCAAAGTCTTTGCTGTCCTTGTTCTAGGCTGGGCTGGCCAGGTCTCGGGTGTCAAAGGCAGACTTTTTAAGCACCTTGTGTTTCAGGCTGAAGATCTTGGAAAAAAATGTATCCGCCTGGGCATTTTGCCTGTTCCTTTTCCTGTACAGAGAAGCCTCCCCCATCTGCCTCCAGCTGGCTTTGCAATTTAAACTTGAAAATGCTGAAGCCTTTTCCCACAGCCACTTTGGGATGACTTGGTTACTTTCCACATCCTCCCAATTAGTTCACTGGCTTTGTGTATCCCTCAACATTCTTTCTCATTCTACTGCGAAAGAAAATGTATTTATGTAATTCGAGGGAAACGTTTTGCCATCCAGATCATCACAGGTAGCCTGTCTGGGCTTCTTCATGGAGCTAAGTGGATGGCGTTAGGTACCCTGGATGCACCTCCTTACCAACCCACCCCTCTGTGCAGGTGTGTGTGTTTGTGTGTGTGTGTGTGTGTGTAAAGGCTCACACAATTCTCCGTGTATACAGTTCCTTTGTATTGTATATATTACCAACATTGCATTGAAAAACCAAAACACCAAATGACATATTTTAAACCTACTAGGGGACAGACAGGTGGTGGGCTGGGTGCTGGGGAAACACCTGGGAATAAGGCTTGCTGCCATCAAGAAACTTTGCTCAACCCCCAGACTGGCAGTCAGTGGGCTTCATTTGGCATCCAGATGTGATGTGTGGCCCATGCTGGGTCCAAGCTGGGTCTTTTAAACATTTTTTCAATTGTACATTTAAACTGTAAATTGTTAAACATAATATAAAATTTACTTTTTAACCACTTTTAAGTGGACGATTCCATGGCATTAAGTACATTCACATCATTGTGCAACCATCACCACCATCCATCTCTGGAATGTTTTCATCTCCCAAACTGAAACTCTGCCCATTAAACACTAACTCCCCATCCATCTCCCCCAGCCCCTGGCACCCACCATCTACTGTCTGTCTCTGTGAATCTGACGGCTTCAGGTCCCTCACATGAATGCAATCAGAATATTTGTCCTTTTTTGACTGGCCGATTTCACTGAGCATCATGTCCGCAAGGTTCATCCACATTGTAGCAGGTGTCAGAATTTCCTTCCTTTTTATGGATGAATAATATTCCATTGTATGGGTAGACCACATTTTGTTTATCCATTCATCCTTCGACGGACACTTGGGTTGCTTCCACCCCTTGACTTTAGAGATGGTGCTGCTGTGAACGTGGGCGTACAAATACCAAACAGGCTTTTAAATATGTTGAATTAATTGTCAACATTTAATAATGGGGAGATTTCACCCCCCAAGAACATCCACTGTCAAGTTTCTTGTGGAAAACAGGGAGATCTGGCCACACTGGGCTGCCGCCCTGCGTGTCAGCCGCCGCAGAGCAGATAGAGCTGCTCCTGACCCTGGGACAGTGTCGTCCCGACAGTGAGACCAGAGGGGGACTGCTGTATATTATTGTGCTTGTGCTCTTGTCTTTCTCATGGTCGAGTTGAGCAAAAAGCAAAATATTTCCATTACCTGTGCCTCTATCAAAAGTGGAAAATAAAAAAACCGCTGGAGAGGTCTCCATCTCTTGGGGAAAGAGGACTATTCCTGCTTATTGAACATACGAATGGGGTAGGTCTGTGGGCAAAAAGCCCAGAGGATTTGTTTCATGTTATGAAATAAACCAGCCCCTTCACCTGTTTCAGGTTCCTGCTGGACATTCCAGCTGACCTCTGGCTGGGGTTTTAGGAACACTGGGTTCCAGGGGTAGCTCTATCCCTATTAATGGGTTGGTAATCCATCTGGATAACAATACCTAATCACTCCCATGGCAAAGTTGTTAGATGTATAAAGTAAGCAGGTGTAGTGGGTTGATTGGCAGCCTCCAAAAAGATGTGTTCTAAGTCCTAGCCCTCAGTACCTCCGAATGTGAGCTTTTATGGAAAATGGGTATTTGCAGATGTAATTAAGGATCTGGAGATGAGATTGTCCTGGATGAACAGAGTGGGCCCTAAATCTGATGGCAAGTGTCTTTATAAGACACAGAAGAGTAGAGACACAGATAGAAGGGAAGCCCATGTGATGACGGAGGCAGAGATTGGAGTGAGTGGCCACAAGCCAAAAAGTGCTGGCAGCCACCAGGAACTGGAAGAGGCAAGGGAGCATTCTCCCCCAGTACCATCAGAGGGACCCCGGCCCTGCCGACACCTGGATGTCAGACTTCTGACCTCCAGAAGTCTGGATTGTTTGAAGCCATCCAGTTTGTGGTACTTTGTTAGAGCCGCCACAGAAAATACACATAGTAGGTAGCTGTGGATGAAAGAGCGCGTATTGGTCGGTAACTTCAAGATATAGTTGAAGATACAAAATACAGAAATGCTGGGACTTCCCTGGTGGTCCAGTGGTAAAGAGTCCGCCTTACCATGCAGGGGACGCGGGTTCGATCCCTGGTCAGGCAACTAAGATCTCACATGCTGCGGGGAAACTAAGCCCGTGCGCCACAACTACAGAGCCCATGCACCCTGGAGCCTGTGGGCCACAACTAGAGAAGAGAAAAACCCACATGCCACAGCTCAAGAGAAGCCCGCTTCCACAATGAAGAGCCTGCATGCCTCAATGCAAGATCCCACGTACCCAACGCAGCCAAAAGTAAATAAAATAAATAAATAAATAAATAAATAATAATAAAAAAATGGAAATGCTTTTGGCATCACATTGGCCTTTGTGGTCAGAATAACATGACAGTGAGGCCCTGCTCAGTCTATGTAACTTGCACTCCCTAAAGTGCAAAAAGGACTTCCCTGGTGGTGCAGTGATTAAGAATCCTCCTGCCAATGCAGGGGACATGGGTTCGAGCCCTGGTCTGGGAAGATCCCACATGCCGCGGAGCAACTAAGCCGTGGGCCACAACTACTGAGCCTGTGCTCTAGAGCCCACGTGCCACAACTACTGAAGCCCGCATGCCTAGAGTCTGTGCTTCGCAACAAGAGAAGCCACCACAATAAGCTCGTGCACCGCAACAAAGAGTAGCCCCCGCTCGCCGCAACTAGAGAAAGCCCACGTGCAGCAATGAAGACCCAGTGCAGCTGAAAAATAAAAAATAAATAAAGTGCAAAAACCACACAGAACCCCGTTTTAACAGAGGAAACTGGGCACACAGGTGTGATGATTTGCACAGGGTCTCATACATAATTAGTGGCAAAACTGGTGGAGGAGCAGAACCACAGAAAGAGTGAAAAGGTGGGTGATGACAGTTGCTTCCCATCTGGGTGAGTGGTGGTGGGAACCTGCCTTTGTGTTTTATCTTAAAAAGCAATGATTAGGTCAATAGCATCCCTCTGCTGTTGGCTCTTTAGAAAGGATGAACATCCTTCCCTATGCTTGCTTATTGGTCCTTTGAATTTCTTTGCAGAATTTATTTACCCACGTTTCGCATGAGAAAAGCAAACCTTTGGTGAAAATGACATAAACGGAAAACGTTAATTTTCTAATAAAGTCTTAAGAGTAGCCGTAGTAAGAACTGAACAACCAGAGCCTTTTCTGGGAGGATCCTCCCGTAGGGAGTGTGCAGCTGGGGAGGGATGATCGTTCTGGACAGACACTGGGTCTTTCCTGTTCCCTGGGCTGGACATTTACAAATTATGTGCCGCTGTCCCTGACCTGTTTGTTTAGCAGAAGTTTCCATGTAAAACACTGGACTTCCAGAGGGGTTTTCTCTGTGGCGTGGTTTGTCCAAAAACATTGGCTCTTACATTTGTTCTCCAGAATGCGTTTCTCCCAAGGAACTGCCGGTTAAAAGAACCACTTCCCTAATTAATTCCAGATGTGGAATACGTCAACCTTAACTTTTTACTGAGAGGGTGGGAGGTTCCTGTTAAGGTGCGCTCTGTTTAAAAAAAGAAAAACAATCTGCTGATGACTTGAATCTGATGATTGGAAAATGTCATTTTCCACACTGAGCCACCAGGAATCAATTCACCGGGACCGATACCCCACAGCTGGAGCCCAGAGCAGCCTTGAGGAGGAGTTCCCAGGTGCTCCCTGGAGCGTCCTCGTCCACCTTCCCTGAGCTTCTCTTATGGAGGAATTGGGGCTCCAGCTAGGTTCTGATGGGAGTTGGGTTGACCTCTTCAGAGCGGGGACAACCCAAGCTGCTCCTCCTGGCTCCCCTGTGGGTCCCCGCAGCAGCATTTATCGGCTAAGCAGAGGACTGGGACAGCTTTGTTGGAAGCGGGCTAAGCAAACTGGGTCCCCCGTGTTTCGTGGCCTGAAACACGGCCACTATGCAGTCTCCCTGCTTTTTTTGTGGGGCCCCAGAACCTGTTGTTTTTTTTTTTCTAAAATACACGTAACATAAAGCATATCATTTAAACTATCTTAAGTGTATAAATCAGTGGCATTTAGTACATTCACAGTGTCGTGCAACCATCACCACTATTTAGTTCCAGAACATTTTCATCACCCCAAAAGGAAACCTGCATTCATGAAGCAGTCACCCCCTGTTGCTCCCTCCCCTCAGCCGCTGGCAACCACTAACTGCTTTCTGTCTCCAAGGATGTGCCTATTCTGGACATTTCATATAAACGGAATCATACAATATGTGACCTTTTGTGTCTGGCTTCTTTCACTTAGCATGTTCTCAGGGTTCACCTGTGTTGTAACGTGTGTCAGTGCTTCACTCCTTTTTATGGCTGAATACTACTTCACTGTATGGATACATCACATTTCATTTTTCCATTCTTCTGTTGATGGACTTTTGAGCTTTTTCCACCTTTTGGCGACTGTCAAGAATGCTGCTATGAACATTTGTGTACAAGTTTTTGTTTGAACACTTGTTTTTAATTCTTTTGGGTATATACCTAGCAGTGGAATTGCTGGGTCCTTTGGTAATTCTATATTTAACTTCTTGAGGAACCACTAAACTGTTTTCCATAGCGGCTGCACCATTTTACATTCCCACCAGCAATATATGAGTGTTCCAACTTTTCCATATCCTCATTAACACTTATTTTCCTTTTTTGAAAAAAATTATATTCATTTTATGTGGTGAAGTGACAACTCACTGTGGTTTTAATTTGCATTTCCTTGAAGATGGTGACATTGAGTGTCTTTCCTTGTGCTCCTTGGTCATTTGCCCAGCTTCCCTTGCATTTTACCAGCACTCTGTGTAACAGTGGACAAGTCTGTCCAGAAGGGAGTTGAACTAGGTCAATGGCCTTCAAGCTGCTTTGTCCACATAACTCCTAAAAGAATTTGGAAAAATCATGCAACTTTGGTACCTTTTCAGGTTGATATCTATTGTTTTTCATCATGAGGTTTACAAGGTTGCAAACGATGTGATTTCCAGTGTATTGTAAACTTCGACTCAAAAATAAAATGATTCCTCACTCTGGAGAAGCAAAATCTGACATTTTGTCCTGCTTCCAAGGTTATTGAGCAAGTTACATTCCTCCGCTAAAAACAAACCAACCGGGAATTCCCTGGTGGTGCAGTGGTTAAGAATCCGCCTGCCAATGCAGGCGATGCGGGTTCGAGCCCCGGTCTGGGAACATCCCACATGACGCGGAGCAACTAAGCCCGTGCACCACAACTACTTAGCCTCCGCTCTAGAGCCCACAAGCCACAGCTACTGAACCCGTGTGGCCACAACTACTGAAGCCCACGCACCTCAATGAAGAGCAGCCCCTGCTCGCCGCAACTAGAGAAAGCCCGTGCCCAGCAACAAAGACTCAACGCAGCCAAATAAAACAAAAAACAAAAAAACCCAAACCAACCCAGCAAACCACTTTGCACCTTGAGATAAACATAAATCACAGTCTCTAAAAGATCCAACCCTGCCTATTTCCTATGAACTTCGACTCTATTCGATAACAACAAGAATTTTAGCCCCCACCTTTGCTCTTCCTGTCAGGTGTCCTGACCTGTAGGGTTAGCATTATCGCAAGAGAAAGTGGCTGCTGACCCACCCAGGACAGATGAATGTAAATTTGGTGACCTTAGTTCTCTCATGATTTTTTTTTCCCCTTTAAATACTTGATGGCTTTTTGGATTTGGGGAGCCAGTCCTTCTAAAGTCTGCCTCTTCTGCACTCTTTGCAAGAAAACTTTTTTTTTCTAAATGCATCTGCCTCCAGTTTTCCTTGGACAATTCTTTTAAATATATCAAACGAAATGTAATTTAGGCAGCAATGTGGCCTCATGATACCAAAGACATGGGCAGATTCTTCTTGGTTCTTTTCTCCTCCACCTTTCACTTCTTCCACTGAATTTTATTTTGATAAAAGCATTTTTACGTTTGAAAGTAATTCACTAACCACTCAAGCATAGGTCTCTGCAACAAAAACATGTATGTAATGTAAATTTTAAATATTTTATTTCCTGTGACTCTAAGACTCTATTAAAAAAAGTTTCTCTGGGCTGAGTGATTTATACAACTAATCAACTCCTCAAACCAACAAAAATGTATTAAAATTGTGGGATATGTTTATGATATACATATAAAAGTTAAATTTTTGTTGGACTGCATCCCTTAACGAGGTAGTTGGGGCTGTATGTTTTCAAATGGTTCATGTGTCATTGGATGAATATCACTTATTATCTGAGATGTGGTTCAGAATCAATTCCAACCCTGTTTTTCATTTTTATTCGTGTAGACTATGAGAAAACTTGCTCATATAAAATTTATTCATGGTAATGGGATAGTTTTGTTACAGCTATGTCGCTCCACTTTTTGAAATTCTTTGGAGATTTAAGCTGAAAGTTTCAGTGATTTATCACCAAAAGGAAAACAAAAAATTGACCAGAGTAAATTCTCATCCGGATGGAAAAGATTCCGGGTCTTAGCGACTTGCCTTCTTGGCACTGGGGTTATGTGAGTGGCCTAGGTCTCTCCTCCTGGGAGATTCACCACCTTCAGCCTCCTTCTGCCCTGTGGGATGGAGGGGCAACCTCCGGAGGTGCGATGGGGTTAGGAGGCGGCATCCCTGCGATGGTGGTGGTGGGGTCCCCCAGGCTCAGGCCCTGGCAAGCTCTCCCTGGAAGCGCGCCCCCGGGCGGTCCGACCGGGACACCCTCGGGCTGGCCCGCTGGGCTTTGGCCGCTAGGAGACGCGGGGTCAGGGCGCTTCCGGGCGGGATGAGGAGTGGGGGGTCCGGGGCCACCGCGCTGACCGTCCAGCCTGGGGGTGCGCGCCCCTCGGTGCTGCCCCGTCCCTTAAATGACCTTCAAGGTCGAGCTGCAGAGAGGGCCCCGGAATCCGCTGCCCGCCGATCACAAAAGGAACGGGCGCACCAGTTTGCTGCGCGTGCGCGGGCAAGGGTTCTACCCGGCTGCGGGCTGTGCCTTCGGAGGTAGAAGTCGGCGCAGGGCCAGCGGGGGGCGCCTGTTTAGGGCTGGTATCCTCCGGCGTCCAGGTCCCGAGTAGGGGTGTGTGTCTGTATGTGTTGTACGTGTATTTATGCTGTGTGTGGCTGGGTGTGGAGCGAGGTGGTGTAGAGCGTGGGGTGCATGCAGTGTGCGCAACACGTGTGGAGTGTGCGTGCATGTGGCGTGTGTTTTGTGTGTATGTGGTGTGTGTGGGGTGGGATGTGGTACGTGCCGAGTGCGGGTGAGATGAGTGCGCGGCGTGTGCGGTTCGCGTGTGAAAGTGTACAGCGTACATATGCGGCGCGTGAGGTTCGCGTCCCGTCCTGCTTGAGTCCCCAGCTCAAGCGGGCTCAGCGGTCCTCTGCCTGCCGACGTGAACCTCCAGCTCGGGCTGCAGGGAGTGCGGCGGGTAACCATGGCAACAGATGGTCCCGGGGCGGGGGGGGGGGGTGGGGAGGCGTCGGATGAGGCGACCACGCTGGGGTCTGGACGCGCTGCCCTCCTTGGTGACCCTGCTTGCCTGGGGGACCCGGCGACCTGAGTCGGGAGCTCTGCAGGCCTGGGGCGGGGGCCGAAGGATTCTTGCCGTCTCGCCTCCCAGCGACTCCGGTGCGCAAAGCGCTTGCTGCTGTGAGGTGTGAAGGCGCAGCAAGGCTTCGGCGCTTCGGTTCCAGCTCGGGGGAGATGAACCCGCGCGTTCTAAAGGTCGCCGGAACGCGTCGCAAGCAGTTGTCGGGTTTTAAGACTCGCAGGTGCTCCTGTTGAGTCCCAGGACAAATGAAAAGACTGGGAAGGGCTGAAGGGAGGCTTCTCTTCAGCGGAGAGGGGAGCAGCTCGCTGGGTTCCGGAAAGCACAGACTTCTTTGCCAGCAAGTAGAGCCTTCTCGGGAAGAGGCTGGCCAAGCCTACCAGGATTGAACTTGGATATACCTGTGCTCCCCTCCCACCTTTGTCCAGAGCAAACTGTTGGGTGACGCCACCTTCTTATCCTGTTTAACACAAGGAGGTTGGTCTAGGCCATTTTTCTTCCTCCCTCCCTCCCTCCCTCCCTCCTTCCCTTCTTTCCTTCCTTCCTTCCTTCCCTCCTTTCTCTTTCTCTCTCTCTCTCCCTCCCTCCCTTCCTTTCTTCCTTTCCTTCTTTTTCTTCCTTTCTCCCTCCCTCCCTCCCTCCCTCCGTCTTTCTTTTCTTTTCTTTCATTCATAACCTTTATCCAGTGCAAAGATTCTCAAATGTGGTGCCAGGGGCAGCAGCATCAGAATCACCTGGGAACTAGTGAGAAATGTAAATTCTCAGGCCCACTTCCAGACCTACCAATTTGAGAACCACTGATCCAGGGTGGCCCTTGTGCTAAGCGTGGGGCTACATGATCCCTTCCCTCATGGGATCCTAAAACAAATTTAGTGTAGAGAGTTCTAGTTTTCTCTGAACGTCCGGTATTTTGCTTGGGGCTCCATCTAAAGCTAGAGGAAACATAAATGCTGCTTGACCACTTCCCCAAGGCTGGTCTGAGGAGGAGTGCAGCTATTTCAGAGGAGAAGGAGAAGCTGGAGGAACAGGAGGTTCTGAATTCCTCTCTACTTCAGAAGCTGCTTGAGAAAGGCTTCAAGGGGTGTTGAGGAGCCCAAGAGTGCTGCCTCCTGGTGACAGCGTGCAGAGCTGGCTCTAAAGAATAGAGCTTCTTGACAAAGGGGGCTTTCAGTGCCCCAATCATACACCCAGCCAGGCATGAACTACCCAGTCTTTACTCAGATGTTTCATCCATTACTGCCAGCAGTGGGACTGGCCAAATTCAACAAAGGCTCTGAGCTGACAGGCAGTTGTGTGTGGATGATGTGTGAGTCCCCAGTCATCTCCATGTGGCTCCAGAATGCAGTGCATGGCTTTGTTTCAGCTGGGGTTTTCTCCAGACTCTTAGTTGGACTGATAGTAAAATGAACTTTGTGCAGCAAACTGCAACATTAGTTTTCTGTGGTGTCCTGAACTCCTCTGATAGGTAGCCGAGAAGGGTGCAGGGCATGTTTGAAATATAGTGTATTTCTGTGGAGGGGCTGGGAGGGGGAACCTTTGGACATTGGCCATAGAGAGGCCGAGTGCTGCCCTCCAGAAGTGTCCTGGGCTGGCCACACTGTGGGGGGGGAGGGGAGGCAGGAGGATAGTGGACAACCTCCAGCAGGTCTGCTTCCGGATAACCTCCTTTATTATTTATACGTTTTGTTATGTCCACCAGTCAACATTTTTCTTTAAATCAACTTATTCTTTTTTACTTGTTACTTTTAAAAGGAAAAAATTTAAAATAACCGACTCAAGTGGAAAATCAGTAGCACTCATCCAGGCTGAAGATGGTCATAAAAACAAATATAATGCAAATAAAACAGGGTTGGAACATTCCACCCTTATACAGCTGCCTGCCAGAGCTCTGAGCCTGGGTCCTCTCTCTATGCTACAGAAGGAGGTGTTTTAAGATTTAGTAGCACCAACCAGAAGCTTTCTGCTAGAGAAACAAGAAGGCTTGGAGATGAAAAGGGAGCCGTTGTTACTTTCTCACTACGTGATACCCTGTCTCTTCATAACTCCTAAAACACGTAGGCCTTCCGTGGGCCAGGCCCTGTTCTAAGCAGCTTGTAAATATATATATTTTTTAAATAAATGTATTTATTTATTTTTGGCTGTGTTGGGTCTTCGTTGCTGTGCACGGGCTTTCTCTAGTTGCGGTGAGTGGGGGCTACTCTTTGTTGCGGTGCGCAGGCTTCTCATTGCGGTGGCTTCTCTTGTTGCGGAGCACGGACTCTAGGCACGCGGGCTTCAGTAGTTGTGGCACGTGGGGCTCAGTAGTTGTGGCTCGTGGGCTCTAGAGCGCAGGCTCAGCAGTTGAGACGCACGGGCTTAGTTGTTCCGTGGCATGTGGGATCTTCCCGGACCAGGGCTCGAACCCGTGTCCCCTGCATTGGCAGGCGGATTCTTAACCACTGCACCACCGGGAAGCCCAGTTTGCAGATACTAACTCAGTCATCAGGCCCACCCCATGAGACAGGTACTGCTATTGGTCCTGACTTTACAGGTGAGGAAACTGAGGCCCGGATGTGAGAACTTGCCCAGGGCTGCAGAGTGTTGAGTTAGTGAGTGGTGGAGTTCAGGAGCTGGTTTGAACCCGCCATGCTGCTCAGGGCAGTGTCCCCACCCCTGGTCTACCCCCAGCTGCACAGATGGGAAACAGCCCACAGCTCACTGCCCGCCTTAGCTCCTGTGTTCCCGATAAAGGAAGCTTATTCAGTAAGTCAGTCAACTGCCTGGAATTTTTTTTTGGGTGCTCTGGTGACGCCAGACATCTGTACTAGCAGGATACTTAATGTGGGACAGACCAGATTATTTTTCTCTCTTTTCTCTCTCTCTTTCTCTTTTCTGTTTGAAAGAGCCAATCAAGAGTAATTCTCAGAGTATCTGTTGGCCCGTCCCTGGAAAGTAGGGTAGGCTGACCATGATAATCGTGGGCTCTCAGTTAAAGGTCGGGTGTCTCTTGGAAACCTGGGGGTCGTGGTTGTTATGCCGGCACCTGTGAACTCTCACTGCTCCGTGGACGTGGATGTATAGGGATAACCCCCCGGTCTCCTCCAGCCTGATTTGGGCCTGTCCAGAGTCAGAAGGTGGTACGGGCAGGCAGGAGGGTCTGGGTATCCTGATATGTCTGCAGGCAGTGGGGGCGGGGTAGCCCTTCCAGGACAACTATGGGATGCAGGGCCAGGGAGCCGCAAGGCCTTTCCGGTCAGGCAGGACTCCAGCTCTAGGCTGGTGGTTAGGCAGCTATGGAGGGCAGGTTGGGATGGATGGATCGTGCAGATGGAGGTGAAGCTCAAGCTGCAGGTAGAAGCGAGAGGTCCGGGGAAGGGAGAGGGGGGATTCATAGGTGAGGAATAGGCAGATCCTGACAAAGCTGTCCTTCAAACAATGCGTCTCCCATCGGTACAGCTGGATTTATTTGTTTAGGAGCTGAATTTGGGACTTCCCTAGTGGCGCAGCGGTTAAGAATCTGCCTGCCAATGCACAGGACATGAGTTCGAAAGCTGGTCCGGGAACATCCCACACACCGCGGAGCAACTAAGCCCGTGCGCCACAACTACTGAGCCTGCGCTCTGGAGTCCGCGAGCCACAACTACTGAGCCTGCGTGCCACAACTACTGAGCCCGCACACCTACAGCCCGTGCTCCACAGCAAGAGAAGCCACCTCAATAAGAAGCCTGTGCACCGCAACAAAGAGTAGCCCCCATTCGCCACAACTAGAGAAAGCCCGCAAGCAGCAACGAAGACCTAACGCAGCCAAAAATAAATAAATAAATTTATTAAAAAGAAAAAGAAGAGCTGAATTTGACAAGTTCAGTACCTCCCACAGTAGGGATTTAATCATTCCCATGGCTACCAACTATGAAGCATCTGCCCCGGTGCTTCATCCTGGGGTAATCTCAGGGAGGCAGGCACCTCCTTATCATCCCATTCTTTTCAGATGAGGAAACTGAGGTTGGAGGAGGTAAAAGACCCCCGTAAGGCCACAGCCTGTGGGTGGGGACAGACTGGAGCAGGAGTTGGTCTGACTCCAAAGTCTACGCTCTTGAAAGTAGTTGTGAACGCACAGTCCTTGAAGTGGCTCAGTACTGACAGTGTCCAAGGCACTAGGTGGTGGACAGTGTCTTCCCTGCTCCTGGCCTGGCCACCCAGGTCCCCTCTCTGGAGCCAGTCAATGCTCACCCTCTCTTGAAACTTCTCCAGGGACATGTCTTATGTCTAGACTTATCCCCCCTTTCTCCCCGCCCCAGTGGCATTCTACCAATTGCTATGTTTTCTTTTTTGCTGAACAGTGTGGCATAGAGATTCTGGTTCCCTGTCAGTTCTCATCCCCTCTTTCTTTCTTTTTTTTTTTTTTTTTTGCGGTACGCGGGCCTCTCACTATTGTGGTCTCTCCAAGTTGCGGAACACAGGCTCCGGATGCGCAGGCTCAGCGGCCATGGCTCACGCGCCTAGCCGCTCCGCGGCATGTGGGATCTTCCCGGACCGGGGCATGAACCCGTGTCCCCTGCATCGGCAGGCGGACTCTCAACCACTGCGCCACCAGGGAAGACCCCCCCCACTTTCCTTTTTAACGGGGATCCCGCCCTTTACCACCTCTTGCTGGCTGTACCTCTAGGGCCCATCCCCAACAAGAATGAGTGGGTTCCCCTGTGTTTGTCAGCCTCCTAAGGAATTAGGAGTTTATTATACACTGGATCCAAGTGGGGAGGCTGTAAGAACCCAGCAGGCTTTAGAATAAAAGGTCACACCCACACTGGTCACTGCATTTTAGTAACGACCAGCCTGGTCCTTTATTCCCATCCATGCTTTCTGCCTGGCGGTACCCTCCCGGTGGCCTGGGTACAGGACCTGGTCAACCCAGATGGAGATGGCCCCAGGCTGGAGGCATGTGGACTTGGGACAGGGAACTCCAGGCAGAGCCTCTTCGCCGCCCATCGGAGGTGGAGGTTGAGGTCCGAGCATCTGAGGGTTTGGTCCTATAGCTCGACCACCATCAGGCCTGCGGCGCCTTCCTGAGCAGGCTCCCGACACCCACCCCGCCCCCGTGGCCACAGATGGTGGCACCTCCATGGGACAGTTCTGCGGTGAGAGGAAGTGGGGAGGCAGAAGAGGGGGGTGAGAAGGAGAGGGAGGGGGAGGGAAGGAGTGGGGGCGTCCTGCGAGTCTGGGAGCCATGGACCGGTGAGTGGACCTGTGCCTCCGGAGGTCTAACCTGGGCAGGTCGTAGTGCCGGCACCATCATGGCCAAGCATGGGCTGGGGCTGTTGGGACAGGGAGGCATGGCCCCAGGTCTACTGAGGAGACAGGCGCATCTGTGTCCAGTAGGCCGTCAGAGCAGGAGCAGGCTCAGGCCCTGTGGCCAGCTTCTGCAGGCTTGCTGGAAGAGGTGGACCTGGAAGAACAGGTGTGTGTTGGGTTGGGAAGAAGGGATGCGGCAGGGGAAAGGCGGGTCTGGTGGAGGAGATGAAGCAGACGTGCCCGGAGGGAGGGATAGAGGGAATTCGCTGGCCAGGGTGGAGCACAGAGGCACCCATGGTGGGTGGAGTCTGAGGAGGGCCCCTGTGGGAATTCCTGACCCTCAGCTGGACCTGGGAGGGCACAGGGTGGGTGAAGGTGGGGCATGCGGGTGCAGAATGACTCTAGCCTGCTCACTTCTCCGTAAGTGGCTCCGTCCTTCATTGGGCAGCTCAGGCCCCGATCCTCAGACTCATCCTTCACCTCTCCATTTTCTTCACCCTCCATCTCCCACCATCTATCCATAAACCTTGGAGGTCAGGTATACCCTTAAAGGTATCTTGAATCTGTCCGTTTTGCCCCATCTCCACCCCGCCACTGAGATGTCCTGCTTGGACCCCTGAGTTGCCCCCTCACTGGCCGCACCTGCTCTTGTTTCTGTGCTCCTGCCCAGCAGTTAGTGTGCCATCTGATCATTCGTGTCAAACCACGGCACGTCCCTGCGTGACCTCAGCTGGGGGCTCCCCCAGTGCCTTCCCATGGAAGCCCATCGCGTACCCATGCTTGTATACCAGCCTCTGAGCACACTGGCTTCCTTTCTTTCCCAGAAGCACAGGAGCCAGTCCCACCTCAGGGCCTCTCTCTTGCTCTCCCTTGCCTGGAATCTCGTCCCCTGGGGCTTGGTGCGGCCATTTGGTCCTCATCATTCAGGCCTCATCCCACATCCCCCCCACCCCGCAGAGGCTCTTCCAGGCGAGGCCAGGTGACCTAAACAGCAGTCCCCTCTCCCCCACCCTCTCTATGGCCTGCTCTCTGCCATTATTGGGTATGTATTTGTTCTCTTCATATTATCTGCCCTCCCTGGCCCCTAAATTACAAACTCCAGGGTTCACTGTGTGTCCCCAGAGCCCAGGCCAGAGCCTAACACCAAGCGGGCTCCCGCTGCGTAGTTTTAGAAAGAACGAGTGACCTGCTTCTGCTTTGGCCAGGGGCTGTCACCCAGCAGCTAGCTGAGTCCTCCGAGCTTGCTTCCCACACATTCCAGGAACACTGCCCTGCAGTTCTCCTCCCAAACCTGACCCACCGTGGCTTCCCTTGTTCCCAGGGAGAACAGAGGCATTGCAGGCAGGAGGGAAGGGGCCGGGGAAGTTCTGTCTGGGCTGTCTGCTTTAGAAAGAACTGCTCCGAGTCTAGAGCAGAGAGGCTGGCAGGGGCTGCCTGGGCGCCCGAGGACTGACAGGGCGGGGGTGTCAGCTGAAGTTGCAGGGAGCATGGTCCCACCCTCCCCTCTACCTCCTGGGCCTCTGACCTTGAGCAGTGGGTATTACGCGACCTTGACCAGGAGAACTGCAGCCACCAGCAGTCCTGTCACCAAGGGGGGCCAGCTTCTTGGCAGGAGGGCAGACCCTAAGGAAAGTCGGAGGAGCCAGTGAATGAGGGAAATGGGAGCATGTCCCTCACCCCGACTGCTTAATGGCGGGCGAGATGCCACCAGGCTGCCCCCACAAGTGCCCTGGTTTCATCACCCGGCCCCACCCGCCCCCCGGCCTTGTTCTCCTGCCCCAGCTGCACTGGCTTCCTGGCTCATTTCAATGTGACCCCTCACAGCCCCTGCCCGGCGGGGCCTGCCCACCTCCAGCCAGGCACCCACGGGGGCTGCCACCTTGCCAGCTCCCAGGTGACCTTTGCCCCTGAGATGGGTCAGGGTTGCGGTGAGGGTATGTGTGTGAGAGGCTGGCAGAGGAAGGCTTTAGGAAGAAAGGAGCCCTCATGTGGCCAATGGAACCTGGAGGTGGACTTCACCTGGAAGGCCTTCTTGTGGGCAAACTGCCGGCTCCTCTGGCCCTCAGCCTCCCCGCCTTAAAAAGGCTGCTTACATCCACCTGCTCTCCTGCCTGCGCCGCCAAGATGCACAAAGTGCACTGTAGTATGTCAGGGCCCGTGGGAATGTCAGGGACTCGAGATGTTCCCAGGAGCCAGGGACAGGGAAAGAGAAGATGACACCTAGTGGCAGGCTGGGCACCCTGGTCAGAGCTGTGCACTCACACATCACCTGCAACTGCCTGGAGGTGCAATGGGTGCGGGTGGAGGGCAGGGGTGCACCTGAGGGGGTCGTGGGCAGCCGGGTGCTGAGGACCCCGTCGCCGGCCTCCTGGAGCGTGGGCAGCAGGGTGCTGAGGAGCCCGTCATTGGCCTCGGGCACGATGCCCAGCAGTCTGCACATGAGCTCGTACACATGGATGCTCTCAAAGGGCTCCACCTCCAGGCCCCTCTTGAAGCTGGGGCCCACGGCCCGGAAGATGGTCTTCATGTCCATGACGTTGTTGTCGAAGCCGTGCTCCCCTTTGTTGAACTGCACGTTCACTCTCTACGGGAAGGGAGGACCCCGAGTGAGTTCTTGCTGGCCCTCCCAGCCCACCCCACCCTCTCCACCAGCACCCTCTGCACGGCCCTGCATTGGCAGAGGACCCCTGGAAGGAGTTCAAAGTGGGGGTGTGGGTGGGAAGGATTCTGAGCCTCAGTCTCTCTGAATTCTCAGCCCCCAAAGATCAGTGGCCTAAAGAGGGAGGCTTAGCGAAGACCCGGTGACATGAATGGAGACCGCCAAGTAAGTGGGGTGGAGCTTCAGCCCAAGGATGCTTGCTGAGCTCCTTTCCATTGCTGGGCGCCCCAAACCTCAGTACTTCCTCTCCCAGATTTCCTGCCCTGCTCTGCGTCTTGCTTCCCACTCAGCCTCCCTGGGCTCTTTGCTCTCACCTCTTCCGTGTCACTTTTACAGCTAATCTTCCTGCACTTTACCCTATACACATGTGCACACACAAACACATATATGCGTGCACATGTATGCACACACGTACACACAGGTATGCAATGCACGTACACCGCCCCCTGACTCCTGTTACACAGTGCAGGTGTGTCCCTTTGGTGGCTGACACTCCTCAAATTAGGGTCTGGCTAGAAACAGAGGGTGCTTTTTACAGAATTGGAAAGAGACCCAGCAGCCCAGGGAAGCACCTGCACCCCCAGGAACTCACCCCATGGATGACATAGCCGGGGTCACTGTACATAAGCAGGGGGGTGACCCTGGGGTGGCTGGCGTAGTGGAAGGACTTGGGGAAGAGCTCCTTCTTGTAGACGTGGAGTCTGGGGTGGGCGTCCTTGAGGACCTTGTATACCTTCTCCAGCTTTCCTTCCTTGGGGAGCAGCATCCCGTTTGGTCCGTAGTCTAGGAGCTCGAACTCAATGTCCTTGAAGGTGAAGTTGGCGATCTTGTGGATCTCCACCAGGTCGCTGGCCTTCTGGTTGACGGTGCTCATGCCATGGTCGGACACGATGATCAGGTTGAGGCTGCCCTCCAGGCTGTTGTTCCTGATGCTGTCCCGGAGGTAGCCCACGGTCCTGTCCACCTGCCTTACCATATCCTTCCTTTGCTGGGACTCGGGGCCATACCTGTGGCCCGTGGAGTCTGGCTCCCCAAAGTAGAGGGTGACCAGGTCCAGGCCCTCGTCTGTGAACCACTTCATCACAGTGTCGATGTTGGCTCTCCATTCCTTCTCGTCCTTGTAGTTGTGCAGGATGCCTTCCTTCCGGCTCAGCGTCACGGCCTCGCCTTGATAGGTGACATTCCCGCCCGGGTAGAAGAAGGAGCCGGTCTTTAGGCCCTGCCGGGGAAGGCGGTGTCAATGCCACGGGCCTCCTGCCACTTGTCCCCTGCCTGTCATGAGCTGCTGACACTTCTGCCCTCACCTCCTGCCCTTGCTCTGCCCACTCACCCATCCCTGCTCCTAACTGCAGGCATGGGACTTTGTATTTTCTGAAAGGCCTTTCATAGCTCTTATGTTATCAAGGCTGATACTGATTTTATAGAGGGGAGAGCAGGTGCCTAGTGGACTCAACACTAATGAAATAGTAGGTATAAAAGTATCCCAGATATGCTGCGTCCTCATCGACACTGTAGCCCTAGGTCACAGTGCTGCCCCAAGAGCCCTCCCCTTCCGGCCTGCAACCCGGCTTCTGCTTGCTGTACTCTCGTCCAGCCGTGTGTCCATCGGCCCCTCCACACACCGCCCATGACCTGCCCTTCTAGCCTTCAACCTGGCCATCCGTCTGTCTTTCCACAAACCGATTGCTGTTTTATTTACAGATCCATCTGTCCTCACAACCATCTGTCCATGCATGCCCCGTCTGCCTGGCCACTCCCTCTGGCCATTCTTCCTCGAGATGCCAAGTTCTTGGCTACACTTTCTGCAAGTCAGCCTGGTGTCTGGTAGCTCCTTCCAGAGCGAGGGGACTCAGATATGAGTGGATGCCTTGACTATGAGGTGGGGGTAACCTCTGAAGTTTATTCTGGGCTCACCTTGAAAAACATTCATTTGAGTTTGTTGCCAGGAAGCCCAGAACATTGCAAGATGCTGGGGTCCTGGGCTTTTCACTAGGATGACCCACCTCTTTAGAATTAGCTGCCCGGCCCTGAGAGGCGTGCGACAGGGGAACAGTACGAAGCCATTTCATTGTTACCTGCCTTTTTGTGGAGTCACATTATTTTCCCCGCGGCCCCCTTCCCACCAGTACCGAAGTCCAGGTTTCACTCCGGTTGGGAGGATGGAACAACCCCTCTGGGTCCCAGGGCTCCAGGGAGGACTGGGCAGGCTGTGTAGCTGCTGGTGGGTCCTCATGGGCATCAGGCTCCCACCTCCCGTGGGACCCCACTCAACACCCCTCTGTGCCAGGAGTGTCGGACTCCCAGGGCGGGGACTGGGCCTGCCATGGATGTCACGTGGTCATGGCCTCGTTGGCTGGGTCCCCCTCCCACCTCCCCCGTCTGTCCGAGTGGGTGTGGGTGCAGCATACCTGCCTTTGGGCTGTGATCCAGATGGGCAGGCTGCCGTTGTCCCACCACTTCTGGATGCCCAGTGTGGCGTGGTAGGGCAGCTTCACCTTGCTGCTCGTGTTGTAGAACATGTTGTGAACCACCCCGTGGTTCTCGATGTATTTGCCTGTGGGGTGGGTGGGCGCGTAGAGGAAGTGGTGGGAGGGCAGGAAACAGCCAGGGCAGCGGGGAAGCACACGCCGCCATGGGAGCCGGGCTGGGCCGTCACAGCCACATGCTCTGACTCAGAGATTCTGCTTCCACTTTGAGCAGCTTACCCTGCAGCTAAACGCGCACGAAGGCGCAAATACACACATGCCGGGATGTTGTTTGCAGCCTCGTTGGTTTTAGCAAAAGGTTGGGAGCAACCTGGCTGGCTATCAGGAGGGAGCTAATTAAATAAATTATGGCCCAGCCATGAAATAGAATCCCAGGCAGGCAGATAAATGAACCAAGAGGAGGCAGGTTTTACAATTTATTGTTTTCATGGGCAAAATGCCTGTGTGTGAGTTCAGAAGGTGGAAAAGGCGGGGTGATGAAGAGCTCGCCTCCTTTCTCCACATCCCCATTGTGACATATTAAGTAAGGAGGTGACATGCAAAAGGGAGCACCAGGTGCCTCCGTTTGTGTGTGGAAGGGTCTGTGGTCATGGGAATGCTGGTGTGAGAATAAGCTGTCTGTACCGGATGATGTGCCCCAAAGTTGTGTCCACCCGGAGCCTACAATTGTGACCTTGTTTGGAAATAAGGTCTTTGCAGATGTAACTGGTTTTGTTAAGATGAGGGCATTCTGCATCAGGGTGGGTCCTAAATCCAATGACAGGTGTCCTTATAAGAAGAGGAGAGATACACAGAGGGGAGATGGCCATGTGACAAGGGGGCAGGGGTTGGAGAGCTGTGGCCACAAGTTGAGGAACGCCTGGGCCGCCAGAAGCTGGGAGAGGCAGGAAGGATCCTTCCTTACAGCCTCTGGAGGGAGTATGCCTCTGTGACACCTGGATTTTAGGCTTTTAGCCTAAACAGAGCAATAGTGTGTTCGAGGGTGGCTGAGAGGGGTGAGCGGTGGAAAAAGCAGGAGCCTCAGGCTCATTTCTCCTGCCTTTCTGAGTCCTGGCCACCCTCACCTCCACCAGAAGCCCTCCCAGGTTGCCACCCTGGCTGTGATCACCGTTTAAACTGAGACACCCAGGTGTTTTTATCTGCCTTCTATCCGTTGCCACCAACGGTAAGGGTTGCTGACCACCCCGTTGGCCGTGTCATGTCTGCCCAGTGACAGTGTTCCCTCCTTGGTCTTTCCTTGGTCTCTGGCACCATGAGCCCCATGGGTCAGGGCTCCATGCATTGTGCTCAGTTCCCTTTTTTGGTTCCCTGGTTTCTCAGCTCTCCCTCCACCCCCAAGCCCCACCTAAGGCCAACACTCACCGGTGACCAAAGTGAAGTGGCAGGGGCTGGTCATGGTGACAAAGGCCGGAGTCATGTAGTGAGCCTTCACCCCATCGAGAGCCATGGCGTCCAGGTTGGGGGTGTGCACGTCCTGGTCATAGTTCCAGCGGAAACCATCGAAGGTCACCAGGAGTAGCTTGTTTCGGGACCCCTGCTGCTGGATGGGCACCCCTGATGCTGGAACCAGGAGGGTGGCCAGAGCCACGGCGAGGAGGACAGCCGGGCCTCGCATGGTGGGTTCTCCAGACATGCAAGAACCCAGGCAGGTGCCTTCTGAGGAGCAGAGCAAAGTCCCAGGGTCACTGGGCAAGTCTTATCCTGTGCAACTGAAATGAGACTGTGCACGCACCTGTGCCTTAGAGAGTGGCCCCTGACCGCGTGTCCTTGCCTGGCCCTCATGCGCATCTGCCTTTATTGCCAGCGGATCTCTCTGGGCTCCATGCCCTGCCCACTTCGTGAATCAGTGTCTTTACAGGAAGCATGGGGACCATTCCCGAAGGCTTGGAGAGCAGAACGGGCCTACTCCATTGGGAAAGCCTGTATCCCCGCCCCAGCTCTCATAGTAACTCTCTCTGTCCCTGTGCCCTGCTTACTGTGCTCCCAGAGCACCTGGATGGGAGCCCCTCCTCCAGACCATACTTTGGGGAGGCCTTTGGGGTACGTGGGTCTCAGGCATGCCTGGGCCAGGGCTGTGGGGTGGGCTGGCCGGGGTCCAGGGTCCAGGAGGCTGACCTTGTCCACAGGGAGCCCCAGCTTGGGGGAGTGCCTCTTCCCCTCCCTGCCTGTGTTAAGGGGGCTCCTGGGATGCGGCGGGCAGAGATCCAACCTGATGGCCCAGATTAGCACCTGCTGTGCCCTCCTTCTCAGGCCCCAGGGAGCCTCAGAGGGGTGCACAGGCGTGGGCAATCTCATCGTTGGAGTTCATCAACAAGGTGGTCAGAAGGGGGGCCTCCCTTTTTACCTTGTGCTCATGGGGAGGGTGGTGCGGGAGAGGGACCCCTGAGTTCATTGTGCAGTTTTCTCTCTGTCTTTGTCTCTGTCTCTCTCACTACCTATGAAGCAGATTCTGTGAGCCAGGCCCCGTTCTAAGTCCTGGGGACACAGCAGTGAACGAGATAAACGGTGTTCTTGGCTTCTTTCATCACGGTTGGAGACACACAAAGTGAGTAAACAAGTAAAACAGTGAAATAGAGTCAGCAGAAAGAAGTAAAGCTGGAGATGAGGTGGAACATCTGTCTGGGGGTGTGTGGGAGGGGGCAGCACCAGATCGGTGGTCGGCCAGGGCCTGGTGAGAGGATGATTGTGAGGGAGTGATTCCGGGGATCGCCAGCCAGGGGAGTGGGCCGGGGCAGGTGGGAGAGCGGCGGGGCAGGTGGGAGAGCGGCAGGGCAGGTCTTGGGGCGTGTGGCTGTTGTACGGAGTCTGGCATTCTTGTGCAGTGCAGGGAGGATGCCATGGGATTGTTTTTTTTAAATAAATAAATAAATTTATTTATTGATTTATTTTTGGCTGCATTGGGTCTTTGTTGCTGCCCACGGGCTTTCTCTAGTTGTGGCAAGCGGCGGCTACTCTTGGTTGCGGTACGCGGGCTTCTCATTGCGGTGGCTTCTCTTGTTGTAGAGCATGGGTTCTAGGTGCGCAGGCTTCAGTAGTTGTGGCACACGGCCTCAGTAGTTGTGGCGCAGGGCTTCGTTGCTCTGTGGCATGTGGAATCTTCCCAGACCAGGGCTTGAAACTGTGTCCGCTGCATTGGCAGGCGGATTCTTAAGCACTGCGCCACGAGGGAAGCTCCCATGGGATGGTGTTTTAAACACGGGAGTGACATAAACTGATTTAACATTAAAAAAAAAAAGAACACACAGGCTGCTCCATTTGCAGGACGGTCAGCATGACAATGGAAGGGAGGTTGGGTGCTCCACAGGGAGGGGACTGCTGGTGTCTAAACTAGGGTGGTGGCAGTGTGAGTGACAGATACAGAGGGAGTTTGGAGGTTTTCCTGGAGGGATTTGCTTCTAGATTGCATGTTGGGCGGGACAGAAAGGGAGCAATCAAGGGAGACGTTCGGGTTTCCCGCCTGGGCAGCCAGGGTGATCGTGTCTTGCGTATATCCCATTGGGCGATCAGAGGTCAGACGGCAGGTCGAGGGCAGAACATTCTATTTTGGCCACATCCAGTTGGAGGTGCCCATGAGAAATTTGACGGGAGGTGTCGAGTCCTTGGTATGTCCTGGTTTAAATTGTCTTCCGCTGCTGACCTGCTGAGGGCGGTCCTACCTAGGACTCTGCTTGGCTGGCCAGAGGGATTCTCATCAGGCGACCCCCAGCGTCACAGAGCCGTCAGCAGCCTCCTCTGGGGTGAGGCGGTGGGGACCCCGGGGTGCAGATTCTTGGGCCCTTCCCCCCATCTGCAGAGCCACACCTGGGGGGAATCCACGCACGGTACCACCCCTCATGATTCTCTCGGATGCTGGAGTCTGAGAGCTGGAGATGGTCCCCCGCATGGACTCCTACAACCAGGGCATGTGGGGGCTGCTGTGGGCCGGCGTCGTGCAGAGCTGGGGTGCAGGAGGACCAGAAGGCAGGCCTTCCCTCACCGATATCATGGCCCGGAGCTCCAGCCGGTGGACCAGGTACCTGTGTGAGTAGCCACCGAATGTGGGGCACCACGGTGGAAGTGTGGGTGCCTTAGGAGAGAGCAGCGGGGACCGCATTCACACTAGTGCTGGGAGTGGGGACCTGAAGCTTACTCTGAGGATCCAGACCTACAGGATGGATTTAGCAGGGAGAAGAGTGGGCAGGAAAGCCTTCCAGGTAAGGACAGACAATGAGGGTGATGAGGTGGAGGAAGGGAGTGATCAGGCTTGAGGCTGGGAGGCAGGCCTGGGGGAATCTGGATTTTATGTTAGTTGTCTTCTAATATCAGTTCTTATATCTTCTAATATGTATTCTCCCTTTCTTCCATAATAAAATGTCTGCCAAGAAAAAAAAGACTACATTTCCCAACATGCCCTGCAGTGTGGTTTGGCCATGTGAGCATGTTCTGGCCAATGGGTCAAAAGAAAAATGTCATGTGACAGCCCCCAGTCTCCTCCCAGCGCCAGCTTTGCCCTTCTTTTTTGATTCTTTCCCCTTCTGGTGCTTCAAGCTCAGAGGCTGTCCCGAGGGCTGACGATGATGAGGGGCTCCCCGGGGGAGGGTACACAGAAGGAGCCTGGTCCCCCAAGGTGTCCTGGGCAGTGTGGCCCTCGAAGGGAGAGTTACACAAGCTCTGTCTTTGCTTCCGTTGCCGTTATTTGGGTTTTCTGTCACCCTCAGCAGGACCTATCTTAACCTAATCCAATAGGATAATGGCTCTGGGAGGCCCTGCTGGGTTTAAGCAGGGTGTGTGTGTCATAATATGCTGGCTGCTGTGTGGGGGGTCGTGAGGCGGGAGGTGAGTGAGGGGCTGATGCAGTGGTCCAGGGGCAAAGCTGGGGCTAGGGGCAGAGGGGCACAGACCTGGGGTATGTTGGTGGCGGGTGGTTGTGGGGTGTGGTGAGGGAGGAGTCGCTGTTCTGCTCTCACTCTGCACATCCTTCTGCTGGTCCTCATCGGGGATATGGGAATTCCCTGGCCCGCTCACCCTGTCCTGCTGGCCTGGGTCTGCCCTGCAGGTGGCATGAAAGGTCCGCTTCCGGCTCTCAGCCAGACTTGGGGGAGCTCCCCTCCTTTTTTTGGCTCTGTTCCTCGCTCACCTTTTGTCACAGGGAGCTGCTTGGCTCACCCCCCATCAGATTCCTTTTTATTCCCTGGTCTCCTAGAGCATGTCAGCAGAAAGATCGTGCGGTTGACTGTAGCTAACAGTGACAGGGCATCTCTGCAGATCAAGCCCAGGGCTTTATCCACGATCTGATTCAAGCTTTGCAGCAGCTCTTGGAGGCAGGAGTTAGTAATACCCTCACTTTACGGGTGAGGAAACTGAAGCATCGAGAGGTTTAAGGTCACTGAGCTAGTGGAGGAACTGAGACTTGCGCCCAGGTGTTCTGGCCGCAGAACCCCCCTTGGAACCACTTCTAGATCCCGTTGACTTACCAGCCACTTGGGATCTTCTTGTCCAGCTTTGGGGGCTGTTGATTTTTTTCTTTAAAGAATAGTGCAGCTGTGAATATCTTGGTATCACTGACTTTTTTCTTTTCTTTCCCACTCACATTATTTCCTTGGGGTACAGTCCCTAGCGAGGGGTTATTGGACAAAGGATGTAAAGGCTACTTGGTTCTTACAATCAGATTGCCATCAGGACGGGTGAAGTGGACAGTTGCTGATACCTCCTCTGCCCCACTATTTTCACTGGGTTTTATTTTTTATTCCTTTTGGGTAGCTTGGTAGGTGTGTAATGACGTCTTAACGTATTAAGCCAGAGAGGCCAGGAGAGTTTCATGTCACGATTTCTTATCTCTAGCTACCTGCATGCAGATGCTTCAACGTCTTTGACCATTGATTGAGTGGTCAAAGCGATCATCGAATCTTAGGGCTTTATTAGTTCTTTGTGTAATTTGCGGCGTATATTTTTGGGAAGATATACTTCTGAAATCTATTTTCCTGTCATTTATGTTTGTCACCTGTAACTTTCCCCACCCTCTTGCATGCTGGTCATTCTTCAGGTAGACTCAAAGCTCCCTGCAGGCAGGGCCTGCTGTATTGTTGTTTGTTGTGTCCCCAGAGCCTGGCATGATGCCAGCCCAGAGTAGGTGCTCAACGCATATTTATTGAATATGAATAAACACATTTAGAGGAAAAATGTATGCAAGTATCTACCATGCTTTCTGGTTAGGCAAAACATTTTAAAAAATAAACTTATTTTGCAATAATTTTAGGTTTATGGAAGAATTGCAGAGATAGTAGAGAGTTCCCATACACCCCATGCCCAGTTTCTCCTATTATTAACATCTTACATTATGTGGTATTTTTGCACAGTTTATGAACCAGTATTGATAAGTCGTTTTTTTTTGTTTGTTTGTTTTTCTTGCGGTATGCGGGCCTCTCACCGTTGTGGCCTCTCCTGTTACGGAGCACAGGCTCCAGACGCACAGGCTCAGCGGCCATGGCTCACGGGCCCAGCCGCTCTGCGGCATGTGGGATCTTCCCGGACCGGGGCACGAACCCGCGTCCACTGCATCGGCAGGCGGACTCTCAACCACTGCGCCACCAGGGAAGCCCGATAAGTCGTTTTTAACTCGAGTTCCTATTCTGTTCAGATTTCCTCAGTGCCTGCCCCAGTGTCCTTTCTCTGTCCCAGGATCCCCCATTACACTGAGCTGTCACATCTCCTTACGGTCCTCTTGGATGTCTCAGTTTCTCATACTTTCCTTGTTTTTCATGACATTGACAGATTTTAAGGCGTGCTGGTCAGGGCTTTTGTAGAAAGTCACTCAGCTGGGGTGATATGATGTTCTCCTCTTGATTAGACTGGGGTTATGGCTTCTTGGGAGGAAGAGCACAGAGATAAAGTATCTTCTCATTATGTCCTGTCAAGGGTACATACTGTCCACGTGACTCATCACTGTGGATGTTGACCTTGACCATCTGGCCAGCAGAGCGTCTGCCAGTTTTCTCCACCATGAAGTTACTCTCCCCTGCCCTCCTTTTTCATACTCCACTCTCTGGAAGGAAGTGCCGCCCACACTTAAGGAGGGAGGGGTCATGCTCCACCTCCTTGGGAGCATTTACATACATTTGTCTATTCTTCTGCTTTATTAATTTATTCAATCATTTATATCAGTATGAACTCATGGATATTTATTTTATACTTTGAATTACAATTCAATACTACTTATTTATTGTGTTGCTTAAATCACTCCAGCTTTGGCCGCTGGGAACTCTTTCAGTTGGCTCCTGCATCACTCTGACACACCCCATTGTCTGTCTCCCTTGCTTTTTGGAGCACAGGATGCTCCAGGTTCATCTTGTACATGTTCTACCTCAGTCCTGGAATCAGGTGTTTCTCAAGGAGCCCTGGTTCCTGTTATTGGAGGATGATATTAGATCTGGGTGGTGGGTGTGCGCCTTGCTACTGGGGTGTTGATAAAACATTTAAAAAGTCACTGTCTTAGCTGTTCTTGAAGCCAAGGACTCCCCAGCTGAGTCAGGTGCGTGTGCAACTTTGAGAGACAGGGCTGATGTGCTCCTCTGGGTGCGACGTTTATGGGCAAACCAGGATCCATGATGGAGAGAGGTCCTGAAGGACCCCTCCTTGAGGACACAGAGGGATGCATGAAGTGGTTTATTTGCTGCTTTTCTTGTTTAGGGGGCCCTGACCCAGAGGCCTGGGGACCGGGTGGATTTGACACATGTACAGGCGGTGGTGTGCAGCACACATGTAACCCTGGGCAGCTGAGCAGTGCATGGGGCTCAGGTTGGGGAGAACAGGCCTGCCCAGCCCTGTGCTCGGTTTCTGCTGGGGATAGGGACATACCAGGCATTGTCTCCATAAGGTCAGCTTCCCGGGTCAGTGCCACCCTGTTCTCATTCACAAACTGGTATGAGTGAACTACATTGCAATTTTTTCTGTGTCTCCCCTGCTAGGCTGTGAGCGACTCTTTATCCCCGCCTCCTGACACACAGTAGGCATTGCATGATTCTTGATGCATGAATGAGAGAGTACGTGGATGAAATTAGCAGGTCGGGACCACTGCTGTGGCCATCTGCTCCTGACCGATCTCCTTGCTTCTCCTTTGTCTCCTTCTAAAAATGGGAATCTCTCTCTCCCTCTCTGGTCACCGTGCCCCCTGGGCTGTGCTGCCTGCCAAGGAGCCCTGGATGCCCTGGTGGGGAGTGGGTGTGGAAGCAGGGGTCCTCCAGCCATGGGCTGTCCCCTCTGTTGGATGAGCCCTGGAGGTCAAGGGCCCACCTCCTGAATTTCCACAGTGATGAGTGCAAAGTTGGGTCTGGGTGGGTCTCTCCCAGTTGCCAGTTCGTGCTCTTTCGGGGAGATTGTGGTGTTGCCGGCACACTGTTTGCCTCTGGGGAAGCAAACAGTTACACAATTTAGCTGGAGTGGAGGGTCGCCGTCAGGCGGGACCTGGACAAAGAAGAATTTGACTTGGGGACACGGTGATGACTGTTCCTAAACAGGGACCAGGATGCAGGTTGTTGCTGCGTTCGTCATCTTGGGAGGTGGTCCATGTGAACTCCTGGCTTGGGGGCTGGACTGGGTGCTTCATCCTCATGTCCCTGGAGAGGGGTGTGTGGGCTGAGCCATTGAGCCTGGAACAAGTGCCTGGGAGGCAGTGGGAAGCCACCAGGAGCCACACACAGACAGGCCTGGGCTTCTCAGGTGTGCCGCCCGGAGTGGCCACAATCTTTACAGACAGTGGTTTACGTGGGAGGGAGACCATGGTCCAAGTATGGTGATTCCTTCTCAAAGGGCTGCTTCGGCCCAGTGGTGCTGTGGAGAGAAGGAGCAGAGAGAACTGGCTTCCTCCCCTCTCTCTTCTGGAGACCTCCCACCATGGGCACCCTCCAGTGTCATGGGAGGCAGTCACCCCTTCCTGCTGAGGCCGGGACCTTCCTGCTGATGGTTGTCCTGATTAGCGACCTGACCTTCCCAACTGGGATTTTATTAGTGCAACAATGATCCACTTTATCTATTGCTATTGCCTTTTATTACTTCTCAGGGTCTTTATCTCAGCGGCCATCTAGCCTCCTGGCTAAATGAGGATTAATATTTTAACAGGATTATGTGCTGTGGTTAGCAGGACTCTGGGCACTCCCCTCGCTCAGAGCTTCTCCCCTCCCCGCAGGCTTCCCTCCTGGTGTGCAGGGAGGTCCCCCCGGAGATGGGGCCGCTTGTTCCAGAGCCTGGGATGGGATGGGATGGGGGAGGTGGGTGGGAGGGCTGGGTGGGGGACGGTTTGTCTTGAAGAGCAGGTAGTCCTGGGGTGGGGACAACCCTGCAGGGTGAGGTCCCTGTAGAGACTGCAGACTGTTTCCTGGGATCAGCGGGCTTGACCACCATTGGGGAGAAAGGAGGAAGATGGAACCAGAGCTGTGGAGGGAGTAGACAGAGACAGAGATGGGGAGAGAGAGAGAGAGAAGAAGAGGGAGAGGGGAAGGGAGGGAGGGAGGGAGAGGATAGGAGGAGGGCTGCTTTGCTGACGCCCACTTGCCCACGGATCTCAGCCCGCAGGGTTGGAGTGGATCACAGCCTCTAATTTGCCAGCATCAGACCTTGATCTTTCTCCTGAAACAAGATTTCACTTTCCACCCAAGTTTTATAAAAGTAAGTCTGCCCCCTCTCCTGTTTCTGTCACTTAGAGGACAAAGCCCAGGTTCCCAGGCAGGGCTTTCAGGACCGGTGCTCGGACCCCGAGGGTCCCCCAGTGTCACGTTGGCATCACTGTCCTTCCCCAGAGCCACCATCTCCTTCATAAACCGGGGAAGGGCCTCTTCTCTGCTCAGGGCCAGCCCTGGTCCCCCCACCCCCATCCCCACTTGGGGAGCTTCTCCCCGTTGCCCCAGGCAGAGTCGGGAACCTTTGGGGCTGTCCTTTGTGGTTCTTCTGTTGAACCACTTGTCACCTTTTCTGAAATTATGAGTTTGTGGGTCTGATTTCCCCACCACTGGGCAGTGGGTCCCTGAAAGGACATGTCTGTACTGTGTTCATATCTAAGCACGTGGAGATATCAGAGTGTTCATGGAGAGAGGGATGGATGGGTGGACGAATGGTTGATGAAAGGAGTGGGGAGGTGTGCCGGCTGCCCTTGGTCTGGCCTTCTCCTCCCATTGGGCTGGGGAGCCTGACAGACCCAGCGGGAGACCCCAGACTCAGCTCCCACGGGGCCCTACTTGAGGAGAGAGGGGCCCATCACCCTTCCTACCTGGAGGTCCAGCACTGGAGGTGTGAGGGACATGGAGTGGATGGGGGACTCAGGAGGGCTCAGGGCCTGGGCCACCTCCAGGATTTGACTAAATGGCCCCAGACATTAGGTACTTGCCTAAGACTGTAGGTCAGTCTAGAACTGGGCCCTTACATCGTTGAATTGAGGGACAGCACCTTCTCTACCCCTTTGTTACTTTCCTCTCCTCCCCCGTCTCCTAGACGTATGGAGGGTATATTTAAAAAAATAAATAAATAAAGATTTGTTTTAGGTTTAGTCATTTTAGACTCACAGCAAAATTGAATGGAAGGTACAGAGATTTCCCGTATACCTTCTGCTCCCACTCATGCATGGCCTACCCATTATCAACACCCCCACCCACCCCCCCGCCCCGCCCGGCACGTTTGTCACAATCTCTGAATCTGCATGGACACCTCATCCTCACCCAAAGTCCATAGTTTCCATTATGGTTCACTCTTGGTGTTGTATCAATACATTCTATGGGTTTGGACAAATTTATGATGTGTATCTACCATTATAGTATCGTACAGGGTGGTGTCACTGCCCTCAGAATCCTCTGGAGGGCAGTTTTCATTCCAGTTTCTCTATGCTGACTCCTGCAAAGAGAGTTTAGTCACCTTGTACCCATTAGGCTGGCTGCATCGAAACCAAGCCAAACAACACCAGGAAACAAGTGTGCACCGCTGCTGGGAACGTGGAATGGTTTGGCTGCTGTGGAAAACAGTACGCTGGCTCCTGAAAAAATTAAAGTGGAGTTCGCATGTGATCCAGCAATCCTTCTTCCGGCGATGTACCCCAAAGAATTGAAAGTAGGATCTCAAATGGATACGTGCACACCCATATTCATAGCAGCACAATTCACAATAGTCAAAAGGTGGAAACAACCCAAGTGACCATCAATGGATGAATGGATAAACAAAACAGGGTCCAATATTCAGAAATAAACTTAAAATGGATTAAAGACCTAAATATAAGACCGGATACTCTAAAACTCCTAGAGGAAAACATAGGCATATCACTCTTTGACATAAATTGCAGCAATATTTTTTTGGATCCGTTTCCTAAAGTAAAGGAAATAAAAGCAAAAATAAACAAATGGGACCTAATTAAACTTAAAAGCTTTTGCACAGCAAAGGAAACCATCGACAAAACAAAAAGACAACCTGCTGAATGGGAGAAAATATTTGTAAATGGTATGACTGATAAGAGATGAATATCCAACATATATAAACAGCTCATATAACTCAACATCAAAAAAACAAACAACCCAATTAAAAAATACGCAGAAGAACTGAATAGACTTTTTTACAAAGAGGAAATGCAGATGGCCAACATGCACATGCAAAGATGCTCAACATCGCTAATCATCAGGGAAATGCAAATCAAAACCACAGTGAGATCTCACCTCACAACAGTAAGAAAGGCTATCATCAAAAAGAACACAAATAACAAATTCTGACAAAGATGTGAAGGAAAGGGAACCCTCATACACTGTTTGTGGGAATGTAAGTTGGTGCAGCCACTGTGGAAAACAGTATGGAGATTTCTCAAAAAACTAAAAATAGAACTACCATATGACCCAGCAATTCTACTCCTGGGTATATATTTGAAAAAACCAAAAACACTAACTCGAAAAGATACATGCACACCAATGTTCATAGCAGCACTATTTACAATTGCCAAGATATGGAAGCAATCTGAGTGTCCATCGACAGATGAATGGATAAAGAAGATGTGGTAAATATATATACACATACACACAATGGAATACTACTCAGCCATAAAAAATGAAATTTTGCCATTTGCAACAACATGGGTGCACTTGGGGGGCATTATGCTAACTGAAATAAGTCAGACAGAGAAAGACAAATATTGTATGATATCAATCATATGTGGAGCCTAAGAAGAACAACAAACTAGTGAACATAACAAAAAAAGAAGCCAACTCACAGATATAGAGAACAAACTAATGGTTACAAGTAAGGGAGGGTACATACAAGGTGGGAGGGGGTGGGAGGTACAAACCATTGTGTGTAAGACAGGCTCAAGGATGTACAACATGGGGAATAGAGCCAATATTTTGTAATAACTGTAAATGGAAAATAACCTTCAAAAATTGTATAATTCTTTTAATAAAAAAATAAAAACAATCAAAATGAAACAGAACAAAACATGATCCATCCACACAATGGACTCTTATTCAGCCATAAAAAGGAAGGAAATTCTGACACAGGCTACAACATGGATGAACCTCAAAGACATTAAGTGAAATCAGCCAGTCACAAAAGGACAAATACTGTATGATTCCAATTATATGAGGTCCCTAAAGGGGTCAAATTTATAGAGACTGAAAGTAGAAGAGAGGTTACCAAGGGCTGGAGGGAGGGGAATGGGGAGTTATTGTTTAATGAGGACAGAGTCTCTGTTTTGCAAGATGAAAAGAGTTCTGGAGATGGGTTGCAACAAAATGTGAATGTAAATTTTATGTTTTGTGTATTTTACTCCAAGTGAAAATTAAAAAATAAAAAGATCTTGGAATCCGAGGTGTCAAGAACGTTAGGGGTGATTTAACACTAGGTTTAGAGAATTCTAGATTCTGTCTTAGAGGCAGAGGGATGATTCTCTAAAACATGGGGAACCCCAGAGAGGCCCAGCTCTGTGTGGGGGACTTCAATACAAAGGTAAGAAAGATGGGGTCCTTGCTGGAGGGCAGACACATAAAATGAAATCACATAATAAAACCGTTGTCTCCCCGAAATTTAAAAATAATTAAAACAATTTTAAAAGTTCAAAACTAACTTAGGAGATCATTTTGAAAACAATTCAAACATATTTCCGAAAATCTGGAAAATACAGAAAAGCATAGAGAGGGAGATAGGAGTAATTTTAACTCTCACAGCCCAAGGGGCCACAGCCAGTAACCGTCTTTGCCATGCACATCATAGATGTTATTTTTGATGCTGTTTTTCTCCTTTTTTTAAAAAAAGAATTTATTTATTTGGTTGCACCAACTCTTAGTTGCGGCAGGTGGGCTCCTTAGTTGTGGCGTGTGGAGTCTAGTTCCCTGACCAGGGATCAAACCCAGGCCCCCTGCATTGGGAGTGCAGAGTTTTATCCACTGCACCACCAGGGAAGTCCCTGTCTTTCTCCTTCTTAATAGTATTTTGTGAATGTTAAGTGATTAAACAGAGCATTTGCAGGCCAGTGAGGCAATGTGTCAAGGACTGTGATGAGGCCTGCAGGATGGGGTGTGGGGTGTGGGGTACAGGAAACGATTCCATAGGTGCAGCCCCCATGCTGAGCTCTGAGGAGTCTCGCCTCCCCCAGGCTCCACTGGTCCCGCAGGCCCAGAACCCGGGGTCCTGATTCCCTTTCAGCAGACTTTCTGTGAGTTGGTCAGCAGCTGCAAAGCCCTGGATTTAAGGCAGGATGTGAGTGGGGGAGCCCCAGCCCTCCTCATCCATCAGGGCAGGGCTGTGAGGGGCAGCGACCATATTTGGGGGGTGCTGGAGGATGCTCGGTGCTCTCGTGGCTGTCTCTTTTCACTGTTCGGGGTTGCTTCTTAAGCCTCCAGAGTCTGCCAGCCCCCTGTCCCGCAGACCTCTGCCTGTCTGCAGCCCTCACCCGGCTAGAGTCTTCCCCTCCTTGGCCCCTTCCCTTTGCTGGCTCCCTCGCTGGGCTCCAGCTGTTGAAGTCGAGCCCCTGTCTCCTTTCTCTCACTTTCCCCGCTTCTTCCTGCCCTCCGTTAGCTATTCCACACCACGCTCCCCCCTGCTCACACATCACTCCATCATTTGTTCCGTGACAGCAGCTGCCCATTAAATGAGAATTAACTCCCAGGTCCTGGCTGATGGAGGCGATCAGACGGTGAGGTCTGCTCACCTTGGAGAGGGGTCTCGGGCTGGCGGGCCAGGCGCCCAGACTCACCTCTGGGACTCTTCATTCAGGGGCCCCGGGAGGCAGCTGGGAGCTGCCAGGCAGGGTTGTGTGGTTCTGCGACCTCCCTGTGCTCTGGGTGATGCCCCATGGTATCCAACGCTTATTTAAGAAGCTTGCTTTCTACGGCTCTGGCTGGCATAAAGGAAACTGCCATGTTCGTGATTCCCCCCTTCACCGATAGACTGTGGCTCTGAGAATCTCACAGGGCCCGGGACACTGGCCAGGATTGGGAGCTTGTCTGCTGGGAGGTTGGGGGTGGCTGGGGTCGAGGTTCTCTCTGGAACAGGCCAGCCGCTCCAGCTTCCTCCTGCATCTGTGAGGTGCGGAGTGGCTGGGGGGGTTGGCCAGGCACTTGCCGTGCGTTCCCGCTGAGGACGGAACAGCAGGGAAGGATGTGGTCACCCTGGAAAGATGCGGGTGGGACCTTGGGCAGGCAGCTCTGGGCCCAGCGCCGGGGTCTAGCCCGACTCTCCGGGCTGGCGGTCAGCTGTGTGGGGAGGAGACCTTGCTTGTTAACGCAGGCTGCCGGCCTCCGTGGCCTTTGGGTCCTGGGGGCACAGTCCCCTCTGGACACATTTTCCAGTGATTCCTCCTGCTACTGCCTTTATTTAAAACTGCTGATTTGTAACCGCTGGGGAGAGGGGAGCAGCCGAGCTGCTCAGCCTGCGACCTGGGTCACGATGGGCCAGTCCTGCAGTGGACAGCTAGCTGGGGGACCAGCTCTCTCTCCACCGGGGACCCTGCAGCCCCCAGAATCTATCTCAGGGTCTACCTCTGCTGGGGTGCCAGCAGCCCCCGGGGTGGCCTGTTGTAAGGGGGGGACGATGAGACACGAGTGGTTCCTGCCTCCGCCGAGGGGTTCCCACATCAGAGTGTCCTTGGACCAGTGGCTTTCTCCCAGACAGCAAGGCCTGAGTGGGCGTCTCCCCTCCCGCCTCCTCCTCCGGGTGTCAGCCTCACCTTCTCAGAGTGCCCCCAGGAGATGCATCAGGGGGGGGGGGGGGGTGATGGGCAGGGGGTCAGCAGCAGCCTCTGCTAGTTGGGACAGGAAGTCACATTTGCTGGCATCACTCCTCCCTTCCCACCTGGACCCCGCCCCTCCAGTGACCCCAAGGCTGCTCCGTTCCTGACTGCCTGGGGGGCAGCCAGGACCCTCCCCCCCTTTTTTTTTTTGGCGGTACGCGGGCCTCTCACTGTTGTGGCCTCTCACTGTTGCGGCCTCTCCCATTACGGAGCACAGGCTCCGGACGCGCAGGCTCAGCGGCCATGGCTCACAGGCCCAGCCGCTCCGCGGCACGCGGGATCCTCCCGGACCGGGGCACGAACCCGTGTCCCCTGCATCGGCAGGCGGACTCTCAACCACTGCGCCAACAGGGAAGCCCTCAGCACCCTCCCTTTTGTGACCCCGCTGGCCAGGTCTGATCAAATCCTTTGTCCTGTATTTGGCTGAGCGCCTCCCACCCCCCAGGAACCCACTGCCTGGGACCCGCTCTTCTGATAGTCACAGCATCATTCAGAGCCCCTTGGCCTCCATAGAGCTCATCTACTGGGTGTTTTTTTCTTCAGACTTGCTTTGTCATTGTCTCCTACTTGTTTTGGGTATAAATCTTATTCTCTTCTTAGAACTCCACCTGGTCTGGTCCTCTGCCACCAGCCGTGGTCTCCAGCGGCACTCAGGACTGAGGCCTAGAATTTTCCAAAGGGGTTTTTCCTGAGTGTGTTGGTGTAAACAGTTTTACCCTCTTGCTCCAGTGGCTGAGATCTGATGGGCAGGGGGAGAGAGGAGGTGGCAGCTCCAGGGGGCTGGGCCACGGGGCAGTTTGAGGTCTCTCTATCTCCTCCGCTGGCTCCCAGAAAGCACCTGGCCACCTTAGTGGGGTGGGGCAGCGGCTCTAAGAGGCACGAAGATGGTGGGGCAGGAGTGGCAGGTGCTGAAGTCCGGAGTCAGCTGTGGACTTTTCCAGACACTGTGGGCAAAGGAACACGACAGATGACATCTCTATTCATCAGGCTGTTATCACAGAACCTTCTCCCGTAAGAATTTCAGAGGACCCGCCATCTCCAGAGCCATCTATTTTATAACTATTTGGATGCTGTTTATGCCCTGATCATGAAGAAGGGACGTATCATGACAGATAAGGGTCTACCTTTGGCCATGATGGGCAGATAGGGGCTATCCAACATGCACTACCAGGCCTGCTCCTCCCAATTCATCATCCTTATCTGGGGACAGGAACGGTGTCCCTTTCGTGCAGTGCAAGTCCTTGGGCAGGTAACCACCTTTGTGTCGTCCCATGATCATCCCCACCTGCCCTCCTGCCATCACAGCATTGTTGATAGTAATGGGCTCCATGTCACAGGACACTGGGTGATGACTGGAGGTGTGTGGACTGAGCTGGGGATGCAGAGAGATGAAATCAAGAGCCTGCACTCCAGGCAGGGAGGCAGGGCCAGGGCCAGAGAAGGGAGGAGAGCATATGTGTGGGGCCCTGTCTCCCACGGGCTGCCCAGGCCGGGCCTCTTGGGGTTGGTGGAGGGGCTGCGGGGGGGAACAGCTCTGTCTCACAGAGAATTAGTGCAGCCTGCCCAGTGGGGCTGATTCACTGCGGGTTTTCCCCTGCACCCTGTCAAGGGTGGAGGCCAAGGAGGAAGGGGAGAGAGGAGCAGAGGGAGGTCGCTGATGCATCTCCTGCCCTCAAACCACCAGGGTGACCTTCTCAGCCCCTCTAGCTCCCTTGAGTCCAGCATTCAGATGAGCCTTGCAGAGTGCGTGAGCTTCCTGTGGTTGCTGTAACAAATGATCATAAACTCAGTGGCTTAAAATAACACACATCATTCTCTACAGTTCTGGAGGTCAGAAGTCTCACTGGGCTAAAATCAAGGAGTTGGCAGGGCTGCCTTCCATCTGGAGGCTCAAGGGGAAATCCATTTCTTCACATTTTCCAGCTTCTAGGGGAGGCTGTGGTCCTGGGCCCATGGTCCCCAGTTATGTTGCATCCTTCCAACCTCTGCTTCTGTTGTCACATCTTCTCTGACCTCCCGACCTCTTAGAAAGACCTCTTTGATGATGACACTGGGCCCACCTGGACCATCCTGGATATCCTCCCATCCCAGGATCCTTAGTCACACTTGCAAAGTCCCTTTTATTATATAAGGTACCATATTCACAGGTTGCAGGGATTGCGATGAGGACATCTTGGGGGTCATTTTTCTGCTGGCCACAGAGAGGGAGTATAGGGGCTATAGGACCTCTGTGTGAGCTCCTTCCCCAGCACAATGTTGAACTGGTTCTGAAAGTCCACGAGGGGTGTGGAGGGGATGAGAGGCATCCAGGATGCTTGGTGGGGGCCCAGTAGGACCTCCCCCCTCCAGGTGCCCAGCCCTGCAGCGAGAGCCCCATGGGCTTGTGGGTACAGGAACCATAAAAGAGCAATGATGACACCATAGACTTTCCCTCCCCCAAACGAATATTCCCTGAGCAAGAGAGAAGGTGGGGGTCAGGGATACAAGATGAGTCAACTTCTGCAACTTCTAAAATTTCTACAATGCCAGGTGAGGTTTGTAGGAGACAGGACATGTTTTTCTTTCAATTTTTTTTTTATAATGTAAGTTTTCAAAATACTTAAATATAGACTAGCACAATAAATTCTCATATGTGCATTCCCCCAGTTTGACAATTATCAAGAATCATCACATTAACTTCATCTATTGCTGTTTTCTTGTTCTTTGCTGTTCCCTTTGGCTGAAGTATTTTCAAGCCTGTAGCAGACATTCTGTAACTCTGCTCCGTCAAATGTCAGGATGCAACTCTCCAAATATGGGAAACTTTGTGACATACTTAAAGCTCCATTAACGCAAGGTCATAATTAACAGTAATTCCTTAGTATCAGCTAATGCCCTATTTATAACCAAATTTCTCTCATGGTCTCAAAAATACCTTTTTGCAGTTGGTTTGTTTAAATCATGTTCCAGACAAGGATCACAAGTTAATTTAATTGTTGTGTCTCTTAAATCTCTCTTAATCTAGATCAGGACCCCCTCCCCATTTCCACCAGCCATGACTCGCTGCAGAAACCAGATCTGCTGTCCTGCTGAATGTCCCGCATATTCTGGATCTGATCGCATCCTACTGCTGTCACTTCATCCCCACCCTTCCTGGAAATGGGAGTTTAGCTCTGGAAGCTTCATTCAGGTTTATCTTTCTGCCAGAACCCTTTGTGGCTGGGGCTCTCAGTTTCACTCAGAGGCACACCTGTGATGCTAAGATTGACCAACAGGTCCCAGAGCTCCTTGGTAAAGTCTTTCATCAATGGTCTTATCCATTCAGGACCATTTTGAGAAATAATTATTTCACGAGAGCTTTCAAAATGGTGATTTCCTCATGGTATCATCGTTTTACAATGAGCAGCTACAATTCTGTTAAACCAACCTTCCCCTGTCAACTAGAGTTATCAGGTTATCCTGAAATATAGTTTAAAAAGGGAAATCATTAATTCTTTTTCTTTTAGTGAACAATTTTTGGAGTAGCGAGTTGGGCCCTACTTAGTTCCAATGAGTTTCCCATGAGGTTTTGCTTTGTTTTGTCTATGCCCCCTTTTTCTGTATATATTTTCTATTTTATGTGTTATGTTTGTTTCAGCCAACTGTGTTCACTATACTCTTAGGCTTGATTTGCCCCTCTTTGGCCAGGGATTTCTGATTTTTCCCCTCAAAAGGCAGGCCACAGGTGCCTGTCACATCAGTGGTGGGAGGAAGGGCGATTTGCTTGGACAGTGGGTGACAGACATGCCCGCGCTGGGGAGGGGGCTTGCTGACCAGAAGCTCTTTCTTTGGGGGGTTTATTTTCCTGCCTTGTTTGAAGTGCCTGGGTTGGGCCCTCTGATAACGAGCCATATATAAGCAGAATCCGATTAGAGGGCAGGGGGTTCTGATAGTCACAGAGCCCCCCTGGGAAAAGGGGAAGAATTCCCCAGACTAAAAATCCCAGAACCAGAACGAAAACGCCGACTGGCTTTGTAGTCTCCGATGTGTCCACCAGGTGGTGCTGTCCAGCCACGGCTCCACCGGCTTTGGTCTCAGCAGCCGGCTGGGGTCTCCCACATTTTGTCCCCACTCAGTGCCACTGCCCACCCTCTCCGGCCAGGCTGGCGGAGCCAAGGGAGGACAGAGGCTCCTGTGCCCTGCAGGGTGTGCAGAGGTGGGTTTGGTGGTGCTGTCTCTAACCTCGTGATGGTGACAGCTGCAAAGCTGGTTTGGCTCCCTGGCCCCTCTCCTCCCACCCGGCTGACTCGGGCTCTCCTCCACCTGCTCCTGCACGGAAAGCAGACGTTTGCGTGGTTATCTGACTGAGGCTGGTGGGGACAGATGGGTGTCACTGAAGTGAGGTGACGAGTTGGTGGGTGCACTGGGGGTTTGAGGCTCTGGGCCCAGACTCCTGCCCCGGGAGGGAATGGGGAGTGGTCCAATACGGTGGACTTCGGGAAGGGCACCCACCTGCTCCAGGATGTCTCGTGGTGAATGGTGTGTCAGCTGGAAGGCATCACGCTTGGTAAATGGAAGCTCTTCCTGGGGGTCCCGCAGGAGGGTCGTGAAGGGGGGGGTGGTGCGGCAAGGCCCCATTGGCTGCTTGCTCTTGGGGTGGGGGAGGGGACACAGCAGCAGTTGGCGGCTCTTATCCTCCGGTCCCTCGCCGTCCTCCCTGCTGAGTGCTCGCCTGGGGGCTACTTCCAGGCTGGGAACTGGGGAGCTGTGGGAGCAGACAGAGCGGCTGACCACCTGCAAGGCTGCCCTCTGTGGCTTGCAGTGTGGACCTGTCTCCGTGTCTGACCCACCAGGAAGAACCCAGGCACAGCCGGGGGCTGACCCTCCAGCAGAGAGCAGGGTAGATGGCCGGGCCCTGCTCATGAGGGTGGGGGGCGCGCTCCTCCCCTCCCCGCTCCCCACTTCCCTGGGAGGAGCCAGCCCCTCTCACCAAGGACAACTCGCCCACCCACCATCTCATCTGTGGAGGAGCAATCATGTCACACAGTGAGGGGAATCCTGGGAGGAGGCGGGGGTGGGGTTCACGAACAGGGGGTCCTGAGGCGGAGGGAGGGCTGAGGTCTCATCTCATCACCTGATCTGACCTCTTGGGGATTTCGTGCGGCAGCTGACACTCCCGGGCTCGGCTGCCGTCTCCCAAGGGCCCAAAGTGCCCTGTGCCCAAGGTGGGTCCCCATGGGAGGCCCTGCCATGGGTGTTGGTTTCCTCTGAGCAGATGACGGGGGGCGCGGGTTGGGGTCCACGATGGGGCCTGATCTTGGCTGTGGGCCTTGGGGGCAGAGCTGGGGCTTCTGGTGTCTTGCTCCCTCACCAGCCTGGACTGGGCCCTGGATAGAAGTGGCTCTTCTTCCTTCTCAGGCCCTGGGGGTCCTGGGGAGGCGAAGGTGCTGACCGGTGACCTGGAAGGGCGAGCTGAGTGGGGGCTGAAGGTCTGGGTGAGGGCTGTGGTCAAGGCCTCTCCAGCAGGGACACCTGAGGAGCTGGACCCGGCCGCACGGGCCTCAGGGGAAGAGGAGGACGAGGTGGGGTGTGCTGCCTCCGCCCGGTGCAAAGCCCTCTGTCCTCCTCCCTCCGCCACCCCAAGTCGCGAGGCAGAGTCTTGGAGGTGCCCCCTGCCCTGGCGGGGCTCTGCTGTCCCCTTCCCCTTAGGGGTGCCAGAGGGGGCTGGTCTGAGGCAGTCAGGTCTGGGCTCTGGCTCCTGCCCTTTCCCCTCCTGAGGGCCCTGGTAGAGCAAAGAGGAGGGCCCAGTGGGCTGGGCAGATGGTGGGCTGCGAGGAGAGGCTGCCCGGGCAGACGGGCAGACTGTCAGGACAGATGGTGGCCCGGGCAGGGGTCTGGAGCCCGGCCCTTCTGTTCCAGGCCCCTGGTGGGGCTTTTCTCGTCCACCTGGGGCTGAATTGGGATGAGGCCGAGGGGTGGCTTCTGCCCCTGTTTGCTCGTGTCCTGCTGGGTCATCTGTCCCCGAGGCTCAGGGCTGGGGGTCCGCTTCTGGTGCGGATCCTCCTGGCAGCCAGCACGTGGCCGTGCTCACAGAGCTGGCGGGATTCCCAAGCGTCCCAGGGGCGCCGGGTGGAGTGTGTGGCCCACCCTGGGAACAAAGCTGCTCATGGCAGACAGGCTGAGAGGCTCCCGGAACCCGCAGATGAACGTCGTGTCTGTGCTCAGTTGTCATCAACAGCCAGCCCCACACAGCAGAGGAGCGGCTGGTGGGAAGAGCGGCCCTGCAGGCGGAGGGATCGCCCTGGTCGGGGGTCAGGGCTGCTTCTCGGAGGAGGGGGAGGTGGGGCCCACGCAGGCTCCAGGCTGGGGAGGAAGCCGGCAGGCGGGCAGGTGGGAGGGCTCCTGGTGGAGGGAGAAGCCAGACCCGGAGGCGGAGGGTCCGCTGGAGTGTGGTGGACGGGAAGGCCCCAGGGGTCCCGCTGAGGTGGTGGAGTCACCTCCCTGACCTCAGTCCTTAGACCCCTGGGTGGGGGCGTCACAGCTGTGTCCCGAGGCCTGCGCACACCAGGTGAATTTATCACCTTGTATTCTTACGCTGATAATGACAACCCAAAAATATCTTCTTCTATTTTTTATTAACCAGTTACAAATAAAAATCTTTGCGGCCACTGTGTGCCATCAGCAGCTGTTTCCTGGAGCAAGACAGGGCACTGCTTTCGTGCTTTCATCACTGCTGGGGAGCTGCTCCTTTAAAGGCCAAGGGGCAGGGACAAGGCAGGGGCGTGTGGGCCTCAGGGGGTGAAGGAGAGGGTGTATGACAGGGTCAAGATTGCCCTCCAGAGGTCACTCTGGACACCGGGTGGAGTGTGGTCCTGGTGCCTGCTGCCACGGCCTCTCCAAGGAGCCAGCGGAGGGCTCAGGGCTTGGGCGGCGCCTCCTGCCCAGCCAGCGGGTGCGATGTCCTTCCATGCCCAGCTCTGGGGGCCCAAGATGCCCCTTCAAGGCTGGGGCTATGGCAGCTACTTCTTGTCCATTGCGTGATTCCTGTCATCCTCTTTCCAGAGTTCCTCCTCAAACACAGTTATCCCGGAGACCTTGGGTATGTCACTCACTCTCTCTGAGCTTTGATTCCTTCAGCTATAAAAGGGGGATAGTAGGGTTCCCAGCTACACCCTTGGAACCCTGTCCAGCACACAGCTGGCACTCGGTATTATTATTACTATCGTTGTTGTTATTGTGAAACTAGCACCTCTATCTTGTTCCAGAACGTGTCATTGTCTCAGAAAGAAACCCTGTGCCCATTATCAATCACGTCCTACTTATTCCCCTGCCTATCCCCTCACTCCCATCCCCCGACAGCCACCAATCCCCTTCCTGCCTCTATGGATTTGCCTATTCTGGGTACTTCCTATAATGGAATCATACAACATGTGGCCTTTTGTGTCTGGCTTCCTTCGCTTAGCACCATGTTTTCAAGCTTCATCCATGTCGTAGTGTGTGTCGAACTTCCTTCCTTTTTATGACTGAATAATACTCCGTTGTATGGAGGGACCACATTTTGTTGATTCATTCATCCGTTGATGGACATTTGAGCTGTTTCTACATTTTGGTACAAGATTTTGAACACCTGCTGTATCTTTTCCTGTGAAGCCCTTCACAGATTTTGCAGTCCTCCTTGTGGGGGCCCAGGCTAATTTCTCCACATCATTCCAGTTTTGGTTTATGCGCTGCCGAGGCGAGCGCCCGTTGCACGTTTTCACGTCTATTATCTGGGCCCTTCCGAAACATAACGACAGCATCCAGGCTGCCGTGCTGTTGCGAGGCTTCCGCCTCGCGGGCTGACTCCCTGCTGCCTCGTGCTGCAGATGGGGAAACTGAGGCACGGAGAGGCTCAGTCACTGCCTACAGTCTTCTGCTTCTCCTTGTGTCTCTGAGCCCTCTCCCCTGGGCCTGGGCCTGCCCTGGTGTCGCGGGCTCCCCATCGGGCACAGGGGCCTTGGATCACCCTTTACCTTCTTCCTCTCCTCTCTCCACCTCCACTCTCCTCCTTCTTGGTCTCTGTGTCCTTTCTCTCTCTCCTCCTCCTGCCTTTGCTGAGACCTTCTGGGATCATCCTGGAGCCCCCATGGGGGTCCCTAGTCCTGCAGGTGTCTCTTTGGGCTACAGATGTTGCCCATATCTCCTTTAGACCTTTGGTTCCCAGAGCAGATGCAGATCCTATGTCCGGCCTGTAGATGCTCCAATGAGTCTGGCGGTCGGGGGTGTGTCTTGTCCCCACAGGGAGGAGCTCCAGGGCCCTTCGTGCCCAGAGAACTCTGCAGAGCCTTTCCCCTAGGGACAGTCTGGGGACAAGTGGCCTGGTGCTCCTGTCCCGTGGCCTTGCTGTAATTGTAACTGCTGTGATAACTCACGTTCCCATTTTATGGTGAGGACCAGAGTGGCCCAGGATCCCTGTAAGGTCCTCACAGGGGGCTGGTACCTGACCCGTGTCTCTGTGGTTCCAGGCCTGGGCTGGGTGGAACCGAGACCCTGGAAGTGCTGCCTGGGACTCGGAGGGACCCGGTGGGGGCACAGAGTGGGTCCGGGGGAAAGAGGCCCCGGGGCTTGGCTGGCTCGGCTGGGTCTGCGAGGGAGAGAGGGAGCCGTGTGGACGAGCTTCAGCAGCCACTGTCCCCGACCTCTCTTTTTCGTGTGGACTGAAAGAAGGTGACACATTTTTCTTGCTGAGATTCGGAAATCCAAGTGTAAGTTCTCACTCGCTCACGAGGGTCTTTGCAGTTCCCTGGGAACAAGTGAAACAGGCACGTGGTCACCCACACACCCCAGGTGACAGGGAAAACGGTGCTCACTGCCTGCCAGGCTTTGGGCAAGCCCTCTATTACCCGCTGCACCCTCATGGGACCCCCCTGCAGGGGGCGCCCAGAGAGGTCACACGGCTGGCATGTGTTCTCGAATCTCTAGGAATGGAAGCTCGGGGAGCTCCATCCCTCCTCTTGTGGGAAGGCCCCTTCCCAGCTGGCAGACGCTGCTGGGGATCTGCCCCGCTCCAACGGGCCCCAATACCTCTTGTGGACTCAATCTTAGGCAGAGGGTGCCGCCTTGACTCGTACCGGCCGGTGCTGCCGCAGCAGCCGACCTCCTGGGGACACCTGCACACGTCCTTCCTTCGGTGCCACCCGCACGTCCACCCCAGTGTCTGGCAGTCAGCAGTTCTTCCGGGCCACGGGGAGCCCAGACCATGGCGGTGACAGCTGGTCCCTGGACGGGGAGAAGGGACACCCCAGCTGCCGCCCGGGGTTGAGATGTCCGTTGCTGGCCCTGGTGTCCTCGGCCGGGCCCTTTCCTGTCTGTCCTGCTCACCCCGCATTGACTGCCAGTTGGGCCCTTTGCTTCCATCCCATTTTCGTGGCTAATGGCTCTGCTGACATTGACCTGCGTAAGGGAGCGTCTCGGTCAAGCACCTGCTTACGTGCCTGATGGCGGCTGAGGCTTCGCTGCGCCAGTCCCCTCCCCCGCCATGTCCCTCTAGTCCTGCCCTTTCCAGCACCCCCCTCCCTGAACTTTGCCCTCCCCCACGCCTTGTCTCCTCTCTTCAGGCCCCTCCAGAAGGAAGAAGGAGTATCCATGAGCCCCCGCCACCCCCCAGGGAGAGAATTTCTCCCTTCCCCTCACACTTGTCTGGCTGGGAGGAGGACCTTTCTAGTGGAAGCCTCAGGGGAGGGAGGGTGGGTCGTGCTATTTCATGGGCCGCCCCTTAACCTTGGCCTCAGCCTCCCACCTACAGACTTTGCACCCCAACCTGACCTGGGAGGGGAGACTCTGCCTAGGGCCTGGCTCCAGGAAAGTCCCCTCCCTTGGATGCCCCATCATAGGGCCCTGGGGCAGGGTGGGGAGGCCCCCGAAGATGGTGCCTGGTGGCCCAGGGGGCTGGGTCCAGGCTGGGCAGGCCGGGGCCAGCTCCTCGCCGAGGCTGCAGTCCCTAGACCGGACACAGCTTGTCTGTGGGCCTGTGGAGCTCCCCAAAGGAGTGGGGAGCTTCAGTGTTCCCCCTCCTCTCCTGCTTCCTGTCTAGGAAAGCTGGATTCCCTTCCCCAAAGGAACAGGCCAAGGAGAATGTCACTGAAGGACACAGTCCAGTAAAAGTGCCCGGCCAGCAGGCCAGAGGCCTCTGCTCCCTCCCACCCTTAGCTGGGGACCCCTGCCTGCCGTGCTCTGCTCTGATTCTGGGGCCTGAGATGGGGTCTTGGGGCTCTGGGAGTCGGGAGGGGTAGTAGGGTCTCCCAGATTTGGGGTTGCAGTTGCCACCTGGCCCTGTGCAGCTGTATATCCTCGGCCCCTTCCAGAAGCCTCTCTGCCAGGGGGACACCCCAGCCTGTGAAATACCCTAAGGACAGCATTGCAGGGACAACACCTCTGGCACTGCCTCCAGCCAACCCGCTCAGTCCAATCCAGGCAGGGAGATACCGCAGCGAAAACTGTGTCCCGGAGAGGGCGAGTCCAAGTGAGTGTGGCCCAGAGTGTCTGATTCCGTGGGGTGATGGGTGGGGCCTGAGATTCTGCATTTCTAACGTCTGCTGCTCCTGGGAACCCCACTCTGAGAACCACATTAACTGAACTCATAGAGCGTGCTCATGGAAAGTTTTGCCTTTTTAGTAAAGACATCAGGTTTCATGTTTTTCTTGTTTCAAGCTCTATTGGAAATAAGCCAGTTCTAAGGCGTCGGAATGGGCGGCAGGGCCGTGGGCTCTCTGCCTTGGGGAGGCCTGGGGTCTCGCCCTCACAGGCAGGCTGAAAGTCAGGGGAGATCTGCTTGCTGCTTGCGGGGGCCTCCCTCGGTACCCTCTGCGCATTCCGTGGGGCGTGCTCCCCTCACACGGCATCACCAGCCTTCACATTAACGGGCATAAAATATTTACGTAACTCGGCTTTTTGTAAATATTCCTTCAGTTATTTCCTCTCCGCTGGGAACATAAACTGTGCACACGCTGCAGCGCACGCTGAGATGGTCGCGTGTTAAATAATACAGTAAAAAGCCTGTGAAGGCCAGACAGCTCCGCGTGGGCAGCGGCTGCCGGCCTGGTCGCTGCACCGGCAGACAGGCCTCCACGGGAGCTGGACGAGGCCCCCTTGAGCCGGGCGGGGAGGGCGCAGCCCTGGGTGTTGTTCAGCAGACAATAACTTACATTTCCAAAGTCTTCCCTTAACCCTTCCAGAAGCAAGTTGCAAGGACCTTGGGGAAAACCAAGTGAGAAGCGTTTAAAAATGTACCATTCCTTTATATATGAATACCTTTTTATTGAAATGTTTCCTGTTTGTTTGTTTTTTTTCGGTACGCGGGCCTCTCACTGTTGTGGCCTCTCCCGTTGCGGAGCACAGGCTCCGGACGCCATGGCTCAGCGGCCATGGCTCAGGGGCCCAGCCGCTCCGCGGCATGTGGGATCCTCCCGGACCGGGGCACGAACCCGTGTCCCCTGCATCGGCAGGCAGACTCTCAACCACTGCGCCATCAGGGAAGCCCAGAATGTTTCCTTTTTTATGGCTTTTTCTGACAGCCATTTTGCTTCCTGTCTCTCCTGGAGCTGCTGCTGCCCGTCTCTGAGGCTTTGCCCAAAAGCCCCCAAATAGAAACCTGTCCCAGTTGATCCAGGGGCTGCTGGCTTCTCTGTTATTCATGAATTGCTACCCTTCCCCATCCTTCTTGTGAAGCTGGTGATCTATAAGCAGATGAAGCTGGAACTCAAACTTTGGGGGGAACCAGCTGGGGAAAGGGGTTTTTCCAGGAACTTGGGGGCTGTTCTGCCCTGACTCAGGAGGGCATCTTCCTCCTTTCCTGACACTTCTCAGGTGGGCAGAAGCACTGTGTTTTCTTTTTTAAAATAATTTATTTATTTTTGGCTGTGTTGGGTCTTCGTTGCTGCGCGCAGGCTTTCTCTAGTTGCGGCGAGTAGGGGCTACTCTTCGTTGCAGTGCGCGGGCTTCTCATTGCAGTGGCTTCTCTTGCTGCGGAGCACGGGCTCTAGGCGCACAGGCTTCAGTAGTTGTGGCACATGGACTCAGTAGTTGTGGCTCACGGGCTCTAGAGCGCAGGCCCAGCAGTTGTGGCGCACGGGCTTAGTTGCTCCGCGGCATGTGGGATCTTCCCGGACCGGGGCTCAAACCCGTGTCCCCCGCATTGGCAGGCGGATTCTTAACCACTGCGCCACCAGGGAAGCCCTGTCACTGTGTTTTCTTGTCATTTCAGAAGGTTCTGTCCCCTGGGAACCTGCTGTGGACAGGGAGGGTTGTGGGGAGACCGAGCCAGATAGAGAGATGAAGAGAGAGATGGAGAGACAGAGACAGAGAGGGATAGAGAGACAGAGAGAGATGAGACTCTGGGAAGGCAAGGGATTAATCTGAATCACCAGCTGCGATGTGATAAACATGGGCTATTTAAACAAAGCAAAACGGCAACTCTGCTTTCGCAGCAAGATAACTCCATTGCATGCGCCTCTTCCAGCAAAGAAGCAACATGGATTCATAGAATATTTTAGGTCTTCATCTAAGAGACATCCTGGCTTGACTTCTACCCATTGTCCTTCTGCCCATGGACCCATCACATTCAGGGGGCCTAGGGTCCTAGGCAGGTTCGGGACAGAAGCGGGGACCGAGGCAGGAAGTTCCTGGAATTGTTGATGGATTCTTGGAGCCCAGATCAGGCTGCAGGAGAGTGTTAGGAGCCAGGCGGCAGCCAGAGCCCACTCCTCCTTCGTCTGCCTCCTTGCCTACTGGGTGGCTGTCGGGACCAGCAGACTGGTGGTGGCGTCGTCTCACTGCTGGGGCAGTGGGTAGGTGTGGACCGGGTTCTGGTCTTGTCCATTTCCACTCCTTGCCTGGACTCCAGTGGAGCTGTAACGGCCACATCAGTCAAATCACGTCCAAGAGTGAAGAGGTTTCCTCTCACCCACTTTCTGTGGGCGAATATCCCCGATTGTGCTGGTGGCCCTTTCTGGTCCTGCTGAGCTGGGTCCAGGGGGCTGAGGGGGCAGCAGGACTGTGCCTTGTGATGTCCCCACAGGGCCAGACCAGGCTTGGCTGCAGAGAAGTTGTACATACGGGCATAAAATGAAGGAGATGGTGAGTTTATGATAATTTAAAATAAAAACTTGAAGCCTAGTGTAAATGTACAACTGCCACCTTCGACAGCCCCCAGGTGGGATGGACTCAGAGCTATTTGGCCTGGGCCTAAAATCCCCAGTCTGAAGTCCGGTGGATGCTGCGCTGGGTCTGAGACCTATGTGAGCGTTACTTGAACTTCTCAAAGCTGCTGGGGCCGAGGAGAGAGCGGAGGATGGTCAGGAATCCACAGCAGCCCCCCGAGCCTGGGGGGACAGTCACCCAGGTGACCTGTGGGGTCCAGAGCTCAGGCAAGGTCTGACTTCAGTGAGGGGAGAGCCTGCAGACTCAGGGTCCCTTTGTGTGCACGCTCTCTGAATGCGTGCTGGCTCTCAGCCACGTGCCTGTGAGGTTTTACCTCCCAAAAGACAAAAGCAGGAGGGAGGGAGCTCTGCGGTGGCTGGGGCCCAGGAGGGGGGGCTCTCAGACCCACAGGTCTCCCCGCATCCCCACTGCTTGCATCACCTCTGCCTGGACCAGGGTCACCTGCAGAGACACACAGGATTCATCACCCCAGTCATCCGGTGCCTTCGTTAACCTGCTCCTGTGTGCGCCCCACGCTGGGGCCTCCCCTTCTGCCTGCCCAGCTCCTTCAGGGCCAGCTCACATCTGCTGTCGTCCGTATAGCTGCTCCCAACTGCTGGGCCCTCCCTAGCATTTCCCCAGTCTGCCTCTGGCCCCCTCCTTCGGGGCCTACCCCTACATCTGCCTCGTCTCTCAGTGAGATGACAAGGTCGGTGAAGGTCACGGCTGTATTCCCCATAGCCCAGCATGGCACTGGCCTCACACACAGGGTCATAGGACTGAATGTCATGAATGTTTCTTCCCTGCCTGTGACCTCTACCTCCTCATGATTTGGCGACAAGCCACTCGCACGAGGGAACACTCTCACTGATCATTTATTATTTAGCCACCGTCTGTGACTCTCACAGATGTTAACTCCTGCGATCCTTGTAGCGGCCCCAAGGAGGGAGGTGCATTTTGCAGATGGGGAAACTGAGGTCTAGAGATGTTTTGTGAGCGGCGAGGACCACGGAGCTGGGGAGGTTTGGGGAGGTTGGAGCCCAGCGGTCTGTGCCCAGGTTCTCCCTGATCCCAGTGCGTCTCTGGCGTGAGCGAGAACCAAAGAATGTCTTATTTATTTTCTTGGCTGGGCATCTTTCCGATGTTTTTGCTTTTTTAATTTCCTGCTTTCTCAGAGGAGGCCTCTGTGCCCACCATCTCAGAAACGTGCCCTCAGCCTAGGGACACCATCCTTGATGGTCAGAGCCCTCAGGCCCCCCCTCCCCCCCCGCCCCCTATCTGTGCGTTTCCCTGGGTTTGCAGCCAAAACCAGGAGACTGCTGTCCAGGAGGAGGATGGGTGAAGCCAGGGGTGCCTAGCTCCTCCGCACAATAAAATGCAGATTTCCTATTAAAAGCAAATCTTTATTTCAAAAGGTTGAATAGGATGCAACTTAAAAAAAGATTTCCAGCTGGTTAAATTTAGGGCAGGGGATGAGGTCCAATGCACCAGTCCTCCTGGCCGCAGGCCCGCGGCAGAACCTTTGGATGGGAAATTGGAGCATTTTCACTTTCAGTGCTTGAGTCCTGGTATTTTTTTCTCTCCCCCTGAGTTAGGCAAACAAATGTTGATAGCCGTGTTGGCCAGGGCTGTGCTTACTTAAAACACGCTATTTCGGTTGGGTGATGGCCAGTTCGAGATGGCCTCGTCCCAGCTCTCACCCTTGCCACACCGTGGGCAGGAAGCATCCATTACTGATGGCTTTCTCCTTCCAGTGACCGCCAGCACCCTGACCCAGCTCTGTGCTTCTTACCCACAGTCATATGTTCCTGGCCCATCAGGGCTCCTGGGGGCGGGAAGAGTTGGGGAGTCATCCCTGAACCCAGTCCCCCAGACAGGCCGGTGACCATGGGCCAGTCACACGGCTGCTTGGACCTTGCTACCTGGTCTGGTGGCAGAAGAGCTGGATTAACCCATCTCTAAGGTGGTGCCCATCTCTGACATGCTAAGTGGGCTTCCATTGTGGGGTCAGCCCAGATGCCAGTCCACAGAACCCCAGCAGTGGAGGACGGCCCATGGGAACCTGGATGGGGCAAAACCCTACCTGTGGGACACGAGGCAGGTGAAGCTGTGTGAAGGGGGAAGCTAGGGCAGTGTGCATGTGTGTGCGTGTGTGCATGTGTGGGTGGGGGACTGGGTGATGTGGGAAGACTTGCATTTGAGGGTCTCACAGCTCAGAGCCTCAAGGGGGAAGCAAGTGAGGAAGGGCCACCTGCCTGGGGTGTTGGGAATAATGCAGCCTTTTCAGAGCAGCCAGCCAGAGGGAACGGGCACGGCCGTGGCCTGAGGGTGGCTTTTCTCCCTCCCCCCCCTCCCCTCCTCCCCTGAGTAGCGCTGTGTAGCAGCACTCTGCTGGTTGCATTAGTGACCAGCCTCAGAGACCAGAGGCCCAACTCAAAGGAGTTCTGGACTCTGTACGGGTCTGGGTCTGGGAGCCCCACCCTCTCCAATGCCCCCACCTCTGAGTCATGCTGGGTTTCTCCTGGGGGGTCCAGGCCTTTTCCCCTGTGCCCTGTCTCCCATTCCGTGTTCTCTGGACTGGAAACTCCAGCCCGTGGGCCCCAGGCCCCGGCCTCCCGGTCCCACCTGTCCTGGCCCCTTTCCTTTAGTCTCAGTGCTGGACATGAAAGCAGATGGATGGGCTCAGCGTGATATTAGCACCAGAACCTAATTTCACAGCATTTTTGTGTAATACTCCATAAAACTGAACGAAGGAGCTGTGGTTCAAATCCATCTCATTATGTGAGAGGGGCCAGCAAAGGCAGCCGAGCATCCAGATTTGGGGTTGGTGCCGAATATTGGGGCACTAGAGGTATCGTCAAGCGGGAGGGAAACAGAGCCTGAGAGGCAGGATCCCGTGTTATCCGAGGGGCAGGTGGCAGGGCAGGAAGGGAGGTGGAGCCCACCAGGCAGACTGATGGCTCAGCCCTCAGGACCACCTGCAAGGAGCCTTGTCCTTGGACGGTCTGTCCAGACGGAGAGGGGAGACTGGCCCATGGCACCCTCCTCCCTCTGCCAGAGGTTAGCCATCCTGAGCTGGTGCACTGTGGGTGCCGAGTGGGGACCCAGGCTGTCCTCCTGGGCCAGGTGGAGGGGGCACCCAACAGGCTTTTGCCAAAGAGGACTGGACAGCAGTGCCACATGCCTGTCGTCTTCCGGTGGAGGGCACCGTGCCCAGGAGAACATTTCGCTGGAAGAGGAGGTGAGTCTCCCTTAGGGCCTTGGGGCTGCTGCCCCCTCCATGTGGAGGGGGCACAGCAGGGAGCCCCACCTGCCCTGTGGGTCAGATGGGAAGGAGGGAAGAGGGGAGGTGCTGAGTAAGGAGGGTGAGTCCAGGTCTGGGGGGAAGTTGAATGGCAGGCGAACCTTCCCACAAGCAGCTGGACCACACACCCCATCCAGCCCAGGTCAGCCCAGGGGAGAGCAGCGTGTCCCAGGCCACATGAGCCTCTAGGCGGGAGGACAGACCCTGCAGCCTGAGATGCTGTTCTGGTAGGGTGTCAGACGCAGAGACAGTCTGCAGGATGGGCCTCGAGGCAAAATTGGGCGGATTGGGGGTGGATCCCCATCAGCTGGTTGGGGGGCACCTTCCCTGGCTCTGAGGACAAGCCTGCAGCCCATGCCCTGCCCTTCCCCCCTCCCCCTCGCTGCCCTCTGTCCCATCGCATTAGCTTCTTGCCTTCCCCATTTGCTCCTTTCTTGCGTGATGAAATATGCATAGACATCGAAGTGTAAATAATAAATAAGCAAAATGTGCCTGTGGACCCACCACCGACCCAGAGGCACAGACAGGTATCCTGGCCTTGGGTCCTGCTGCTCCCCCCACCCCCGTTTTATTCCCTGTCCCCAATACAAGAACTCTGCCCTGCGTTTGGAATTGTTCATTCTCTTGCTTTTCTTTGTGATTTGAACTCTTCGGTGTCTAGGTCTAAGCAGCATATTGTTTAGTTGTGGATTTCTGAGCTTTACTTGAGCAGAGTCTCGCTGTGTGATTCCTCTGCACCCTGGCTTTTTTTTTTTTTAACTTTATGTTGTTATTTCTGAGATTCATATATAAATGCAGTCCATTTCTTTTCAGCGCCGTGTAGAATTCCAGTGCGTGAGGGAACGACAGTCCTCCATTCTCCAGTTGGTGGATATGTTTTTAATTATTTCAAGCAACGTTGCTGTAAACATTCACGTTTCCTGGTGAACCCGGGCAAGAGTTTCTCTAGAAAATTGGCTAAGAAGGGGGGTTTCAGGGTCTTAGGGAGGTGCGTTTTCAGCTTCATGAGATGATGACGAATTGTTTTCAGCATGGCTGTGGCATGTCCGACCACCGGCAGTGTCGGATTCATCAGTGACCCACACCCTCGCCAACTCTTGATACTGTCTCATTTAAAATTTTTTGATGATCTGATGTCTGTAAAATGGGACCTCACTTAGGTTTTAATTTCCATTTCCGTTACTTGAATATAGCATCACGTTTTAAAAGACATTCACATTTCCTCTGATGAAATGCCTTTTTTGTCTTTGGTCCATTTTCCTATTGTCATGTGTTTTTGAAACGTTGATTTTTGTGAGTTCTACACACATTCTGCATAGGAATCCTTTGTCACTTATGCATGGTGTAAACACCTACCAGATTGTTGCTCATATTCTCACTTTCTTTTTTGTATAAAGTTTAAAATTTTAATGTAGTTAAAAATTCTTGATTATCTCCTTTATGGGTTTTGATTTTTAAAATTTTTTTAAAAAATTTGTTTATTTATTTATTTTTGGCTGCGTTGGGTCTTCGTTGCTGCACACGGACTTTCTCTAGCTGCGGCAATCGGGGGCTACTCTTCGTTGTGGTGCACGGGTTTCTCACTGTGGTGGCTTCTCTTGTTGTGGAGCACGGGCTCTAGGTGCGTGGGCTTCAGTAGTTGTGGCATGCAGGCTCAGTAGTTGTGGCTCTCGGGCTTAGCTGCTCTGCAGCATGTGGGATCTTCCTGGACCAGGGATCGAACCCATGTCCCCTGCATTGGCAGGCGGATTCTTAACCACTGCGCCACCAGGGTACTCCCTGGATTTTGATTTTTAAGAAAAGACTTTCTTATTGACTACAAGATCATAAATCTTTTCTTTGAAAAATTTTAAAGTTGTGCGATGCACACTTGTGGTGTGGGATAGGTATTCAATTTCATTTTTGAAATAGGGTAACTAGGGACATTCCCTGGTGGTCCAGGGGTTAGAACTCTGTCTCTCACTGCTGAGGGCCTGGTGGTGCAGCCAAAAAAAAAAAAAAAGATATAGGGTAACCAGGCATCCAAGCTCCGTTTCCTGAAGAGCCCACCCTTCACAGCTCATCTACTCGTGAATTCTCATGACCAAATTTGTATCAGCGTGGGGGCCACTCAAGCTTGAAGGCATCCCCTGGGCTCTGCTTGGTGTTTCTGGGTCAGTGTGACAGTTCTCCTATTTCCAGGTTGGGAGAGTCTTACTCTATGGGCAAGTGTGTACTTTTTGCTTTTACTCACCTTTCTATCTCTCTCCTTCTCTCCCTCAACTCTCTCTCCTCTTTCTGTCTGAATCTCTGTCCTGCATTTCCATTCTCTCTGCCTCTCTCCTTTCTGATTCACATATTTCAGATCCCTGTTTAAAATGGGACGTCTCTTTAGTTTTAGATCCAAAAAAGTTCCCATCCCATTCATGGGAGATCTGCTGCTCTACAGCCTGGAGTCTAGCTTGTGGGATATGAAGCCTGAAGCAGAATCCCTCTGCTGAGCCATCTTCATCCAGCTTCCTGAGATCAGCAGTAGACCTGTCAGAGTATGAATAAATTCTTTCATAAGCTGCTGACTCTGGGGGGTATTTTGTTACACAGCATTAGGTCAGCAGCAGCTGACTTATACACTGGACCTAGAAGAGGGGTGGCATTTTGAGAAGTTGACATTGGGGAGAGGGATGAGAGTGTTCTAAGGACTTGGGGAGGGAGAGGACTATGCAGAGGTGCAGATGTAAGGCGATATGAACTCTGGGTGGGGGGGTGGGTAGGAGGGAGACTGGAGAGGGTCAAGCAGGGAGCAGTGAGGGGTTGGAAAGGCACATTGGAAGCAGGCTGTAAAAGCCAGTGGTGGTTTCAGAGATGACACCCTACCTCAGGCATCCTCCTTTTTTATTCTTTTAATTTGAGCTTGCTCCTGAATTGCCATAGTACTTGGGAGCTAAATATTTTCTCTGGGATGGTTACGGGTGCCTGCTGCTTGCACCCCACGGAAACACCTGGAATGTTTCAGTGAGAGAGATATTCTTAGCACATCCAGGCTCTGAGCTTTAACTTGGTTCTGGTGCCTCAGCCTTCAGCTCCTCTACATGGGACCCATCCAAGTGGTCTCTTAGGAGCCCCCTTCCCAGATGCCCCCACTAAAGAGTGTGAACACAGAAGGAGTTGCCAGTATTGGTCAGTTGCCCAGAGGGAAGCAGGAAGGGCTGGAACTCTGGGCACGTGGCCTGTGAAATCATGACTGATAGGGACAGAGTGACCGGATGCCATTGGACCATGGCCTGGGCACGTGTCTGGGGTCACATGGCTGGCTGAGGGCGAGAGCTGGGGGTGGAGGCCCTCCCTGCAGTAACAGCATCATCCAGAGGAAGAGGCTGGGAGGTGGGGGGAGGAGGGGAAACAGCTTCTTTTACTATCGGTTTCCCAAGACTCCTGATCCAACCTGAACATCATTAACCCAACAAAAGCAACAACTGACACAGTAAAAATGTTCCAAATATAAACAGCGCACATCCCCATCAACATGTTAATTAGGGCTCATTAACTGCGAACAAGCCCTGTGCAGCCCGAGGAGACAGCAGCCGCTGGGAGGATGTCTCCAGAAACTTCTTTCTGCCCCTGGAGACCTGAGTGCGTTCCCATCTGCTGGGACCCCCGGGCTGCCCAGCCTTCTGCCACAGTCTGCACAGATACCCTGCACCTCCCCTCCTTTTGGGCCTTCTTGTTTGGTGGCTTGGTTTCTGTCCATGCTGGGGTCTAACGTGGACATGGGTAACACAGCACCACAACATAAAATCCACTGAAACGGTTTGCTAAAGTGGCAGCAACAAACCGGAAGAGTCAGCTGCTCACGGCCGCCATTCCTGGGTCATGGCAGGGCCTGTCACCCAATCCCCTTGCCAAGCTCATGTCACCAGATGAGGGTAAAATCTATTTGGAGGAGAAAAAAGGATGTAATTTTTTCCTGCCCTAGCCACTTAAATGCTAGCTGTAAGATTAGCTCCACTTAGAGCAAAACAAAACAAGAAATCAGTGCAGCCTGGATCAACTGCCTTCTAATTATTAATACCATTATTTGCACCTCTAAATATGTAATGATCAAAGATGCCTTCCAAAAGGTTCTGGACAGCCTGGAAGTACTGGTGATCATTGTTTTATAGGGTCACCAAGAGATGCTGACCAGAGGGCCCAGGCAGAGCTGGGTTTAGGGTCAGCTATCACGCCAAGGAGAGAATTTTGCTGAACTCCCTTCTACTGGACTCTGTGGTTGCTGCTGCTGCCCCCTAAGATCTGAGTCACCCCCTCCCCAGCTCTGCCAACTTGCAGCAGCACCCTCTATAGAGAATTAACCCCCCCCCCACCGCAGTGACCAGAGCAGGGCAACAGGAGGTGCAAAGGGCTGGTCCCAGGGAGGGAGCGACTCTGGTGGTCCCGCAGGACCAGGCTGAAGCTGGCCTTCTGCTGAGACCGTGACTTGCTCGGCCCCACGTGGTTCCCTCCCTCTTGTTTTTTCTCCTGGGAACCCTCCCTCAGAATCCCACTCCCCACCAAATTGTGAGGGAAAACCCACCTTGGGCATTCCTTCTAGGGCACCCCACTGAGGACCCCTCAGGGACCTCTCTCAGTTTCCAAGCTGCACGCAGTCCTCAGTTTCCCACTCCAGGTAATGGGTGAATGGCTTCTTAAGGAAAAGGGATGCTAGCAATAGTGATGATCTCTGTGATTAACCATAGTGATACAGGAATTTAGGGCTTACTGGGTTGGCTCCGTGCAGAGATCAGTTGTAATCAGTGCAGTGCCCTGCAAGGTCAGCCCTTTACAGGTTGCCACGCCTGCTGCCTTCTCTTGGGCTGTGAATGTGTGGCAGAATTTGCTTTATTTTTCCACCTCAGTTGCAGTTTCTTTTCGTATTAATAAAAGATTGAAGTCAACTAATTTTATTATTATTTTTAATTTATTTATTCTATTTTTCGCTGCGTTGGGTCTTTGTTGCTGCGTGCGGGCTTTCTCTAGTTGTGGTGAGCGGGGCCTACTCTTCGTTGCAGTGCGTGGGCTTCTCATTGTGGTGGCTTCTCTTGTTGCAGAGCATGGGCTTCAGTGGTTGTGGCTCGTGGGCTCTAGTGCACAGGCTCGGTAGTTGTGGCGCACAGGCTTAGTTGCTCCACAGCATGTGGGATCTTCCCGGACCAGGGCTCAAACCCATGTCCCCTGCATTGGCAGGAGGATTCTCAACCACTGCGTCACCAGGGAAGCCCCTAATTTTAATTTTAATCCAGAAAGATGTATTTAAATTTGATACACAGATGGATTTTTTAAAATTGGGGTGAAATTCACCTAACATAAAATTTACCATTTTAAGGTAAACAGTTCAGTGGTTTTTAGTGCAGTCACGATGTTGTGCAATCAGCACCTTTATTTACAAAGCATTTTCATTATCCCAAAAGGAAACCCCATCCCCATCAGCAGTCACTCCCCATTCCTGCCTCCCTCCAGCCCCTGAAACCTCTAATCTGCTTTCTGCCTCTGTGGATTTATCTGTTCTGGACAATTCATATAAATGAAATCATACAATGTGTGGTATTCTGTGACTGGCTTCTTTCACTTAGCATAATGTCTTCAAGATTCATCCACATTGTAGCATGTATCAGTGCCTCATTCCTTTTTATGGGCTATGTAGTATTCCATCGTATGGATGGACTGCATTTTGTTTATCCATTCATTGGTTGATGGACGTTTCGGTTGCTTCCACCTTTGGGATATTGTAAATAGTGCTGCTGTGAACAAGCATGTGCATGTATTTGTCTGAGTATCTGTTTTCAAGTCTTCTGACTCTCTACCTTGGAGTGACATCCTGGGTTGTATTGTCATTTTATGACTAAGTTTTTGAGGAACCACCAAACTCTTTTCCACAGTGGCAGTACCATTTCACATTCCCACCATCAATGCATGAGGGTTCCACTTTCTCCACGTCCTCTCCAACACTTGTTTGTTTTCTTCTTTCTTCCTTTCTCTCTCCCTTTCTTCCCTTTCCCTCCCCCCCCCCACTTTCTTCAATCCTAGGAGGTGTGAAGTGGTGTCTCACTGTGTTTTTTGATCTGCGTCTCCCTGATGATAGTGATGTCTTTCCATGGGCTTCTTGGCCCTTCACCTGTCTTCCCAGGAGCTGTCCTTGCTGTCCACTTCTCTCTTCCTGCTTCCTCCCCTCGCTCCTGATCCACAGGCCTTTCCTGGAGCCCACTGGCCCTCAGAGCCCCCTGTGTCGTGGGCTCAGCCTTGAGTGACATAATGTACATTTCAGGCGGTTTCACGTTCCTGGGTCACATGTCCCCTCCCCTTCCCAGCTCCTCCCGTCATAGAGCTGAGGGTGGGGGCTTTGATAGGGTTTCCCCAGAAGCAGACCTTGAGATGCATGCAGGTAGTTTACCTGAGGTTGCAAAGCGCGTCGGTCAGGGCGAGAGGAGGAGAGGGAGGCAGCTCCTAAGGGGAATTATCAGGTCAGCTGCCGATGTGTCTCAGGGCTATTCCACCAGAGGGGAGGGGAGCTGGAGGTCTCATACACCAACCCCCAGTCTCTGAGGGCTGCTCCCTGGGGGTGTTCAGGCCTGCTGCCTGGGATCCGAGGTGGGGAGGATGTGGACACAGCGGCTCTGAGGGCTGGAGAAAACCCTCAGGCAAATAAAGGCAGGAGTTGGCATTTAGAGGCTGGGCCGGCATGCCCTGAAGCTGTGGGGCGAGGGTGGGGCATGCAGAGAGTCTGCTATGTGGGAGGCAGATTTCAAGCAAAGTGACGCGAGTGAAGATTCAAACAAGGTGTGTTCAAACCTAGTGCCATCACCCCTTTCCTGGCCCTGCCCACCTGTGTCCAAGTCCTGCCCAGGACAGGAGCCAATAAGAACCAGATGCAGCTTCCACTGGGGGCTACACCTCACTAGCCGGAGGGGCCTCACATTCCTTCTTTGCCCTCAGGCTCAGAGGATGGTGTGTCGTGGCCGGGTGGGAGCTGACCACGCGGAGTTGGCCACAGCTCTTCTGAGTCATCCACATGTCTGGACGGTGAATTGTGACAGAGCGCCCGGCTTTCGAGGATGCACCCCGGCCTGTCAACACCCTCAGAAATGGCTCTCTGGATGTGACCGAGACAGAAGCAATTTCCAGGCACCCGATGTGGCTGGCCCAGCTGCCTCAGCCAAGAAACGTTTTCACTTGTGTCTCTTTTATTCCCAAGGGAGCACGGCTCTGAGGCTGGCTGGGATAAACGAGCATCCAGGGGCTCTGGTCTCTGAGACTTGTTCTGCTGCACAGGGGAAGGGCTACAGAAGCACAGGTAGAAGATGCTTTTTAGAAAAGCAAGAAGCATGAAGGCCGGGGACAGGGGCCTTGCTTCTTCTGCTGCTGACACATTTCAGTTAGTGAAGCAACATAACGGGTATGTGTGTGTGTGTGTGCGTGCGCGCGCGCGTCCCGGAGTTTCAGGAACCGAAGGGGTGCCTGCGGGCTGGGGCATCTGTGGGTCTTAAGCAGCTGGCTGGCATGAGCCTGGCCGGGCAGCACTGAGCGTTTCTCTTGACCGCCTGGTGCTCTCTCTCAGTCCACAGCCTTGGCTTCCGTCCTCGTCACCATTGACTGTGCTTCAGGAACCTCCCAGGGATTTAAATTTGCAGAGCTGGCTGGACATGTTACAAAGCAAGTGGCTGGCAGTGGTGAGCCCTGACTGTGACCTTCACCCCGGAAGGAGGCTGCATTGAGCTGAGAGCGACCTTTTCTCCCCCCATGAAGAGACTGAGGTCTCTAAATGCATCCTGGCAAAAGGGCCCGCTGCCTCTTTATCCTTAAAATGCAAGTCTGAGAGGAGTACACTCTGCGGGGGTCCCTGTGGGCAGGAAACCGTGAGGGTGGGCATTGCCACTGCCTTGGGGTTGGAGGATGGCCCCTGACCCCTGCCCTAATCCCATCGATTTCCCCCAATCTGCATCTGATGAGATCTGCGCAGGGATCAATACACCTTCAGTCCTGTGAGTGAACGCGGGGAGGTGGGGGTTTGGAGGCAGAGAATCCATGGCTTAGGGAGGCTAGCACGCAGGCCGGCCTTGCAGTCAACAGGAAAAGCTGCCCTCTGGCCAAGGCTCCACCCCAAAGACAGGACATGAAGAGCAAAGGTCAGCCAGGCACAGGTCACTGGAGCCCAATGGACCGAAGGTGGGTGTGACCAGTAATTCACACGGGCGGGGACGTCACCCGCAGTCCCCAGAGCTGGGCTCCAGGAGCCCATCAGCCACTGAAGGGGGTGTTTCTCCCACATGCTGGACCTGCAGGTCCCCAGGGGAGGCTGGGCTGGGCGGAGGATTTGAATTCCCTCCCGAGGAACCACCAGAGTAGCATCTTCTTCCCACGGCACGTGTTGACCCCACTTCACCTCTTGTCCAGTGTCTCCAACAGCTGCCCCTGGAGGGCTCTTTGCAGTCTGGCTTTGACCCTCAGTCCACTCAGCCCTGGGTGGCCAATTGATGTTTGTAGAATGACTAAGTGAATTTCTGGTGAGGCAATCCTGTCCCCCATGACTGTCCTAGCCCCATTTGCATCTTGTCACCATCTGAGCTTCTGCCTTGGCCTAGGACCTTTGTGTGGGACGTGCACCTGGGTACTTCCCCCTTTTGAAATCCTCCTGCACATCCTTCAGAACCCCACTGAAGTGTCACCTCCTCCAGGAAGACTTCTGTGCACCTTCAGTTAGAAGTGATCCTTCCCTCCCTGACCCCCTGGAACTTTCTGTTGTCTCATAGCCTTCCAGCAGTGAGGGGCTCCTCCCTCGAGCCTAGACCCACCCATTGGTTAATGTATTCCCCATGCTGTCTGGAGCGGGGCTTAGCCCCAGTCAGGCAGATCATAAGCATTTATTCCAATGATTACTTAAAGGAAAATCTTGTATTCCTGGGCAGTGCCCCATGGCTAAGGCAGAGCCCAGCCCATTTTCAGCTTCGCCAGGGACACACCTGCAGCCTTGGGTCCTGATAAGGATGCTGCCATTCAGCTGCGTTGTGTGGAGTCTGCAGCTTTCCCAGTTCCCTCCTTGGGTCCACCCACCCTGGGATCCTTGGCCTGAGCCCATCCCTCCCCTGACAAGTCCCATCAGGAATGAAGACCAGCTTTCCTGGGGCCCCCTCCAGCTTAGAACATGCATCTTCCTGGACGTCTGCCCCCGGCTGAGCACAGGTAAGCCCATATGCTTCGCACCTGTGAATCTGGAGATGAGCTTCCTGGGTGTGGGAACCTGGGTCAGTGAGAGGAGGAGCAGATGTGGGGGCTGGCGGGACAGCGGAGCCACGTCGGCAGAAGAATGAGCTCAGGAGAAGGAGGCAGGAGGGACACGTCCTGAAAGATGGGGTGTGTTTGCCACTCAGCGTGCAAACTGCTGCTCAGGTGGGGGGCTTAGTGACCCCGGACGTGTCTCCCTGACACGATGGCTGCTTCTCTTTCTCTCTCCCTCAGTAGGAGTGGTCGGCAGAGCTGTGGCTGGCTGTCCCTGTTCTCATCTGGGGTTTCTTTTTGAGAGGAAGATGGATTTTGAGTCTTTCAATTTCTGTGCCTTGGGTGGCAATAATACTGCTGTGTCAACATTTTGAAGTTAAGTCTCATATGTGACCTAATCTCTCTTTTTTCCTTTGGGCATCTGATGCCGGGTCTTTGCCTACTGCCCACCTGTTAAAGGTGTGGGTGTTTTCCATTTTGTCTGGATCCCAAGGGGCTAGCAGGACCAGTGGGGATCTCCCCATGGTCTCCCAGCCTCTGGCCTTGTCCCCCTGGAGCCACACTCCCTGCTGCTGAGGTGGACTTTCCTCCAGCAGCAGGGACGTGGCAGAGACCCCATGGGTGTGGTCATTATGAACAGGCTTGGAAACGGCCCACGGCATGAGGGTGCTCTCCGTCAGGGCAGAGGCCTCCCTCTGAGACCGACGCCTGGATCCCAGTTCACCAGGCCACATGGCACCCCAGGGTTATGTGGGGAGGTGTATCAGTCAGTCCTGCTGACTGCCATAGCAAGTGGTCCCCAAGCCCCACTGACTTAACATCCTGCACGTTTATTCTCACTCTCACCAGTAAAGAGGCCAAATATGGCCAAGCCTCAGTAAGATGATAAAAGTCTGTGTTGGATATTTCCCATGTGCTTGTCTGTCAAAAGCTATTGCAAAATGACAAGTAAAATTGATAAAAGGGGATATACCTGTTGGGTTTCCTTGTCTATTTATTTATTTGCCTGCGTTGGATCTTAGTTGCAGCCTGCGGGATCTTCTTCATTGTTGCATGTGGGTTTCTGTCTAGTTGTGGCGCACAGGCTCTAGAGCACACGGGCTCAGTAGTTGTGGTGCGTGGGCTTAGTTGCTCTGAGGCTTGTGGGATCTTAGTTCCCTAACCAGTGATCGAACCCGTGTCCCCTGTACTCGAAGGCGGATTCTTAACCACTGGACCCCCAGGGAAGTCCTTGTTTATTTAAAGAGAGAGTAAAGCAGACATTTGGGGGATTAACACAGAGTCCTCTCTAACCTAATCTTCCACCTGAAGACTCAAATAATAAATTTTCCTGTTAGTTCAAGAAATGTAAGTATTCCCCACAATAGCCAAAAGGTGGAAGCAACCAAAGTTTCCATCAATGGATGAACAAACAAAAAGTGGCCCATTGACATTATGGAATATTATTCAGCCTTGAAAAAGAAGGAAATTCTGACACCTGCTGCAACATGATGAACTCTGAGAACATGATGCTAAGGGAAATAAGCCAGGCACAAAAGGACAGATACTGTCAGATTCCACTCATATGAGGTACTTAGAGAAGTCAAAGTCATAGAGGTGGTATGGTGGGGGGAGGGGGAGTTAGTGTTTGGGAAGGTGAGAAAGTTCTAGAGATGGATGGTGGTGACGACTGCGCAGCAATGTGAATGTACTGAATGTCACTGAACTGTACACTTCAAAATGGTTAAAATGCTAAATTTTATGTTATGTGTATTTTACCACAATTAAAAAAGAAGAAGTGTGACTATTTCCACTGGTTTCTGAGCTTCCCCATGCCTTCTCTGACTCTGGCTGGGGTGTTTCTGGTAGCACCAGGAACCCCCAACAGCAAATGCTGGGGCTTCTCAAGTTGGCAAGTCTTGCTTGTCAGGACCTGCCTTGTTCTGTAGACAGCATCTTTTCCTCGACCCTAAGCCTTTCTGGATTTCAGGTTTCATGTCTCTGTTCTCTCCCGAGCTTTGTGCTCAACACACGGCTTTAAGGGAATCTTGTATTGTTTTGCATAAATTCAAACTTCCAAAAGATACACTGGGGATGGTTAACCAGTATCATCGAATCCTTTTTCTCCCTGCAAGATTTGCTGCATAGCTGACGTCTATAGATTAACTTCAAACGCAATTTACTCTGAGCTGTGTCCATGTGCAGCCACTCAAACTTTCTCTTTGGCTGAGATTCGGGGGAGGCTGCATGCATCTTTTATTGGGAGCAGATTACACATGACTGGTATTCTGTTTTCAGAATAAAACCAGAGCTGCATCAGCATGGTGGGAGGTGTGGGTAAAGTAGAGAAGAATGAGGAGAGGTGGCACGGGGCATTAGGTGCTTGCAAAATCTGCTCTGGGGGAGAAAGTCCTGTTACTCTCACATCCCAGAAGTCCTTGGCAAGGTCTGAGCCCCCCACAAAGGCCTTGGGAGGGGACAGCCTCAGCCCAGGGTGACTTCATTGTGGAGACAGAAACTAATTCCTCTCTAAGTGGGAAAAGGCTCTTTAGCTGCATTAAGAGGCTGAAATCTGATGAAAAGGCGAATACATTCAATCTTCCTGGCGTCAGTCACCTGGGACTTCATCAGCCTCAAACCGATTAGAAAAATTCACACTGAAAGCATCATTTATAATAGACCAAAATTATAGAAAACATTTGGCCTGGAGGGAGGGAGAAATAACATTTCCACCTAAGCCATAATCGTTCATTATCTCCACCGCCTCCTTTATGGGGTTTGACAGCCCTGTCTCCTCCCCAAGACTAATCATTAGACTAATTAGGAGCTAATCAATGCTTAATTAAAACCTAGCCATCAATTACAGGAAGTGCCATGGCAACTTGGGAACAAAATGTGGTTGCAGGAGGGATCAGATTTCCTCAGGCAAGGCCGGTGGCCCAAGCAGAAAGCTTTCCTTCTTGTGTTTGTATTTCCTTCTTTGCACTTTGGCTTCAGGGGATCTGGAGGTCAGAGCGGGGAGAAGAGAGGGAGTGGAGAGGAGGATGGATTGCTATTTTTCCTCTGAAAATGTTTTACTGGGCATCTACCTATTTGCATTTAGACTAACACCCAAACCTCTCCCCATGAACTGCGAGGTCCAAGGTGAGTGGTTCTCAACCGTGGCTGCATGTTAGAATCTCCAAGAGAGGTTAAAAAAATTCGAATAGAAGGATAGACAAATTGACCGATGAACAGAGAGTCCAGAAATAAACTCAGCACATATGGGCATATGATATATGACAACTGTGGCACTGTTGAGGAGGGGGCATGAATGATATTTGCTGTAAATGGTGCTGGGCCAGTTGGTGAGCCACTGGAGAAAAAAACAGGAAGCTTGATCCCTACCTCACACCATACATGAAAATCAATTCCACTTTCTAGAAAATAACATAGAAGAAAATCTGAATATCTTCATGATACAAAAAGTGCAAACTGTAAAGGAAAAGATTGACAAATTGGGTTATATTAAAATTGAATGCTTCTGTTCATCAAAGGCACTGTTAAGAGAGTTAAAAGGCAAGCACAGAGCAGGAGAAGCCATTTGCAAAATACATGACCAAAAAAGGGGTTCATAGAAAACTGGGAAAGAGACTCAAATAATCACTTCATAGAGTGCTTTATGGTCATCAGGGAAATGCAAACTGAGACACTGCTATAAACCCACCAGGATGGCTAGAATAGATTGGCGATCTCAAGGTTTGGTAAAGACCTAGAACAACAAGAACATTCATACGTTGCTCGTGGGAATGAAAACCGGAACAAGCACTTTGGAAACTGTTCAGCAGGATGAGCTAAAGCAGAACACGTGCCTGCCCATGACCCACAAGCACGGTGCCCGGCAAACAGGAGGGGCTCGGCAACTCTCTCTCGAGGTGTAAGTGATGCAAGAACCCAAGACAGGACTTCTCGTTCTCAGAGGAGGAGGGGTGTGAAGGAGAGAGCCTGGACCTCGGGTCCCAGCTCCGCACAAGCGACAGGTTCACCTCTCTGAGCTGTGGTTTCTCCATCTGTACATGGTGCCTACTTCGTGGGCTTGCAGAAGGACTACATGTGATCATGCGTATAAAACACCTAGCATGTTGCATGGCAGATGTCAGTATGTAATCCCTTTTACCACCCGAGGGGTTTACAACCAGAGAGGGGCACCTGAATGCAGATGTAGAGGGGCAGGAAGCAGGCACGGGGGAATCAAAGGCTGAGTCAGGAATAGTCAGCTAGCATCTGCATTCAGTGGAGAGTGGTGCACTTTCATTCGGGTGTGGGGTTGGGTGGGCTCATCGCTGGGTGGGATCTGGAAGAGGTACCAGGCCCTCTGCATTCACAGCAGGTGGCAGTGACGTGACATTCCCTGTTCAGGGAGGCAAGCCAGCGTCAGACACACCTCAGACAAAAGGCAGCCTTTTCACCCTAGGGTCCTCTGTCAGCCTCCCCTTTCATGTTCTGCTGCTTCCGTCCCCCGAAGCTCCATCTTCCTCTACCTGCGACCTGGTCCAGCCTCACCTGTTGGCAGATTCACCTTGGTTACAGTGCTGGATTTCACCTCTCCCGGGACATCTACATTTTTAGAGATGAGTCCTGGAGATCAGAGAGCCTTCCACACCGAATGAAAGCCTCTAAGTGTGCGGTGATAAGGGGCACACTTGGGGTTTTGCCCTGTCTGTCTACTACCAGTCTCGTTAGCAGTGAAAAGCAGGAGGAAACCAATGCTCCGCTCTCGCCATGGGCAGCACCTGGGAAGCCACCGGTTTCTCCACACAGTGCCAGGATGGGCCTGGGAGGGACCAGGAGCCAGGACTGCACCTGTCCAGGTAAAAACAGGTACAAAGAGTGGGCAGTGGAGGGCTTCCAGTCCAGGGGACCCCAACCTTTTTATACCAAAGAGCCTTTGGCATCTGGCAAAGCCAATGAATTCCTTCTCAGAATAATGGTCTTAAATGTATAAAAGAAACTTCCTAGGGTTAGAGTATTGAAATATAATTATCAAAGTATTTAAAAAACAAGATATTATTATATACACTTTTTTAAAATTGAGATATTCACATATAATAACACATTATTCACGCATAACAAATAATGAACCATTTTTTAAATACAGAATTTATTTATTTTTTTTTAAATGTATTTTTTTTAACATCTTTATTGGAGTATAATTGCTTTGCAATGTTGTGTTAGTTTATTTTTTAAATGTATTTTTTTTTATTTATTTTTGGCTGCGTTGCGTTTTTGTTGCGGTGCTTGGGCTTTCTCTAGTTGCGGCAAGAGGGATCTACTCTTCACTGCGGTGCGTGGGCTTCTCCTCGCAGTGGCTTCTTGCAGTGGCTTCTCTTGTTGCGGAGCATGGGCTCTAGAGCGCAGGCTCAGTAGTTGTGGCCCACGGGCTTAGTTGCTTCGCGGCATGTGGGATCTTCCCGGACCAGGGCCTGAACCTGTGTCCCCTGCATTGGCAGGAGGGTTCTTAACCATTGTGCCACCAGGGAAGCCCTAATGAACCATTTTAAAGTGTGCAATTCAGTGGTATTTGGTACATTTACAACGTTGTGCGACCACTAATTCTAACTAGTTCTAAAACCCTTTCATCACCCCAGAAGGAAACTTTGTACCCAAGAAGCGGTTGCTCTCCATTTCTCCTTCCCCCTCCCTCATGGCAACCACCTATATGTGTTCTTTCTCTATGGATTTATCTATTCTGAATATTTTATAAAAATGGAATCCTACAACGTATGGTCTTTTGTGACTGGCTTCTTTCACTCAACATAACGTTTGTGAGGCTCATCCATTTTGTGGCACGTGTCAGTGCTTCATTCCTTTTTATGGCTGACTTTTGTTTATCTGCTCATCGATTGATAGGTATTTGGGTTGTTTCTACCTTTTGGCGATTGTATGTGCTTCTTCTTTTAAGGCATTAAGTAAGGCGGCTCTGAGAAACACCTTAATTTAGAAATAATGATCTGGGTAAGTGAGATTTCAAGATGTCTGCAACAACTGTCACGTGACAGGAAAATGCCTGTGATGTTGTGGCAGAGACTGCTTCACTGTTGTGGCTGGGGCCTTTATTCACAGTTGCAGGAATTGTCAGATCAAGGTGTGCATGGGAAAAAATGAGATGTTTTCCTGTTCAAGTTCACAGACCCTCTGAATTCTCCCCAGGTTCTGAACCCCTGGTCTTGCCCAATGCACCCATTCTTGTGAGTCTGAAGGAGTCACCTGCTTTGTCCTTCACGGTGGGAACCAGGACCAGGGCTACAGGTTTCCTGGCTCCCAGGCGGCCCTGCTTCTCCAGCTCAGCAAGACCCACGTGTTGTCAGTGGGAAGACTCAAGCGGCCACTGCTAATTCTCCAGTGTCCCTTCGCCTGCTCTTGGTCCCAGTGGGGTGGCCCGAGCTGCTGTGGGCAGACGTCAGGCTCAGACGAAGGAGCCGTGTTCTCAGAGCTTCTTTCTAGCTGGCAGACACCTGTAGCTGTTAGGCTCCATGCAGGGTCTTCAGAGCACAGCTGACTTGCTGGGACCACGTGGAGCTGGGCAGTAATGGTCTCAGCCCAGCAGGCGACATCTGGCTGCATCTGAGGTGAGGCATGACCTCCGGGCTTCCCCACACGCCCGACCCTCTTAAGTGCGTGAGGTTTCCCGGCTTGCTGCTCCCAGGGCTCTGGCCCCTTCCCCACCCTCCCCTGGTCCCTCTTCTTGGCTTTCTCATTCATCTGGTACTTTGGGGGGGAAAACGGAAGGTATGAAGGTGGTGATGAAGGAGGTGTTCTTTTCTTGCTTTGCCTCAATGTTTTTGAAACGCTGCAGCTGTAGAACTGGAGTGACAAAAAGTTAGCCCATATTATTTCATCATAAAAAGGAATGAGCCCTGATGACATCCTATAACCGGGATGGACTCGGGAAACGTGCTCAGAGAAAGAAGCCAGACACAAAAGGACACAGTTGTACGATTCCACTTGTACGGAGTGTCCAGACCAGGCAAATCCATGGAGACAGCAGATTGGTGGTTGCCAGGGGCTAGGGGGACAGGGGAGTAGGGAGTGACTGGTAAATGGTGTGGGGTTTCCTTCTGGGCTGATAAAATATTCTGGGACTAGATAGAAGCCGTGGTAGCACAACATTATGAATGCACTAAGTGCCACTGAACTCGTAGACTTTAAAATAGTTAATTTTCTGTATGTGAATTTCACCTAAATTAGAAAATATTGTTAGTCCAGCATTTCCCTTGGGCCGCTGGGAGACGTGACTTAAACACATTGAGTTGTTACTTTTAAAAACCCACCTATGATTGCCTGCTCTGAGATGATGGGCAGCAGGCTGGATTCATCTGCCCCCTTCCTGATTGCCCTGCTCACTCTGGACCCAGGGCCCTGCAGGTGTTGGGAGCAGTTACGTCTACAAACAGTTTTTATCCCGAGGCCAAGAGCTGGACATTGCAAGGACACCAATGCAAGGACACCCATCCCCACTTCCCTGACCCTTGGGTGCCTCTCCACGTGCTGGTAGGGTTTCAGCTTGGCCTCTCTGCCCCCATCTCCTTTTGCTTCTAGAACAGGAATACACACGCCTGTTGAGTGGATACTATTGCCATGTGCACCCACCATTTAAAAGGATGTGTTGAGCGGCTGACACAGAGATAAATGGGGATGGAGTCACAGGAGGGGGAGGGAAGGCCTCAGAGCAGGAGGGACAGGTATCACCGTCCCCCCTGGGTTGGCAGGGGTGCCGACCTCATACTGCCATCTTGGAGGGGTCACCGAGTGCCAACCTGCAGGTCACCTGTGTGTGTCCGGGCTCCCTGCCAGTGCCGCCCTCACCAACCTCCAGGGGCATCTGGAACCTGGAGCAGCTGAAGGTTAAGGGGTGCAGGCAGGTATTGGAAATGATCCAGGAGTGCAGGTGTGAGGGATCACATGTTGAGAGAGGGAGAGAGAGGAAAGGAGAGAGGAAGTGTGTCTTTGCCCACGTGTAAATCAGGACACAGAGAACAGAGCCACTGCTGACTCCCTTCTAAGTCTTCTGTCTCCTTTCTCTTATGAGTACTACGAGTCCTTCCCTTTTAAAACAGTGAATTGTCAATTCAAAGAAAAAAAAACCCATGAGTAAATTAAATCCTTCCCCTGTGCTGCCTGTATTGGGGCCACTGAGAACAAAGGGTCTCGTTTGTCACTTTTACAGAACAAAGTGTTCTCGCCCTTTGTCTCATCCTCTAAAGCATGGGCTCATGTGGGCTTGAGGGGCTCTGTCCAGAAAATGCCGTCTGTGTCCCCTAGAGGGACCAGGCCCCACTGAGATGTGCCCCTCAGTGTGGCCTCGATGCATTTATGGGAGGGAGCTGAGTCTCCTTTAAAAGCCCGGGAAGCAGACCCTTGGGGTGCTCATTTGGCCCCCGCATTCCTTCCTAAGTGTTCAAGGCTGATTGCTATAGTGACCCCAGAGCGTTCCATGGCAGAATAGTGGGTGTTGCTATCCAGCCCTGTACTATGTGGGCTTCTAGAATCCATCCAGGGTTGGTATGTGTGGCTGGAATGTTGAGAACCTCCTAAGAGTATGTGGGGGTGAGGCAGGGTACTTGGAGGCTTAAAGACCCCCTGAGAACCAGGGTCAGAGGAGGTTTCCAATCGCTGCGTGCATGCTTCCTCCTCCCCCACCCCCACCTGCCCCTCCATCTCACAAATCATCCCCCCATCCGCCGCTCAGCACTTGCCACAAAGGCACTGTGTCAAGAGCCCGTTTCCAGACAGATCTGCTCTTGTGCTCCATGCCACCGTAAGCACGAATATGTGTGTATGTGTGGTGGGGATGGGGTGTCCTGGCCCAAATGTGTCTGGACAGGGTGGAGCCCTCCAGGATGGCAAAGGACTTGGGCACAGTCAGAATAAAGAAACCCATAGCAGTGTCTTCACCAAGGCCAGGAAGTTAACCTCGGTCCAGGGGATGTCTTGCTGCCGCCTGCCTGGCATCCTCAGGGCCACCCGCTTGCCTGGCCTACTGTGCTTTTCTAGGGGGACCATTTGTCAAAGCCCAAAACACTTTGATGGAGGAAGTGGTTATGGGATCAGGACTGTGCTCTGATTCTTGCTTTCCCCCCACGTTCCCACTAATGAAGGGCGGCCGCAGGAGGAGAGCATCCTGGAGGGTTTGGGATGTGGTGGGAGTGGAGGTCCTGCCCCATCCTCCTCCTGACTCCCAGGACAGTGTGTCACATCCCACATGCCTTCCCGTCTCAACATGTGGTCACCTGTATTTTATATAGACTACCTACCTGCATGGACCAAGAAGTAGAGGCATGGGAAGCCCGTCAGCAGCTCTGAGCCATGAATTTCCAGTCAGATTTAACTCCTCAAGAGTGAAAGGAAGGGGGCTCAGCCTCCCTTGGCCTCCATGGTTCTTCATCTTGGTGCCCATGATACACGTGGTGGGGCCTCTCCCCTGTTTGCCACAGTCAGGGCTCCACCTGCAGGGCCACCTCCCACTTCTCTGTCTCTGCTCTTTCTCCTCTACACCCCTCGCCCTGCTCGCCTCACCTCCTGTGTTCTAGTCTCCAGTACCTCCTTATCTTCCACCTGGACCACTGCCGAGACCTCCTCTTCCCCCCATCCCTGACATTCCCGGCCTACATATCCCATTGCTTTCAGAGGTGTTTTCTAGGAACAGAGCTATTTCTGTCGTATGCCACTGCTCGAGAACATTCAACCCCGTTACCTATAGAAGGAAACATGTCCCAGGGGACCCAGACTCCTTAGCAGGGCATTGGAGCCCCTCCAGTTTGACTCTGACAGAATTTATGGGCCTGCCCAGCCTCATCCCCCCACCCCTCTCCTCATCCCCACATACTCCTGGCTCGAGTTAAACAAGATGGCCCATTGCAGTTCCCATCTGTGGCCACCCAGCCCGGGCTTTTTGTTGGAAAGGTCTGTGTATGAGAAGGAATCGCAGTGATTTTCCAGCCCACACTACCTTCTCTTTTCTCTGAACTTGGGGTATTCATGGTCTGGGTCACGCTGCGTGGAAATTCATTTATTCAACAACCACACTTTCCATTGACATGATTCTTTGGTTCAGCACAGCCTCATGAACTCTTCAAGCTGTTTGAGGGGGAACTTTTCGAGGCAATATCCCTCAACCTGCTCCTAATTACTTGGCATTTTCAACTCATCTTTGTATGGTATCAAAAGCATGTCATTGTATCATTTTCAAAATTCCATCATAAGGAACTTACAGTTTTCTTATCCTTTCGTCCTTTTATTCTTTCATCCACCATGTGTTTATTGAGTTCCTGTTTCGTGCCAGGCGCCGTGTTGTCGTCAGGTGAGGCAGCACCGGACCCCCCAAGCACACAAGAGAAGCACTATTGTGATGAGCATGAAAAAGGTGCAGGGGTGCTAGGAACGCAGGTGATGGGAGCTGATGCGGTCTTAGGGGTTGTCAGAGGCCCCCTCTCTGGAGAGGGGACATTCAGCTGACATCTGAAGGATGGGTAGGTGTTGGACACAGAATGGGGCGGGGGAGCATCTGGAGGGACTGAGAAGCAGGAAGACGTGTGAAAGGCAGAAAAAATGTCTCAGGTGACCCAGAGTGGCCTGAAATCAAGCCAGAATATTCAGGCAGAAAGGGCCGTAGGCCAAAGCAAGGGGTTTGCATTCTATCCAGGGGCAATGGGAGTCCTGGAAGAGCTTTGAGCTGGGGAGTGACACTATCAGACCTGCCTTTTGCAAAGATCAGTCTCTGCCTGCTATGTGGAGACACTACTGGAAGACGGCAGAGGGGCAGGGTGAACCAGAACAGGGGTCAGCAAACTAGGGCTGTGGGCCAAATCTGGCCCACGGCCTGTTTGTGTCTATAAAGCTTTATTGGCACACAGCTGCGTCCAGTAGTTTATGCATTGCCAATGGCTGCTTTCGAGAGGTGGAATGGTTGCCTCAGAGGCCATATATATAGCCCTTGATGCCTAATATATTAACTCTGACCTTTTACAGAAAAAGGTTGCTAACAGCTCTGTTAAAAAGCTGCCTTAATTTGGTTTGTCCTGGAAGCAGAGCTGACACAAGGATGTGGGCGCAGGTATAATAATGCTGGGTGGGTGGAGGTCAAAGATTTAGAAAGTGGGGCCGACAGGACGTGAGGATGGATGGGGTCAGTCAGGTGAGACAGTAGAAGTGAGGATATTGATGGAGACCCCGCTTGACATCCAATTCAGATCTGAGCAGACCTTGACCACCCCAACTGTTCCGGAACCTTTATTTTGTTTCTCTACGAGATGACCTCTAGTTTCTGCAGCTGAATAATGTTCCACGAATCTTTCCCACCACGATCACTCATGAAACTGAAAAGGCTCTTCACCTTCTTCCCAAACATGACCCATGATTCCTGGGAGTGTCTCTCTGAGAGAAGCATGGGTGCCATCCTTTCTCTCCCCGGTCAAGAAAGTGGCTGTCTGCCTAATTCCTAATTATGCCCTTCAAGGTTGCATTCAATCATTGCGCCAGGGCACTGCATTGTGGGTAATCAGCTGCTGTTTTAATATCTTTAGCTGCTCTGCATTTCCACAGGCAGGGCCTGCCTGAAGGGAAAATTGTGCCCCTGTCTGTCAGGATCTCCACTGGAAATCCCAGAACAGAGGATAAGTCTGGCATGGCAGGTGGATCGTGTTTCTCCCCACAGAATAAACCCTGCTGAGGGCACGGGCTGGAACTTCCCATTTGGGCCGGAACTTTCACTTCTCACCCTTAGACATAGCTCAGAGCCCACGGTCATCCCAGCTGGAAGATATCCAGCGGGAATCTGTTCTATGAATTCCCTGTGTCCCTTCACTTCTTTTTAAAAAATAGCTTTATTGAGATGTAATTCCCATGCATACCCATGGAAATCTACCCATGGAAAGTGTTTTTGGTATCTTCACAGCGTTACGCAACCATTACCACAGTCAATTTTTAGAACATTTTCATCACCTCTAAAATTGATAACAATGACTGTCATCGGCCCAGGCCCCCCAACCTCTGTCAACCACTAATCTACTTTCTGTCTCTATAGATGTCCCTATTCTGGACATTTCATATAAATGGAATCATATAACACATGGCTTTTATGTCGGGCTTCCGTTACTTAGCAGGTTTTCAAAGCTCGTCCCTGTTGTAGCGTGCGTCAGTGCTTCATTCCTTTTTATGGCTGAATGATGCTCTCGTGACACTTACTTCCTGTGGCCCATCAGTCACCCCACCCTGGGCGCTTCATCTTCTAGTCCACATAGCACCCCATGCGGTCGGTCCCTGACCTTCACTTGATGGTCCTGGAAGCTGAGACTCAGGGTAAGCGCCTAACTCGAGGTCTTGTGTTTGCAGTGAGGGAGAGGGTCTAATCCTGGTCTCCCCACACAGGGCTCTCTCAGCCACACCTCATGGCATCTTCCCAAATCTCCTGTAATTTTCCTAGAGTCCAGAGCAGATTAGACTGGATTAGGGGAGAGGGCCTCTGAATCTGATAAGGCCCACGATGGGCTGAATAATGGCCCCCAAAGATATACAGGTCCCAATCCCTGGAACCTGTGAATGTGACCTTATTTGGAGAAAGGGTCATTGCAGATGCGATTAAGGATCTTGAGGTGGGAGATTATGGTGGATTATCTGAGTGGGCCCTAAATGCAGTCATATGTATCCATATAAGAGGAAGGCAGAGGGAGATCTGCCACTTTTGACACTTTGACACAGAAGGCCACGTGAAGACAGAGCAGAGAGAGATGTGAAGACGCTGGCCTTGAAGACTGAGTGATGCGTCCACAAACCAAGGATGGCCAGCAGCCCCCAGGGGCTGGAAGAGGCAGGGAATGGCTTCTGTCCTAGAGCAGAGCCCTGCTGACAGCTTGATTTCAGACTAGTTTTGCAGATTTTGGATTTCTGGCCTCCAGAACCAGGAGAGACTCAGTTTCTGTTGTTTGAAGCCCCCTATGTGGCATCTGTTAGGGTAGCCCCAGGTCACTAGCACAGGGCCTCATACCTGATTCCCAGGGCTCTTTGTGCCTGAGGCAGTTTTCTGCACGATCCTAGCCCAAGCATGGTGGTGCGGCTGGCTGTGCGTGTTCTGTATACGTTGAGAGTTGGGAACAGCATCTAACGCTTCTCACGTAAGAACTTCACATAAATGAGCCCAATCCCCACAACGGCCCCGTGAGATAAACTCCTGTTGTTATTCCCATTTGACAGATGAGAAAATAAGCCTCAGAGTGGCAGGCTCACCAGTGAGGGGCAGAGCCAGGCAGCCCTGTTGCCCAGTGGGTTTCCACTGCTCTGTGCAGCCTCTTCAAGCTACATGGTTTAGAGAAGCAGATACGAGGCCAGGCTTGGAGGGCATTCATTCACTGTTTTAACAGATATGTATCAAGAGCACACTGGGTCCTGGAGAATCAGCTGCTAACAAAACTCGTGCCCTCCCTGCTGGGCACACATGTCCTAGCGAGACAACCATGAAAAGCATAATGTGTTTGGTGGTGATAAGAGCCCTGGAGGAACACTGGACAGGGCCAGGACTCTTCCTGGGGTGCATGGGTGTGCATGTGTGTGCCTATGTGCAAGCAGGCCATTTTACACAGGGGATCGGGGAAGGGGGCTGAGCAGGTGGGAGTCCAGTGGAGCCCTGCAGGGACCAAGTGTGCTGGAGGAGCCTGTGGTTGGCTCGGCAGAAGCAGGTGGAGTAGGACCAGAGGAGACTGGAGCAGGTGGAGTGGGCTGGCTGGGCAGAGCCGTGCCGGCCACGGTGCAGAGGCCCTGGGCGACACTGGGCTGAGAGAACACATCAGTTGTCCCATCGATGTCCAATGACTCTCGGTCATCTTGTGGCAGGGGAGACCCCCTCCCCCTGCCATAGCATGCCCCATTTCAAGGACCTCCATGGTACCATTAGCATACATAGTCTCTCCTTCCTCTGGAAACTTATTCTTGGAATTTTCATTTTTTTCCTTGGTTCTAGGGGGCTCCTGGTTCTGGAATTTAAAATAATACCGATCCACATTTCCTTCTCTGAAGCCCTTAGAACTCCCTCAGAACTAGGTAGGTTTTGGAATTCGGGCTTGTTCGGATTTTAGAAAAGATAACGGGATACATGGACTTTATATTGTGAAAGAGGCTTCTCGGGCCTGGGGTGGCACTGCCTCATCGGAGGTCACTGAGAGGACGTGACCTCCGGGTGACCCCGAGCTGGCCGCGGGCCACACGAGGCTCCTCGCTCGCCCCCCGCCCTCTCCCTCGGAACTTCCGCTCAGCGCCCACGGCGACCGCAGCCCATCGCCGGTGCCGCTTGCGAGGGCACAGCTGTAAGAGAGTTGCCAAGACCGCCCGGGCGGCCACGTGCCCGGCCCGCGAAGACCTCAATGTAAACGTTCCGGATTTGGCGGTGGCCCCTGGGCGCCCGCGACCAGCCTCGCGTGGCCGCTCCCCCTGACGGCCCCGCCCCCCCCCCAGCCCCGTGGCTGCCTCACCCTCCGCCTCGGTCCCCCTGCCTCCGCGCGGGGGCTTCAGGCTTCACCCCGCAGCTCTGAAGAGTGAGAAGCTACGCGGCTCCCGTCACCGCGGTAAGCAATGGCCGCAGGTCACTTCTGGTCAGATTTTGGCGCCAAAATTAGAAAAGAAAACGTTAGGTTTTCGGAGCTTTCTGGATTTTGGAATTTGAGGTAAGGGGTTTGGACACGTGGGCCCAGCTCACATGGACAGAACTTTGTATGTACCGGTCAGTCACTGTGCCTATTCTGCGCCTCTTCCTCGGGTCCTATCAGTCACTTCCGGAGGCGTCCAGGGAGCTGCCTGGGGTCGGGGGCCGCAGGGTCGCAGGCCGCGGGGTCGCAGGGCCGCCTGGCTGGGGGGCTGCCCCGCGGGCATCAGGCCCTCTTCCCCTTTGTTCTGGTCGAGGTCGGGGCTCAGGCTGAAGCCCAGGGCCGGGCCGGCACGGAGGCTGAGGCCGAGGCCGCAGGGCCTCCAGGGAAGCCAAGCGCCCAGACCCAGCTGCGGCCCCGAGCATCACTGTGGTAGAGCTCATGTTTCACGATTCCCTCCGGATTCTGAAGTTCTCTCTTTTTTAAATCGTCCGTGGAGTTAGGTCTTAGTCCCCGGAGGGGAGGCCTGCTTTGTGCGGACAGCCAAGAGGCATTTGAATAACGTGGCTTTAGGGACAGGAGAGGGAGGGACAGCCGCGTCCCTGTGGTGGCTTTACATCGGCTCTGAAGGCCACCTCCAAAAGTGGGGTCCCCAGGTGTTTTAAATAGGTAGCATTAAACAAACAAAAGAGAGCCCTCTCCAAGGTGACAGAAACGCTCCGAAGGGCAATATTCATTCTAGTACGTGTGAAAGTCCAGTTATTTTCATTTGAAAAATGGGTCGTCATCGTCAGAGTTCACGTAACAGGATAGACTCCCTTACGCCGAGGGCCTTGTGCCCAGGGCTGGATGGCCATGCCCACGTTTATTTGAACTCCAACCTGAGCTATAGACTTTTGGGGTTAGATCTATAGAGTTAATTTTTGAAAAAGGATCAGGCATGGTACTGAGCCTTTTAGATGTCGCATAGCCAATGTATGTCACTCTGTGACACCTAAAGTATCTCTGGAGCCAATTTTCCCAGTGTCTTCGTTTTCTCTCCCCCTCCCCTGCCCCCCATGCCAGATCACTTGTTCTAGAAGACTCTTCCCACTGTGCATAAAATCTTTGGAGTGTGGTCTTGAGGGGTTCAGGTGCTCTGGCTACATAAAGGAGAATAGGTCCTGGAGAGTCAGAGACCTGGGTTCGAGTCCTGGCTGTGCTGGTTGTTACCCACGTGCCTTGGGGTAAGCACAGCCCCTCTGGGGCTCAGTTTACAAGTCTGTACAATAGGTGCTTTGGGCCAGGAAACTAAAAGATCTTTGCAAGCTGCACAATTCCACAATTCCATCTTTCTTTTTTGCCCTTGCTTATCTTGGCAAAACCGTTAGTCTGCTCTGGATTACCTACTTTGTGAAGCTGAAAAAAGAAAAAGAGCAGTATTTATTTCAATATCATACTGCTCAGATGTTTTACTCATTTATACAAGCCACGAGACTTGTATGAATTGGTGAGACTTCCCTGTACAGGTACTCCAATACTTATTCTCAAGAAACTAAATGAACCTTTAAAAAAAAATCAAGGTGTATAACAAGACAGTAGTTTTAAAAGTCAAATAGTGCTCCAAGGTTATAACAAACACCCTCTCAGCCTCTTTTTCCCTCCTTATCTCTGCATACTCTTAGCTGTCTTTTCTGGAATTTACTTCTTGTTTAGGCTGTTGTAACAAATTATCATAGACTGGGTGGCTGAAACAACAAACATTTATTTCTCACAGTTTTGGAGGCAGAAGTCCAAGATCAAGGTGCTAGCAGGAGAGAAAAGAGAGAGCAAGCTCTCTTGTTTCTTCTTATGAGGGCACTAATCCCCTTCATGAGGGCTCCACCTTTGTGACCTAAGTACCTCCCAAAGGCCCCATCCCCTAATAAAATTACATTGGGAGATAGGATTTCCACAGATGAATTTGGGGGGGGCACAAACATTCAGTCCATAATACCTCTCTATTTCTAAACATTACCTATACATTGAAATTTCTTTACTCATCAATTTTAGACTTTGTCATTGAGCTTTCTTTTATGGTAGATTAGGTTTTTAGCTTACTTACACTCCTTCTTCCCTCTCCTCTGTCCTCCCCAAATAACTTCTTATATTTTGGTTAAACCTACATACAGGTTTTCTTCATCATGACTATAATAACTACAACATTTTTTTTTTTTTGTACAGCTTTTTGTTTATCCTGAAGTTAATAATTTCTTACGCTTTCACAGGCCCTCCAGCATGCCTTCCCGTGCAAGCACCCATGAGGTCAGTCCTGTCAGATAGTTGATCAGCCCTCTGAAGTTGCCCTGGAGCCTTCTGACACCTGCCCCAGCCTACATGGGCTGCTCCAGGCTGCTGCATGGCTCTTGTCCAGGACTTCCCTTTGCTCACTCCTGTCATGGAGCCCACGCTTCTTAGATCTTGCAGCTTCATCCTTCTGTTTCCTACCTAGTCTTAGTGGAGCTCATTCTCTTATAACATCTTAGATACCGTATTCTGTTCTCATGTTCAGTTTGAATGTAGACTCCTTGTTTTGAAATTATTTTTACCTAGAATTTTGAAGGCATTTTCCCACCAAATTCTGGTTTCCATGCTGTTGTTGAGAAGTCTGATGCCATTCAAATATTTGATCCTATTTTATGACCTGATTTTCTTCTCTCTGGAAACTTTTATCCTGGTGTTCTAAAATGTCATAAAGATGTGCCTTTGTTCTTTTATTGTTTGGATACTTTGTATGCTGTTCAATCTGAAGGCTCATGTCTTTCAGTTCTGGGAAGATTTCTGGTATTATTTCTCTGATAATTTTATTCTCTTGATTTTCTCAGTGCTTTCTTTCTGAAACTCTTATTTGTCAGATGTTGGACCTCCTGGCTTCATCATCTAACTCTTCAATTAGAAAAAAAGATCTCCTCTTGTACATTTCTTTGACTTTTTGTTCTGCTGTCTGGAAACTTCGACTTAATTTTCCAAGGCTCCTATTGACCTAAATTTATATTATTATATTTTTTTTTCCAGGCATTCTTGTTCTCTAATTGTTTCTTCTTTTTTCATGGATGGCAATAGCTTGTCTCATCTTTGTGAAGATATTAATGGTACATTCTTTGAAGTTTTCTTCTCTTTGTGAAGCATATACCTGTACTAGTTATCTAGTGCTGTGTAACAAATTACCCCAAACACAGTGGCTTAAAACAACAAATGTTTCTCATCTCACAGTTTTGTAGGCCAGGCGTCTGGTAGGGCCTAGCTGGGTGGTTCTGGTTCAGAGTCTCTCATGAGTTTGCAGCCAATGTGTCACCCAGAACTGGAGTCATTTAAGGCTTCGTGGAGATGAAGGCTCTGCTTTTAAGCTCAGTCACTTGGTTAATGGCCAGAGCCCTCAATTCCTTACCACACAGGCCTCTCCATATGGCTGCTGGACATAGCAGTTGGCTTCCTCCAAAGTGAGTGATCTGAGATGGAGAGAGAGAACCAAGATGGAAGTTTCAGTGCTTTTTATAACCTAATCTCAGAAGTAACCATCATCTCTTCTGTCGTGATACATTGTGAGAGGGTAGACACAAGGACGTGAGTACCAGGAGGCTGCCGTCTTGGAGGAGGCTGACCCACCACAGCACTTATTCTGAATTTCCCCATATTTCTTGCTTTGGTCTCTGTTGTCCATGCTGGAGGCTTTTCTTGAATATCTGGTGATCTCTCTTTCTGTCCCCTCATATTTTCAGCCCACAAGCTGATTGGAGGCTGTGTGTATGTGCCTATGTGGGGAGCTTGTAGACTGTCGCTATTTGATTCCTCCAGAAGCCAATCCTGTTATGAAAATCTGAGGGCAAGCAGTTTATTTGGGAGGTGAAGGAAACCCCAGTATGGGAGTGGGGTTTTGGAACATGGAAAGGAAGGTGGCCAAGAAAGGGTATGATATTAAGTCAGGCACTGCAGTGCATGTTTGGAACTCGATCCTGCGGAGAACTCTGAGAAGTGGTGCAAAACACATACCTCAGAGTGATTCCACCTGGATGATGTTGATGGCGCTGGGGTACTTGTGCCCTGACTTGGTTGAGCCATTGGTTGAGGGCTATGGGGGAGGGGGAGGGTAAATGTCAGGACCTGTCCGCCTGCTGCAAGAAGGCAGAGCAGTCTTCTGAGGTTTTAGGGAAACCTTCAGGCACAAGATGCAGATACCACTGTTGGAGTCTAGAGCACTCGGACATGGCTAAGGTCTGAGGGCCTGGCAGGCACGGACATTGACCATGCATGGGCTTTGCTATAGAGTGATGGGAGGACAGCCTGCTTTCCAGTATGACTCGGTATGTTTGTAGGTCTTTTCTCTGGGACAGCTTTTAGTCTCTCCAGAGAATGATCCTCTGATCTCCTGCCTCGGGTGGGGTTGAGGTGAGGGGATAGGTCTGGCTTCTGGTGCTCTGGGGCTGGTAGGGGAGGCTGGCTGGGTGGGGCTGTCACCCTCAGAGTGGAGACTTCTATTCAATCCTCTTCTCTTCAGCGCTGTGCTTGACCTCACCCTCTCTGAGCTGACATCCCCAAGCCTGGGGCTTCTCTGATTCACTACCCACAAGAATGAGTATCAGGTCTCTGTGGGGCTTGGAGAGGGTACCTTGTTGTATGGAGGTGGGCGGGGCCCACGTTTCTCATTTAGATCTTGCTGCGTCTGTGCCTCACCCTGGCCTTCATAGTATCCAACTTCCACAATTTTGGGGGAGGAGTCTATGGAGCACATCAGCTAGGCCCCATTCCCTGGCCCCATCCTGGAGGTCGCTAGCTTTGCCTCCTCTGTCCCTGGGTCACCCAGCCTTCCTCTCTCAGCTTCCTGGCTTCATCATGACTGGGGATTCCACATTACTCGTTCATTGTGTTTCTGTTTCTCTATCTACTTGTTTTGGGGGATTGTTGAGAAGAAAAGGGACCAGAAAAGTCTCATTCCCCATTTCAAATTGGGATCACTCACAAGAGTTCTTTAAATCAGTCTTCGGGAACTTGCAGCAAAGGTGTTTTTATAAAACATAAAAGAGTTGTTGGATTAATCAACACAGAATTAGACAAGACTCTTCTGTGCTAACAAATAAACTCAGACATCTCGATGGCTCATGCCAGGAAAGATTTATTTCTCACTCACACCAAGGCTGAGGTGGGCTGAGCTGCCTTACTCCATTGTGGCTGTGCATCTGGAATGTAACTCCATGGCCGTGCTGGGGCATACGGACGGGTTGGAGAAGTTGAGAAGGACAGTTTAAGAGCCAGAGCTGCAAATGGCTTGTATCACTTCTCTCCATCGGCCACATGACTCCAACCTACTGCAGGGGGGTCTGGGAAACCTTGATGGCCCACACAGGCCTGGAGAGCTTGCACAGACCCTGTCGGTTATGTCCCCGCCTCTGGGAGCCCTCGAGCCCTAGAATCAGGAAGTGGGGTGGGGCATCTGGCTGGCTCTGGGAAGTCTGTGAAGATGGAAACTCAAGGGTGGAGGTGCCCTGTCCCCACTGCAGACCCAGGCAGCTGTGCCCCGCCCTAGCCCCCAGCCCCTGGCAGGGCAGAGGATCCTGTGAGGGTGAGTTGTTTGGGGGGCATCATGGGATGTATACCCTTCAGCTGTGGGGAGCCCAGGTGTGGCCCTAGAGGGCTTGGTGGGGAGACCCCTGGGAGAGCTCTGTCTTTTGGGCTAGAGGGAAGTAATGGAAGAGATTGTGGGATATAATAATATTGTATTAATAATGTGCATTCTGATTGTGGCTCGTGGAGCGTCTGTTTATACTGGGGGCGGGGTCGGTTCTGAGTTAATGATGATGTGAGCCATGTGCACTCCTCCTTCCTTCCCTGGCCTCCGGCTTGGGGGGCTTCCCATTGCCCTCCCCCACCCTCTCCTTTTAGGTCAGCCTCAGGCTCCTCCCTTCGTGAGTCCACCAGAAAGGCATGGGCCCCACAGCTGGGCATGGGCTCCCTGGCTCTTCTGTGGGTTTCGGGAGGGGTCCTTACTGCTCCAGCAGTCTTTTTTTTCAACAACTTCATTGAGATAGAATCCACATAGCACACAATTCACCTGTCTGAAGTGTACGATTCAGTGGTTTTCAGTATATTCACAGAGCTGTGCAACCACCACCCCAGCAGAATTTAGAACGTTTTCACCACCAACCAAGAGAAACCCCATACCCACTAGCCATCGATCCCATAGACCACCCCCTCCCCTGCCGCTACCCCAGCCCCTAGCAACTACTCATTCACTCTCTGTCGCTGGATTTGCCTAATCTGGAAGTTTCACATAAATGGAATTGGCCCCTCTCTCACCTCAATTTCCCAAAAGAGGATTGGGGGTTGTCTTCCCTCCTCCCTTGGCCCTGCAATCCTGCCCTGGGAGGCCCCCACCTGGGAAGACTCTGGTCCAGGGGAGCTGGGCAGGAGTTGGGGGCCAGGCAGGGTGGCCCAGGTGATTGGTGAGCAGGGTGGAGGGTTGAGGAGGAGACTGAGGTCAGGGTGGATGAACCCTGAGGTCACTAGACCCTGGTCTGTGCCGGTGTCTGGAGGCCCAGTTCGGTTGGGGGGGGGGCAGGGCTGGTGGGCTGAGGTGCTCTGGTGGCCTGTGCCTGTTTGGTGCTCCCACGGGTTGTCTGCATGATCCCGGGCTCCTAAGATTGGGGAGGTAGCTGGGGGCTGACTCTGGATCAGACCTGCTAGCATCTGACAGTGACAGCTGGGGAGGTGGCTATGTTTAGAAGTAATTACTCTGTTTGTGCAGAGGTATTTGGGCATCCTCCTTGGCAGTGGCAGGAATTAGCTCAAGGCATCACTGCTGGAGCAGCAGCAACTTCATTGCTGGACTTGTGCTGCCTTCCTTACTGGGAGACATGAGGCTGCATTGAGGCAGGGAGAGGGACGGGGTGCTGGAAGTGGTGGGAGAGAGAAACCTGCCCACATTCAGAGAACTGGGTTATTCCTGTGAGCCATTGTTACGCATATGATAGACGATACCCACCAGACACCCTGGGAGGGATGCTGACCGTGGCCGTTTACTTAACAATTATTTATTAAAGGCATCTGATTGCTGGACATGGTTCTAGGCGCCTGGGCTGCGGCTTAGCTGTTAACTGAGTCCCTGTTGTCATTCTAGTGGGTGGGGCAAAGCAACACACACAGAAACACACACACAGACACACACACACAGCAGGTGGAAGTAAAGCTGAGAGGTGCTGCTTCTCTCCTAAGGCAATGCTGTGCAAAGACCTGACTGGGGCCAGTGAGTGACCTGTGCTTTTCTGGGGGAGAGTGTCCCAGGCAGGTGGATCAGCAAGTGCAAGGGCCCTGTGGCAGGAGGGTGCTTGGCAGGATGGAGGGACAGCGACGGGGCACGTGCTCCTTGTTAACCCCTGCAAGGTGAATGTCCATCTGCTGTGAACGTTGGTGTGCCTGCCCCAAATTCATATGTTGGAACCTTAACCCCAACGTGATAGCATTTGGAGGTGGGGCCTTTGGGAGTGATTAAGTCGTAAGTGTGGAAACTGGGACCCTAGAGAGCTCCCTCATCCTTTCTGCCATCAGTGGACACAGTGAGAAGACAGTTGTCTGTGAACCAGGAAGCAGAACTTCATTGAATCTGCCAGCACCTGCTCTTGGATTTCCAGGCTCCATAAATGTGAGAAATAGATTTCTGTTGTTTATAAGGCCCCCAGGCTATGGCATTCTGCTAGAGCAGCCCCAACAGACTGACACACTACTGTTACCAAATAATTGCAGGCTTCACTTCACAGAAGTGAGAAGGGGTCCGCACTGCTGTTTGGACCCCTGTCTCTGGAGACAGGAGCAGGGACCCCTGTGCTTGGATGATAAAGGACACTCTGGGCTGGCCGGGGTTCCCTGGTGGGCCTGGAGGGCAAGCTGTGGGCTCTCTTCCTGGAGGTAGTTGCGTTTCAGGATGAGGCAGCCAGTCTTTTGCTGGAGAAGAAGGTGGGGATGATGAGCACATGCAGCATCGTCATGGGAGGGACCTGCGTTCTCTGCAGCATCCAGAGCAGAGGAGGGGGACCATGGTGGGAGGCAGGTCCTGGTCCCGAAGCCACCCTGCTCCTGAGGGTCCTTCATTACTGAGCGTGTCTGTGTAGGAGGGCCTGGAGGAGCAGCTGAGATGCTGAGCTCTGTGCTTTATAGGGGAACTGGAGCCAGGGTTGGGGGAGTCCCTGGGGCTCCTGGTATGAAAAGAGCTTCCTGCGACATGCTGCCACTCTTTCTTCATCTGCAGCCTGCTTTGTCTCCCTCCACTGATTCTCTGCTCTGACTCAGTTTCCAGGCTTTTCTTTTTATTTTTTATTGAAGTAGAGTTGATTGACAATGTTGTGTTAGTTCCTGGTGTGAATCACAGCAAAGTGATTCAGTTATACATATATATGCATATTCTTTTCCATTATGGTTTATTACAGGTTATTGAATATAATTCCCTGTGCTATGCAGTAGGACCTTGTTATTTATCTATTTTATATATAGTAGTTTGTATCTGCTAATCCCAAACTCCTAATTTATCCCTCCCCGTCGTTCCCTGTTTGGTAACCATAAGTTTGTTTTCTATGTCTGTGAGTCTGTTTCTGTTTTGTAAATAAGTTCATTTGTGTCATATTTTAGAGCCCACATATAATTGATATCATATGGTATTTGTCTTTCTCTGTCTGACTTACTTCACTTAGTGTGATCATCTCTAGGTCCATCCATGTTGCTGCAGATGGCATGATTTCATTCTTTTTTATGGCTGAGTAGTAATCCATTGTGTATATAAACCATATCTTCTTTTTTTTTTTTTTTCTTCACATCTTCCTTATCCATTCATCTGTCCATGGACGGTTTGCTTCCATGTCTTGGCTATTGTAAATAGTGCTGCTATGAACATGGGGTGCATGTATCTTTTCCAATTGGGGTTTTCTCCGGATATATGCCCAGGAGTGGGATTGCTGGATCATATGGCGACTCTGTTTTTAGTTTTTAAAGGAACCTCCATACTGTTTTCCATAGTGGCTGCACCAATTTACGTTCCCACCAACAGTGTAGGAGGGTTCCCTTTTCTCCACACCCTCTCCAGCATTTGTTATTTGTAGACTTTTTAATGAAGACCATTCTGATTGGTGCGAGGTGGTACCTCATTGTAGTTTTGATTTACATTTCTCTAATAATTAGCAATGTTGAGCATCTTTTCACGTGCCTGTTGGCCATCTGTATGTCTTCTTTGGAGAAATGTCCATTTAGATCTTCTGCCCATTTTTTGATTGGGTTGTTTGTGTTTTTTTGTTATTGAGTTGTATGAGCTGTTTGTATATTTTGGAAATTAAGCCCTTCTTGGTCACATCATTTGCAACCATTTTCTCCCAGTTTGTAGGTTGTCTTTTCACTTTGCTTATGGTTTCCTTTGCTGTGCAAATGCTTATAAGTTTGATTAGTCCCATTTTTTTTTTTTTTTTGCTTTTATTTCTATTGCCTTGGGAGACTGACCTAAGAAAACATTGATACGATTTATGTCAGAGAATGTTTTATGTTTTGCCTGTGTTCTCTTCTAGGAGTTTTTTGGTGTCATGTCTTATGCTTGTCTTTAAGCCATTTTGAGTTTATGTTTGTGTATGGTGTGAGGGTGTGTTCTAACTTCATTGATTAACATGCAGCTGTCCAGGCTTTTCTTAAATCAGCCCCAGCAGGTAAGATGGCTTTTATGCTCCCCAAGGTGATAATGGGTACTCTTCCTCATTGAGTTTCCTGACAATACCCTCTAGTGAGCCATCAGTTTCTGCACGACACCTGGGACATGCAAACTCCGTTTTCAAGTACATCCTGGGGCTTGGCATGCGTGACAAAGACAGAGGGTGAGTTTCGTAAGAAAAAAATCAAGTGTGCATTTTGGATACATAAAAGACAGGCGGAGGCTTCTTTTCATGGGAAGGAGGTGGGGGGAGCAGAATGGAACGATATTGAAACTCACCACCATGAATGAGCGGAGAGGGGAGAGACCAGAGGAGGAGGAACGTGTGAGAGAGTGAGAGGGAGAGCGTGAGGCGCACGTGGATGAGAGAGGAAGATGCAAAGAGATAAAACGCTTTCACAGGAGGTGCAGGAACATCAGTCTAAATCAGGGATGTCAAATGATCGCGGGTGCCTTTGAGTCTCTGACACATATGCCTCATGCTGGTTGCACACAAACTCTTCATGTCTGTACGCACTTGACAGTTGATTCTGGGCCCTCAGTGGGGGCATCTCACCACTGCCTCTGCCTCCCCCCATCCGCTGCCAGTGGGACCCCTCCCCCTAGTCCTTAGTGGAGGCTTTGTTGCTGCTGCCCCTCCTCCCTTCTCCCCGGCCCAGGTGGCTCTGTGTCCTTAATAAAGGAGGCCACTGTGGTCCAGGTGGCAAGAGTTTAAGTGAGAGACACGCAAGCTGGATGATGCAGGGGGGTGGGGAAAGCAAAACGCTGCGTGCCTGGACCCTAGGAGGTAAAAAAGAGGGGAGGCAGCACTAGGGAGAAGGGTAGGATGAGGGAGCTACGTGCATCCTTCACCTGCCCCCCAGGGTCATCCTCGCTCTCAGAAAGCCCTCATTGACCCCCCAGCTCCCTCGGCTGGGCTGGGCTCTTGGTGGACCCAGAGGCAGAAGGAGGGCTGGTGGTGGCGACCGAGTGATGGGGCAGCCAAAATAGGTGAGGCTCAATCGGGGAGGATCCTCGCAGCTACCAGGAAGGGTCCAGGGTTTGAGGCTGCTCAGTTCTGACCCTCAGCCTTGGGCTGAGAAGGGGAGGGCCTGGCTTTGAGGTCCTGGTGTGATGAGCTGTGTGGGGGGCTTCCCTTGAATCCGGATTTGATACCAGTTACAGAGAATTCCCAGTTCTTTATCCAGAGGCTGTGTGTTGGGCACATGCAGTGTGTGTTCACCAGTTTCTGTCCACTGTATTTCTAGTCTCCCCTACACACATTTGTGCAAACTGGGGAGCTGGAAGAGGTGGTCTTTTCTCTACTGCACATTCCCTGTGAAATGATGCTTCTCGGGGTAACTTGTCTGTTTGGTCCCCACCCCCCCCAACTTCCAGTGCTGTGGTGACATATGAAGCTTCCTTCTTTTTTTTTTTTACTGACCTGAAACTCAGTCCCCCTGGACAGAAAAGTCAGGGGACACAATGTCTCACAGAATCGACCCAGAGCAGCAAGCACTGGGATTTCACTCCTCAGCAGTTTCTTGCCCCAACTAATATGTGCACAATGACTCCATTCAGAAGAAGGATCTGGAACAATTGCTTTGGAGTTTGATTCTTTATCTCCTTCCACAAAATGCCAAGCAGAGACTGTCCGGCTTACAAAGCCAGACTCCAGGGATAATGGCCGTGTAGCAGAGGATTTAACCTTGTCCCAAAAGAGGTCTGTCCTTTGCCCTTGGACAAAGGGGATCTCTAAGGGGATCTCTAAGCCCTTGGAATGTTCTGGTCTTGGTTTGCCTGGCAGCTGTGGGCCACACCAACAAAGTGATTTAAGATGGGGCTCTGGGCCCCAGCAACATGTGACATGGGTGGGTCACATGGGTGGGATTGGGTCACATGGTATAAGCTTGACCTCTAGAGGGGCTGGACTGAGGTCAGCTACGTGGGCATCAAAGTGCCTCCATGGTGGACCCCAGCAAAGACTGGATACCAAGGCTTGGGAACTTCCCTGGTTGGCAATGTCACCACACATTGATGCTGGGACAGCAGCACTGTCCTGACTCCAGGGAGAGAGGACAATGGAAGCCCCACATTTCGTATCTTCCTGGACTCCCGGGTTGACTTTAATCTGTATCTTTTCACTCTAATAAATCATAACAGTGAGTGTAACAGCTTTCTTGAGCCCTGAGTCCTTCTAGCAGATTATCAAACCTAAGGGTGGTCTTGAGGACCCCCAACTTGCACTTGGTGTCAGAAATGAGGGTGGTTTTGTGGCCTACTCCCTGACTTCACACCAGCATTACGAGGGTTCCCTACAGACTCTGCACTTCCTCACTGCTCCTGGACGTTTATAGCTCTCCAACTGATCTCCCCATTTTTCTCACCCCAGGCCATTCTAGTGTTGCAGCCAGCATGGGCTTTTAAAACTGTCAGTCCTCCCACATCTTTCCCTGCTGAAGCCCTCCACTGGGCTGCATCTGCATGGACCCTAAAACCTTGGGCATGAGCTAAAACCCTGGCATAGTCTGGCTTTTGCTGACCCGCTCCAACCTCATCCCTTTGCCTACCACATTCTAGCCCCACCCCCCATCCCGGCCCCCTTTGGTGTGTAGAGCATACCTGAGCTCTTACCTGCATTGGAGCTATCTCCCATGCTAATCTCTTTGGCTCTTTCTCCAACTCTGAGTCTCGTCCAGTGTCAACCTTCTTGGGAAGGCTCAGAGGGGCTCAGGGCATCTTCCCGCTCATTTGCCAACTCAGAATCTATTCATAGCCTTCCCAGCACCCCTCTCAGTGTGGAATCATACACTTATATTGTTCCCTTTCCTGTTTATTTCTACTCTTTCCATACTGGACATCCCCCAAAGGCAGAGACTTCGCGTGTTTTATTTGCAGTTGTAGATCTTGTACGTAGATCTTGAGCCTAGCATCCCTACTTGTTGGAGCAATGAGTGACATTCCCCCATAGCTACCACATGGCTAATTTTCCCCAGCACTGGTGGTGCCCCAGCCCCCTTGGTCAAACTCCCTCAGTATCTGATCCCAAGCAGCATGCTCCTGTGGGTCCTGGTAGGTCTCCTGGCTCCTGGGGTGGTGGGGCTGGTATTGTCCCTTTCCTTCCACTTTCCCGGCTGGGTTATGCTGTGACTTAACCTAGTTATAGGCCTGGTGGACAGGAAGGTAGGCAGGGGCAGACCCTGAGTTCAGCACATGTTGTCTTATGTGGGAGAGCGCTCCATATTGTCTTCAAGCAGAAGGAAGGGTATGCTTTTCTATGCATCCATCCTTGATTTCTGTGTTCCGCAGGGTTTCTGTTGCCTCTTTGTTGTGCTCTGGAGTTCCATCACTGCTATTTTCATCGGAATATAGTTGTTAATTCATTGTTTTTCGGGGGAAGATGAGCCTTGAGACCTCCTGGTTCTTCATCTTGCTGCCATCACTTGAGAGTTTTTTCCCAATGGCTCAGCACGTGATCTATTTGTTAATATTCTGGGTACACTTGGAAAGAATGAGTATCTGCAGTTGTTGGATTTAGTGTTCTATAAATGTCAATTAGGTCAAGGTGGTTAATGTTCAGATCTTCTACCTCAGTGATTTTGGTTGACTTGTTCTATCAACAGTTGAGGGAAGGGTATGAGAATCTCCACCTGTAATTGTGGATCTCCCTCTTTAATTCTTTCAATTTTTGCCTTATGTATTTGAAATTCTATTTTGCCTTTCAGGCTTGTAAATTTTATACTTTCCTAATAAATTAACTCCTTTTTTTATTATGAAGTATCACCCTTTAACTCTGTTGATACCCTTTGTCTTCAAGTCTAGTTACTCTGTTATTAATATAATCCCTCTAGCCTTCTTATGCTTATTATTTGCCTTGTATTAGTTTAAATTTCTACTTTCAGTCTATCTCTGTTGCTGACAACCTCTGCCTTTTCATTGGAGTGTGTAGTATGTTTACGTTTAATGTAGTTAGTGATATGGCCAGAATTAAGTCTGTCATTTACTATTTGTTTTCTGTTTGTTCTCCTGCTTCCTGTTCATTTGTACCTCCTTTTCTGCCTTCATTGTGGTTAATTTTATGCTCCACTTTAATTTATATATTGCCTTTGTAGCCTTATCCACTGTACTTTTTAGTGGTTGCTCTAGGGAGGACTATAATGTTTTTTTAAAAGTCACGAGACTGAATGGGAGAAATGACATCTTTCCTACATGGAGGCGAGACGTCCCAGAATTGAGACCTTGAGCACATCAATGTGTAGAGTTTGGGGAGACGAGGGGAAGCTAGCCAGGGTGACTGAGAAGGCCTTGATTAAGGTGAGAAGGCCTCTAAGAGAGAAAGTGGTGTCCCTGAGGCCAAGCAAAAAGAGGCTTTCTAGGGAAGTGAGTTAATGACTGTGTCCACATTGACAAAGGAGGGGTGAGATGGGGGCTGAGGATTGACCACTGTGTTTGGCCATGTTGGTGGGGGTTGGGGGGGTCATTGGTGATCTTGGCAGAAGTTTTTCCTACTGAAGAGTGAGAAGAAACTTGTTTAGAGTTACTTCAGGAGAGAATGAGAAGGGATGAAGTGGGAACAGCACGTAAAGACAACTTTTAAGAAATATTTCTTCAAAGGGGTGCAGAGAAGCAGTGCAGTATCTGTAGGGAGATTTGAGTCAAGGGAGGGTTTTACTGTTGTTGTTGGGAGATACTAGAGTATATTTATACTAATGGGAATGACTCAGGACGTGGTAAAAAACATATAATCTAAAATACAAACCACATTTATGCATAGACACGTACTTATTAACAGTAGTTATATTTTGATTGTGGGATCATGAATAATTTTTATATTTGTCTCTATTTGAAAATCTGTACTTTATACTTTTTTCCTTACAATAAGCTCATGTAACATTAAAAATAAAAAAGTGAAGTGGCAGAGATAATTAAATTCACCAAGAAAACCAGAGCATGACTTTCTCATCTCCCTTAAAGCCATTTTTTTTTCTATGAACAGAGTATGTTTGCTCATGGCAAAAAGATTAAAACAATATAGAAAAGTTAAGAAGTAGAAACTAAAATCTCCCTGATTGACCCTCTCTGTTAACACCTCATTTCCACAGCTTAGCAGTAAAGTTGGTGTTGCATATTTCCAGAAAATTTCATATGTATATATATATATATATATATATATATATGAATATCCCTTTTTTTCTCCTACATAAACAGGATTTTATGTCTATTGTTCTGGAACTTGCTTTTTTGGTTACAATTTTCTTTGGAAACAGTGACTCATCAGCACTTACAGTTCTCCCTTGTTTCAAAAGAATATGATTGTGGATATGCCATCATGTGGGCGTTCCATAATTTATTTCCTAGTGGGTGGACCCTTTCCCTCTCAGTGTATTTCCTGCTACTATAATAATATTAACTTAATTTATTGTAAGTAAATGTTGGCTTACTTGTGAGGGTAAGTCCGTGGGATAGATTTCCTGGAAGTGGAATTGTTAAATCAAAGGCATGTGCATTTAAAAATTAATAAATACCACCAAATAGTCCTTCCAAAAGATTTTACCAGTTTAATCCTATCTACTGTGTATCGTCCAGTACTGGGTATTGTTAAATACTTTTACCAGTTTGACACTTACCTTGCTATTGGTTGAATTTCTTTAATTATGAGTGAAATTGAGCATCTTTTCCTATGTTTAATGGCTGTTTACATTTTTCTGTGGACTGGTTGTTTCACTACTGGTTGTTTGTCCTTCACTTATTAATTTGCCAGAACTTTTTATTTATGAAGGTGATCAATCTTTTGTTATACATGGTATAAATCTCTCCTCACTGTATAATTTTTCTTTTGACTCTGTTTATAGCATTTCTTTTTCTGATACAGAAGTTGTTTATCTTTTTGTCAAAACTCTTTTCCTTTTTTGGCTTCTGTGTTTTATGTAATATTAAATATTGTCCACTCAGAATTTTAAAATAATTCATCGTGTTATTGTCTAGTGAAAGTGACTTTCTCTCAGTCTCCCTAGCTTCAAGCTCTGCATCCAGGGGAATAGTTTGGGAAGGGGAAGGGAGGGGTTGTGGCCTCATGTGGCCTCACGTGGCCTCACGTGACCAGGGAAGCTCCTTTCAGGCCCCAGGCTTCCAGGACTCCTTCACAGCCACTCTTTCCAGCCTCTCAAAGGGGTCAGAACGTTCAGGTTGCCATGTGGTACCTTCAAGAAATGGCCCACGTGCCAGGGCCTGTGTGCAGGCTGAGTCTCGGGGATGCCAGGAAGCCTCCCCTGAACCCTACAACCATTGACCATAACCCTCTGAGCTCTGGGCCTGTCTCATCCATGTTTCACAGTTTATTCCTGAATTACAGAAGCAGACAATTTTAGAGCTGGGAGAAACCCTAGAGATCATCTATGTCAGAGTCAATTTTATAGTCAGAGAAACAAGTAAAGTCAAGGATGTGTGGATAGTAAGTGACAGGCTGGGAGGCCTAGATGCCAGGTCTCTTTGGACCCAGTGCTGGCCCCTCACAGCTCACATCCTCTCTGAGTCAGTTTCCTTGAAGGCTCCCCAAGGATGCTCCTGGGGCTCCTGCAGCTTATCATCCATGCTCATTAGACAGAGCTGAATGGCAGTGGGTGCTTTTGAACCCCTAGGGGTGGGTCATTGTCTTTGCAGGATGGGCACTGTGTCCACAGCTCAGTGTACCCAGAAGGTCCACTTTGGATGTGGTTTGAGCCTATTTCAGGGAACAGCAGGGGCAGAAGGCCTCCAGGTCCTCTGGAATGGATCACGAGAGATACAAGGTGGGAGTAGGATTCACTCTGCTGTGGACTGTTGAGGACCTGCAGGGAGGGGAGGGGCAGCACTCCCAGCCACTCACCAGTGGCTGTGATGGCATGTGGGCAGAGGCTGACTCACGGTCAAGTGCAGGGGATCTGCAGTTCTTCACTGAAAATGGAGCTTGAGGGTAGTGTTCGGAAAGCATAGGAGAGGCATTTGTTCTGGACTCTGGGGCTCCAGCGGCTCCTCCTCCCTGATGGATGCCCAAAGCCAGGTGAGCCAGATAAGCTTAGTGTCAAAGAGGCTGAGCAACCAAAGACTATGGGAGACAGGTTAAGAGCAGCAGGAAGATGGGACTGCTCTGTGGGTTATTTTATGGAGGTTTAGGTACTTAAACAGGGATTACAGACTGGCATGGGGATCTGTTTGAACAGGAAACTAAGTAGGAGAGACAATTAAAAAAACAAAATTACAGACTTATTTCAGGGCTCTGTTCTTCCAAGGGTTGTATGTCAGGGGACACTGGCTCTGGGGAACTCCCAGTCGGTCAGAAGGGTAAGAAAGATGGGAGAAGGAACCTCTCAATGTAAAATCCTACTGACCCTCGGGGCGCTTGGTTTATTTTAATTACAATTATAAAGCATGTCCAATCTCCAGTCCCTGAAGTGTGAAGCAGACAGAATCACTTATATATATATATATATTTGTGTGTGTGATACGCGGGCCTCTCACTGTTGTGGCCTCTCCCGTTGCCGAGCACAGGCTCCGGACGCGCAGGCTCAGCGGCCATGGCTCACGGGCCCAGCCGCTCCGCGGCATGTGGGATCTTCCCGGACCGGGGCACGAACCCGTGTCCCCTGCATCAGCAGGCGGACTCTCAACCACTGTGCCACCAGGGAAGCCCAGAATCACTTATAATAAAAAGAAATCACTCTGAAGGCTGGTGCTGGCATTTGCCAGGTCTGGAGTTTGACCGGGTGCCTCCTCCGAGCTCTGTGTGGTAGGGTATCAGCCTCTGTGCCTCTCGGCTGGTGGCCTCGGTGCTGTGCAGCCATGGTCTGCCCACTGGGCACCTAGGACCCCTGGGCTGGAGCTGCTGTGGCCTCTGCCTGCCCCTGATCCATGCAGTCTGTGTGTCCCCTCCCTCCACATGTGCAGCGCACCTCCCTCTCAGGGTGGCCATGGTGCAGGATGGGCCCCACTGACGTGAGATCTGCATCCTTCACTGTGGCTTCTCTGTATAGAGATGGGGGAAGGTGCTCTCTATGTCCTGGGGGGCTGCTCAGCTGAGAGGCTCTAAGCCCCCATGTTCAGCAGCCATGGACTCTGTCCTCCACGTCCAGTGTATGCAGGACACATATTCAACAGGGAGATTAGGTCAATGGAAAGGGAGGACCAGGTGTGTGTGTGCGTGTGTGTGTGTGTAACGTTTTGTCTCCAAGGCCAGCTGTACTTCATTAGTGGGTGCCAATGAACCATCTTTCAGATTAAGCTGGGTGAGTTGAGTTTCCGTCACTTGCTCCCCCAATATTTTGACTCTCTGCCTCATGTCTGAGGGCCGGGTGGGAATTCCTCATCTCCATGGCTAGCCCAAGCTCTCATCTGGGGTTTCTGCACCCCACCCCCTGCCTCAGTGATTTGAGCTCACCCACCTCTCCCCTGCCCTCTACCCTTTGCAGGGCTTCGAGGAGCCTGCAGGGCTTGCCTTGGGGTTGGCTGAGCTGGTCCCCTGGCCTAGCAATTGCCCCCGTGGGTGCAGCACAGCCAGAGTGATGTGACCCTGAGCTTGTCTGCTTGGCAGTAACTGAGGGTGACTCCCAGCCTGGGCCCCCACAGCCCCTGCCAGCCTCCAAGGAGGGGCCCCCAGTGGCCAGGTCTCAGCTGCTGCTCAGGGTCTGGAGACCACGTCCTGGCACCTGGATGAGCTTGTGGGGTGCGGCTCCTCCAGAAACAGCTCTCAGAGGAACCTGTGGGTGGTCCCTGGGTGGCATGTTGGTGACGAGGCTGAGCGGCTCCCGAAAGGTCCAGACTTGTGTATCTTGGGGATGTGGTAAAAGTGTTTGTTTTTCTTCCCACTTCCGCCAAGAGACACAGGGGTATTTAGATCGTGCATTCCAAGGAATACAAGACCTTCCTCTCACTCAGGTGGCTACCTTGGCCAACAAGTGTCCTGAGTTACAGAAAGGTGGGGTGAATGCAGGCAGATGTCAGGGACCCACAGTCATGGGGCTTCAGAGACCATGAATATGACTTTCAGCTCACTGTAGCAGTGCCTGGGGTCCCTGTGGAGGGCTGTTATGAGGACCTTGCCCTCTGGCCATGCCCAGTTTCTCTCCCTCTCCTCTGGCTTCCAGGGACATCACAGCCTCCAGCCACCTCCATCCCCTCCTCCTAGCTTGTGTGGATCCCATCAAATGTAAGCCCAATGGCAGAGAACCCATCCACGACAAATCAAGGCCGTCCATGCTTTCAAATATTAAATCTGTTCAGAATATTAAGTAATTTCCTCTTCAATGATCCCAGGAAATTTAATTAGCACTTGTTCTCCCAATAGAGTTGTCTCTTCATTTCAGAGATGTTGCAGTCACAGGAAGGAGGCTCAGATCCCTGCAGTGTGCGTGGCTGGACAGTCTCCCCCGATGGTCCCCTCAGCTGCCGGGTCCCTGTGGCTGGGTGGGGGGTGGCCAGGAGACACAGAGCACCGTTCTCTGCGAGCTGTCCATTCTCCAGAAAGGGTGGACATCAAGCCCTTACTTTGGGGTCCAAGTGGAGTCTGGGTTCCTGTAGCCCTTATTGGCTGTGAAGTTACAAAAAGATTGTGGCCCCCGTCTTGGGACTTCCTCTCTGGCTCTCTTCGATCAGGCGCTCTGGGGGAAGCCAGCTGCTGAGTCCTAGGCCAGCTTTCTGGGTCTGGGTTATTGAGACTCATTTTCCTTATCTGTAATTCGGGGGCAATAACACTGACCTCAAGGCATTATTTCAAAGGTTAAATGAGAAGTTGCATGTTAGGTGTGTAACCCACAGTAGGAATTCAATAAAAATTAATTTTCTTTTATCGCTCTCACGAATCATGAGCTTCAAAAATATTTATTTTGTAATGATAAAACTTCCAGAACTTCAGCTCAAAATAATAAACCTGTGAGGGGCCTTCTCCTGAGAGGAGCCAGAGAGAGGGTTAGAATGTGTTGCCAAGATGGTCCATGAGCTCCAAGGACACATGTGGAGCTCCTGATGGCATGATACCAGCAAATCAACTCAAAACTTAATCTGAAAAGGGAGGTCAAGAGGTTGACTACTGCACTCCCTCAGCTTCTTGGTCAAAGGCATGGGAACCTTTCACCCCTGCAGGTGGGGCCCTGTGTTTATCAGGAACTGTCCAGATTCTTCCTCCCCCTGCGAGCTGGTGCGCTGGCAGATAAACTGCCTCTGTAACATTTCTAATCGAATTAAAAAACACTCCTTATATTTTTCCTGGTTACAAATGCAATTGAGATCCAACGTAGAAAACTTAGAATATACAATAAAATTTCAAAAAGGAAAATTACCCATTGTTCACCTGTACAGAGGGAATCACTGCTGGCCAAGAGACTGTGTCCCTCCATCCTGTTTCAGGGCCTGGGGAGTATAAATGGCATTGTATTGCACACTCTGTTTTATAAACCTTCCCATTTGAAGGCTATGAACACTTTGCAGTGGTATTGAATATTCTTCTATGGTAGGCTTTTTAATGAGTGCCCAAATTATTCACCAAGCACCCAGTAGTTGCACATTCAGTTTGTTTTCAGTCTCTTGATGTCATAAGCAATGCTGCAAACATTCCAGTACATAAGTCTTTCGAGATAAATCTGCGTTTGTTCCTGAGTTTCTCCTTAGGGTGAATTCCTACAAGTGGAATTGCTGAGTTAAAGGTTAAACACATTTTGGAAGCTTTTGATCCAAGTGCCACTCGGCCCTCCAGACACATGCCAGCTTCGACCCCACCATCTAGTGCGGGAGAGGGTCACTTCCCAGCAGAAGCTCTGGCTGCAATCAGCAGTTTCAAAATCTGGTGGGTGGAAAAGTGGAAGTGTGTGTTTGTTTTGATTTACATTGCTTTGGTGGCTGGTGAGATGAGACACTTTCTGTACTTTGGGGCCCTTTTGAGTTGCCTCTTTAAGCCCCTGCCTGTTGTGGTCTCATCCAGCATATGTGTCCCTATCTTTGGTGTTTAAAGATGGTGTTGGAGGTGAAGACGGCCATGTTAGCATGTGGGAGTATGGATAAAAATATTGATAGAGGGCGGTGAGGCCGCTCTGTGGGTGGAGTATTTCTTCATGTTTTTCTCAAAGCACTTACCACGTGGCCTTGTCATTTAGCTGTTTACCCATCTGCTTCCCCAACTCAGCACCCAGAGCCTGGAGGGCAGGATTGGATCCTTTTCATGCTTGTGAGCCGCCGACTGACCTAGAGCTGGGCACGTAGAAGGTGCTCAAAGAATATTTTTTGGGTAAATGAATGCATGGGGAATTACTGTCTTTGGGCAAACGGCAAAGTTGTTCACGAAGGCAGCTTAAGACTGCCTGTCAGGGCTTCCCTGGTGGCACAGTGGTTGAGAGTCCGCCTGCCGATGCAGGGGACACGGATTCGTGCCCCGGTCCGGGAAGATCCCACATGCTGCGGAGCGGCTGGGCCCGTGAGCCATGGCCACTGAGCCTGCGCGTCCAGAGTCTGTGCTCCGCAACGGGAGAGGCCACAACAGTGAGAGGCCCGCGTACCGCAAAAAAAAAAAAAAAAAAAAAAAAAGACTGCCTGTCCCTTCATGTGACAATTTTGGAACATCCCTGAGTGTTAAGTGGGCAGGCCAAGAAGATGAGGACGGTGTGACAGTCCTGTTCAAAAAGCACCAGTGCTTTGGAGCAAGAATAGTAGAAGCAATTTGCATTTTATTCATTTAACATCAAAAAGCACAGGGCTGGGGGAGTAGGGAGTGGCTGCTCGGTGGGTACAGGGTCTCCTTTTGGGATGAGGGAGACGTTTTGGAACTAGACAGTGGTGATGGTTGTACGATATTGTGAATGTGCTAAATGGCACTGAATTGAGCACTTTAAAATGGTTAATTTTATGTTATGTGAATTTCATCTCAATTAAAAAAAAAAGCACAAGGTTCTCCTGGCTGGCCCCTGCTCCTGGCCACTTCAGCCTGATATGTGGTGTGTCATGACTGCCAAGGACTCTGCTGACTTGCATGGAGCAGGAAATTGCATTGGTGTACCGGGCCCCTGGTTTGCTGTGTTAGCCTTGAAGGTTAGAAAGGGTCTCACTGTCCTGGGAGTTTGCAGGGGGTGGCGGGGAGAGGAGCTGGGTTTGCACAAAGCTGAGCAGAAGGCACATCTGCGTCAGTGTGGGGTCCAAAGTGCTTGGCCAAGGTTGGTTGACTATCCCTAGGCCTGTCCTTGTGGTGGGGGGCAGAGGAGGACCCTCTGGGTGGGCAGGGGCCACAGCCTGGCCAAGGAAAGGTCAGCACTTCATTTGGAGTTGGGCTCCCCAAGCAGGGCAGGGGGAGGCAAGTCTGTAGGAGCTTCTAAATGCTCAAGTGACCCTTCTTCTGGGGACTGGGCACTGTGAGGACCATGGAACAGGGGAACTGGCCTGAGAACAAGCCTCCTTCTATTGGTCTGCCAGCTGTGGGGATGGTGGAGCCTGACCTGGAGGGGAGGGAGGTTGAGGGATGGAGGGGTCATTGTTTGACCTTGAAATTTTGCAGCTTGAGAGCCATACCCTCCCTCCCCCAACACCGCTGCCCCTTGCCAGGTGGGACCTGGCCATGGAGCTCCCGGAAGCAGGGAGGAGAGAGGAGGGAAGGAGGCAGAGGAGCTATTTTGGAAAAGGATGAGCTTCCTGGAGGAGGAGGTAGAAGGAGGAAGATCTGGAACAACAGGCAGCTCACCTCTCCTCCTGCCCCCATGTCTCCTTCGGGCACTGGCACTGCTGGGCTGGTTTGGAGCAGCCAGGCTGCTTCAGACAGAACTGTAGGCTCCCACTCCTGGAGATGGACTGAGGGTCATGAGGTCCATCCCTGCCCATTAGCACAGGAGAAAACCAAGCCCTAAAGATGCCAATGGTAGGTCCCCATCATCCAGGTAGCCAGGCTGGGCCAGGCACCCAGGCCCTCTGTCCTCCCGCCTTGGATTGTCCTCCTCAACAGGGGAGGCTACTTTCCTGTTTCTCAGGAACTGGCCAAGTGGGTCAGGGGCCCTGTGGCTGTGGAGCCATGCTTGGTGAACAGTCTCCGGGAGTTAGTGTCTCATTTTCAATGTTCATTTTTATCTTGGTGGAAATCTGTCCTGGACATCCCAGGGGGCTGGCTGCTTTGAAGATGCATATAGGGGGCACTGGGTGGAGGCCCTGATCCAAGGATCTGTGTGCTCTGAGTCATTTATTACCACTGCTGGGGACAAAACAAGACACCCAGCTTGGCAGAGGGGGTGCTCCCCTGGATGGCCAAGGGACCAGGTCTGCTGGGCAGGGGTGGAAGACCTGCAACCCCAGCGCTGCCACACCTCACAAATATGTGAAAAGTGCCACCTGCCCAGCCCACCTCCCAGCTTCACGTGGGGTTCAATGCTAGATCGAGACAGAAATGTAGTTGTAGTTAGGATGTAGACGGGGCTGAGTGAGGAGGGGAAGGAAGAGTGAGAGTTATGGCCGAGTTTCAGCACTGGCTCTTAGGAGAAATAGGAGAAATAGGGACATCAACAGGGCATGTGGGCTGAACTGTCCCCCAGATTCACATGTTGAAGCCCTAACCCCCAACACCTCAGGATGTGCCTGTATTCGGGGGCAGGGCCTTTAGAGAGGGCAATTAGGTTAAGCTGAGGTCATGTGGGTGGGTCCTAATCCAACATAACTGGTGTCCTTATGAGAAGAGGAGGTTAGGACACAGACACATAGAGGGTCGATCACGTGAGGACACAGGGAGAAGACGTCTGTCCTCAGGCCCAGGAGGCACCACCCTGCCAACACCCTGATCTTGGCCTCCTGGCCTCCAGTGTCTGTTGTTTAGGCTACCAGCCTGTGCTGCTTTGTTTTGGTGGCCCGGGGACACTAACACAGGGCAGGAGTGCAATGTGGGTAGCCCTACCCACAATGGGCGCCTTCTCCAGAGTCAGCTGGAGCTGGAGGGAGGCATCTCCTGTTCTGCTATTGCCTTGGTCAGACAGAGGGCCTTGGAGCTGTGAGTCTGGTTGGTGGTGGTGACTGGCACTGCCTTTGTTGTTGGGGACATGATCAGGTGTATTCGTACAGGACTGTGTGTATGGGAGCCCATAGATAACGCAGTGCTCCGAGGTCTCTGGGAGCAAGTATGAAATAAAGCCACAACGTAAAGATGTCTTCTTTGGGGAAGATCTTAAAACAGAGAATGAAATTCAAAATAAGGATGAATTCAAAGACAGCAACAGCTCAGGTTTTAAGAGGCCTGCAACCCACCTACAGTTTTCTCCCCTCTGTCATTTATCCCCCTGCCTCCTTCGGGTGGCTCCCAAGCCATGTCATTAACACACACCCTGTCCTGTAGGATGTAGGTGCCATCACATGGGTGCCAGAAGCCACGAGACAGCAGCCAGCACCCCACGGGGGCTGCATCGCACACAACCATGTGTCCCTCAGCCCTTCCTGCGTACGTGAGCTTTCGGTGACTGAGGGGAGGGCTGTCCTTGGTTTCTAGAGGACATCAATCGGTCACGTCCCAGTGAAGCTGATGTCGTTTCAGTCACACCAACAACTGTCACCTCAGTTCACAGACTCACAAGAAAAAAAATTTGTAACATTAAACTTATTGCAGTAATTCTTTTGCTATAGTACATATATCAGATCATCATGTTGTACACCTCAAACTAATACAATGTTATATGTCAATTATATATATCTCAATAGAACTGGAAGAAGAAAAAGAAGTTTATGGAAATAGTAAAGGTCTGAGTTTACCATTAAGGTACTCAGTAGATTCCAAACTTTAATGATAAAAGCCATCCAAAGTGATTCAGTGAAGTGTTCTTTCTGATTATGTTAGTTACTGAGATTATTTAATAGCTGTACCCTTAAAATGTACATCCTCACGGCAACCCACCCACTCAGCGGCACGTGGGAGGGTTCTGTGCTCAGTTTCTCGCTGGCTTGGGCCAGGCTCTTCAATTGTGCTTTCAACCTGGGGATTATACAGTCCGAAGGACAGGCTGATATATCAGATGGCAGAATCAACACAAAAGATGACCAATTGGATTAAATTTAACAGGAGTAAGTGAAACCCTCATCCCCACATGTTTGGATGTATGCACAGAAACCATGTGGAAGAAACTGGCTGGACATGAAGCAGCATGTGTTGTAGCGACTGTTAGGACATCTTAGTGGAAACCCCATGTCAGAAGGGGGAGAATTATATGTCCTCTTTGCCATCTGACTGTGGTGGGGCTGGAGCCAGGACTTGTGCAAAATTCCATGAGATTCAACAGGACAATGACCACAGCGGATTCTGGGTCCACGTTGGGAGGAAGGTTTTCCAGCAGTGCAGGCCCTCCCCTGATGGGGAGACCGTCATGGGAGGTGGGGAGCACCCCGCCATGGTAGTGCCCACGCAGAGCTGGGGATGCTGTGTCTGGGGTGCTGTAAGAGACATTCCCTCAAGAGAGAGGGACAGGCTGGACCAGGTGATGGCCAATGCCTCCCTGCTCTGAAGCTCATCTGATTTCATTATCAATCCCCCTGGAGTGGATTGAATAATGTCCCCCCAAATTCATGCCCACCCAGAACCTCAGAATGGGACCTTATTTGGAAATAGGGTCTTTGCAGATGCAATTAGTTAAGATGAGGTCGTGCTGGATTAGGGTGGGCCCTCAATCCAAAGACTGGGGTCCTTATAAGGAAGGGAAGAGGACACAGAGACAAGGCCATGTGGAGACAGAGGCAGAGACTGGAGTGATGCTGCCGCAAGCCAAGGATGCCAAGGACCATTGGCAGTGACCAGAAGCCAGGAGGGAGGCCTGGCATGGTTTCTCCCTGGAGCTTTCGAGGCAGCAGGCTGACACCTTGATTTCCAACTTCTGACCTTCAGGACTGTGAGAGAATACATTTCTGTTGTTTAAAGCCCCTGGTTTTGTGTGATGGGAGCCCCAGGAAGCTAACACACCCTTTTGCCTTCGCCCTGGGCAGTCTCTGTGCAGCATCGTAAAAGGGAAGAAGCTCTCTTGGCTTCACCCTTGTTTTAAAGATCTTCAAGTCTAAACGAAAATTCTCGTTATTTTTCAAGATGCCGCATCCCCTGCCTTTTCCTTTTAAAAGTATTTTATGCTCATGGCCAACGTTGTAACATCCACAAAGATGTTATCGTGATTATGGTTTGAATGGAACTGTAAAAAGAAAGCATGCTCTTCCATCTCGGCCTTGGGAGCACAAAGCCCAGAATGGCGGTGCCTGGGTGCTCCCAGCTCTGCTTCCTCCCTGCTCCTCCACGGGCTCTGGCCGTGCATCCATCTTCCCTTTCTCCTCCTCCTCTGTCTTCAGCCTCTGAACCTGCTTAATTCACCTCTGGCTGAAGGTGATGAAGACTGCTGGATGGGAAAATCAGTTAAGATTCAGGCATTTTGCCTACACGGTTCTAAACACCTGTATCTTGGGGAACATGGGGAAACCAGATAGATTTTCCAGCGTGCATCCAGATGCCTCTCATCCTGCGGACACCCTCGGCCTCTTCTCTGTCCTCCGGAAAATGCATTTGTCCAGGCAGATGGGCACGTCTTCAGTTCAGGCAGCCTGTGCCTTCCCTCTGTTCATGACCTTGCTCAGATTCGGCTGAGCACATCTACACAACAGGGACAAGAGTGCTACTTCTGTGGAACAAGCTTAGCACAGACCTTCCCACAGGATCGCCTGGGGTTGCCTAGCAATCTGACAGCACTCTGCCTCAGCAGACACACGCCTCGGATGGATTTTTCCTATTTTTAATTTGTTTTCTGGGTGGGTATTATTGTGCAATCGCAGGCAGAGCTCTAAGCCATGGCGTGGGTCCCACTCAAAACAACGAGATCTGAGAAGATGGGGAAGGACACACCTGCCCCTGAGTGGACCGTGGCATCTGTTCTGGGAGGCTCTTGGCCCTGGCTGTCGCCCCTGATTATGAAAGTTGGACAGTGCCTGGGAACCCTCTGCTGGCTCCCCTCATGCATTTCCCAGGCCTTCTCAGCTCTCCCAAAGCAGCTGGGTTACCAAGCAGCCCAATGACTGAAATGTGTGCAATGTGGGCAAGGGACCCTGAGCTGCCTGGATCTCCCTCTGACATTTCCCAGCCACGTGGGAGGAGAGATGGGACGATCTGCAAGTGGCTCACCCTCCTTTGGAGAAGATAAATGTCAGAACTGAAAGCAACTGGGTACTGATATAGAGCTGCATGCTCTTAAATAAAATATCAAGTCTGGAAGTGTGTGTGTGACATTGCAGATGCACCCACCTGCTCCCCTGCATGTGAAATAAGAGGCACCATGGCAGGGGTGGGGGCAGCGCTGCTGGCAGAGTCGGAGGTTGGGTTCAAGGTCTGGAGTTGCTGCCCATGTGCCGGGAGGCCCCGGCAGGGCACCTGGACACGCTGGCCTCAGTTTTCTCATCTTTCTGGAGTTGCTTCCAGCTCTGAAATGTTGGGATGACGTCTGCGATGGTGAAACCAGGGGAGGGGGTGAGATCATCGAGGAAAATAATGTGAAGGGACTGGCAATGGAGTCTCGGGGGAAAGCTGGCATTTAGGGAGAAGCAGGGGAACCAAATGGAGATGCAGAGGGAGCTGCCTCAGGAGGGAAGAGCAGAGAGAGTGCTGTTATAGAGGATAAGGGAGAAGGTTCTAGAAAGGGAGTGGAGAGCGTGCCACCTGCCTTGAAAGATCCAGTGCACGGAGGAGGGCGCACAGGCTAGTTGGTCACCAGGGACCCCGGCAGGGCAATTTCCAGGGGTGTGTTGGAAAGGAGATGGGGACCACTTGTGATAAAGGGAAGGAGACGGGAGGAGAGCAGCTCTAAGGTCTGTTCTTAAAGGATGGGTAAAGACTGACCATGCTTTTAGGCTGGTGGGCTAGAACCCCCCAGAGCAGGGAAGGTGGAAGAGGAGGAAGCCCAAGGGGGCTGGATGGGGGCAGGGGGAGGATTTGAAAGGGAAGGAAGCAGGAAGAGGAGATGGACACGGATGGCAGAGGAGAGGGAAGAAAGCTGCTCAAATCTGAGCCCTCCCTTCTCGGCAAAGAAGACAGCGCTGTCTGTCTGTCTGCCAGCAACCAGGGTCCGGAGGACCAGGAGTGGGCAAAGTTTGGGACTGTTACTCAGGTATGAGGGAAGACTGGGAAGCCGGCCCAGCCGCTGCGGCCCCTGCTGAGGCTGGGCGCACGCTGGGTGCCTCTCCACCAGCTGTGAGTAGAGGTGTGGGCCTGAGCCGGCCAGCCTCCACAGTGTCACTTGTTAATTAATCAGGTTGGTGCCTCTGACCTCCGAGGTTTCATTGTGACCTATATCTCACAAGATCCAGAGAGATACAACCCCTGGAGCCCTAGAGAATATAAGCTTTTTCATGGCTGCCCTGCATTTTGTGCGCAAGAATGTTGATGTGTTGTTTGAATAACAGGTTCCCTCAGGCCCTGTGGGGCTGTCCCTATGGGGAAGTCACTAAGATAGGGGGCACTTCTCCACAGTGTCCTAGCACGGCCTGGACTGTGGCCGAAGGGGAAAGCCCAAATACCAACAATGGTGGTGAGGAAATGAAAAAATTTATATATTTATATGTAACATAAATATTGGGGTGTGTCTGTGTGTAGAGAGAGACAGAGAGAGAAAGATCCATTCTTAGCAAGGAGGTTATGACTGCATTGAGTAACCTTCTAATTTACTCTGTTGGATTAAAAGACCAAACGAAGAAGCCTAGCAATGGGTGTAAAGTACACTCTCCAACAGTCTACCAGCTGGTCATGAAAGACTGACAGGGACAAAGAAGGCCCCTTAGATTGTGTTTTCCTCAAACATTTTATTGTTTTATCATCATCTACTTATGTGCAAGGTGATTAATATAGAGAACTAGCCATGGTATCCTTTCTGTTTGTGGCTACTTTGGGCTGCTACTCGTAGATGGAGGAGCCTGGGAGAAGAGAAGAGGAATAGTCTTGGGGTCACAGACTGGCCTCAGCTGCCTGAGAGTTTACTAGAGTCCTTTTTAGGGAGTCAGTGTACCCACTGGCCCTGAAAGGACCATGGCATCTGTTCTAAGAGGCTCTTGGCAAGGCCATGGACATTTCCTGGGGAACTGAGGGCCATCCCCAGCTGGGATATCTGGCAGGTTGGTGGGGGTGGAGGAATAGACCTATCTGAATTGTCTGTTTGTTAGCTCACTATGGCCATCCTCCTGTTTCTAAGAAAACAAAATAGGACACTTCTGATGGGGAAAATGAGTGTCTTCAGCTTATACAGGTGCCAGTGCATGCAGAGGAGAGCTGGAACTCCATCAGGACCTGGCCCAAGCAGGCCAAGTACAGATAAGAGCCTGGCAGGTGCATCTGGCATTAAAAGGGCAGTACAATGTCAGAAGGTATATATTAGTGATAACAACCCTCAGCAGGTCTGTGTACTGGGCAGTTGGACGTGTTGCCACCCTGCTCTAATCTGGACAGCCACCCTCCTGTGATCTCCCTTCTCTCCCATCCTGTGGAATTCCCCTCGTCTCTCCCTCTCTTACTGGATCCACTGTTGCATCTATCCCTTGTCATCCTCTTTCAGGCTTTACTCCCTTGTTTTGTTGGAGCACATCCTCTAGTAACTTCCTGAAAAATGGTGCATGGGTGGTAAATTTGTTTGAGACCTTGCACATGCAAACATCTTTATTTTAATCTCACATTAGATTGCTCATTTGGATAAGTAATGGATTCTAGGCCAGAAAATATTTTCCTTCAGCACTTTGAGGGCACTGCTCCATTATGTATTAGCTTCTGCTGTTGTTGAGACTTCTGAAGCACAGTCTTATTCCTGCTCTTTTCTGTGGAACCTGGAAGCTTGTGGAAACTTTTCTTTCTCTTCAGTGTTTTGCTTTTCATGATAATATGCCTTGATGTGGGTCAATTTCCCACTGTGCTGAGAACTTGAAAACTCATTTCTGGGAAAATTTATTAAATTAAATAACTCTTTCTCTTAGACAGGGTGGAATGGAAGGGAGGGTTCCTTTTGTACAGGTGCTGGGCCCCATGAGCTGGTCATCTAATTCTTCCATCCTTTCTTATTTTTCTCCTCTTTGTCTTTTTGCTTTGCATTCTGGGACATCCCCTCCCTTCTATCTTCCAACCTGTCTGTTGAAGGTTTTTGTTTCCGTTCTCACATGTTCAATTTTCCAGCCCTGTTTTGTTCTCTAGATGTTCTCCTTAAATAGCATCCTGCTCTTGGTTCATAGATGCAATATCTTATCTGCTGTCTTTTAGGATTTTTTAAAATAAATTTATCTATTTTATTTATTTTATTTTTGGCTGTGTTGGGTCTTCACTGCTATGCATGGGCTTTCTCTAGTTGCGGTGAGTGGGGGCTGCTCTTCGTTGTGGTGCGTGGGCTTCTCATTGCGGTGGCTTCTCTTGTTGCGGAGCATGGGCTCTAGGCACGAGGGCTTCAGTAGTTGTGGCTCGTGGCCTCTAGAGCGCAAGCTCAGTAGTTGTAGTGCACGGGCTCAGTTGCTCTGCGGCATGTGGGATCTTCCCAGACCGGGCTCGAACCCGTGTCCCCTGCATTGGCAGGCGGATTCTTAACCACTGAGTCACCAGGGAAGCCCTGTGTTTTAGGATATTAAATGGCTATTTCTCCTCCCTGCCTAATGTCTGTTTCCTCAAAGATGCCCACCCCCTAGGTCCCCACCTGGGTGGCTCTTTCTCTCAAAGGCTTTCCTCAGGTGCCTGGTAATCCTGGGTCGTCTACTCACATTTAGGGGAGGGGACGGCAGAGCTGACTGGAAGGTCTGAGGATTGGGTGGGCTCATCCATTGGGGCTTCTCTCTAGGGAGATTGGCTCAGTGGTCTGCTGGGAAACAGCAAAATTACATCTTTAGGTTTCTCCTAAAATCTACAGGAATAGGAAGAGACTTTTCTAGTCTCTTGCCTGGAGGATGTTTGTGCTATGGGGACTGAGGGGGGGCTTTCAGCCTTCAGAATGCAGGACAGCCCTCTGTCACTGTGCATGAAGTCCCCCAGGCCACAGAGCCCCTGCTACACCCTCCTCCCTAGGAGTACCCTTCCACAGACAGATCACTGCTGCTAGCTGCCTTTCTTGCCTCACAGTTACCTGTCCCACAGCTCTAAGCCTTTGGAGGTTCTGTTTCTCAGCTTTCCCCACGGCAGGGTTAGGACTCAGCTCCGCAAGGCCAAGCACCACTTGCCCATTTGCCTTCCTGCTTCCCACATTTTGTTCATGGTTGTCTTTTCTCTGTTCTCCAGCTCCTTGGGGGTTTGTATCTTAAAAAAAATCTCTTTCAGTAGTTTTAGTGGGGTTTTCAGGGGGAGTAAAATTAGCTATGTGTGTTCAGTTGTCATTTTAGGCTCCGAGCTAAATCTCCTTTTGCTTCTATGCTAATCATTATTGCAAAGGACCGTTCCTGGTTCCTTCTTCATGGTCTCACTTTTTTTTTTTAAATGAAGTTTCCAAATCAGAGGTTTGTAAAATTCTTTTCAATGATATCCCAAGATAGAAACCCCCCTGGCTGATCCTAGTATGAGGATATACAGATTGGTCCTGACCCCCTTTTCTGGCCAGATCCCCATTCCACGGCAGCTGGTGCTGGAAGGGCAAATTCCATGGGGCTTGTAACGAGGCTAGCCTTGCCAGGGCCTGTCCCTGACAGGGATTCTGATGTGCAGGTCCTGTGGCTGATCCTGCCACAGATGCCAACTTCAATTCACAGGCTCAGGTGTCTGAGCAGACCTACTGTGTGCTGAGTGCTGGCTGGGTCTGGCGGAGCTTGGGAACAAGATTTGGTGCTGTCTTCAGAGAGCTCTCCTGGAAGCAAAAGACCTGCCTATAGGGATGACGAGGAGTGGGTGGGCCCAGCCACGAGTTGGAGGCCTGGACCATCTGACAGCAGAGGATGGAGAGAGCCAATTAGGTCTTTTGAGCAGGGATGTGCCGTTTCAAATACGGGGGCTGGGGAAAGTTCAATCAACCAAGCAGCTGCCTTGCTGGTAGACAAGGCATTTATCCAGTGTTTAGCTGTAGGGCCAAGAAGCTAACTCGAAATTGTATAGCATGACTCCCACTGACCAAGAAAGATCAATGACCCAGACAGGCCAAAGGACCAGAAATTAAAAGCGTTAAGCTCGTAAGTGGACAGTAGCCACTTGTCGTGGATACTGTCTGTCCTTGCTCTGCAGGGAAGGCAGCCAGCAGTGCAGAGCTCTAGGCACGTAGGAACTGAGTTTATGTCCCTCCCTTCACTGTCTCTGAATCCTCCAGGCCCCTAACAAAGCCCAGATTCCACGACATGCTTTTTGCCTCACACAGAAAAGCAGGACAGTCAGGTATAAGGAGGAGTCTGTTCCAGAAGCAGCATCGAGAAGTAAAAGCAACCTGGCACAGGTTTTTCATTTGCTTTTAGGTTGAGAATGTCTTTGAGGGTGCAGTTCACTTCCATCCCTGCTCTTACCCTCCTCAGTGGTGCTCCAGGCACTGCATCCGCCTGTCTTTTGCATAGAAACAGGAGCAAGTCCCTGCCCAATCCTGTGGTTCTGTTTGGGACAGTCAGGGCCCTCCTGCCTGTCTTTGGTGTGACCTCACAGCTCTCCATGGGTATCATCCTGCGAGCCCAGACGGTCCCCATTCCACTGGCCCTTAGCCTCCACTTTCCTTTTGCTCCCCCTCCCTCTCTATCCCAATGATAGAGACCGTCCCAGACCCTACATCAGGGTCCCTTCCCCTAGGGTTGGGCAGCTGGGAGTGGGGACAGGGAATGCCTGCTTTTCTGATTTTAGGCAAATCCTTAGCTGACCCCCTACAATGACAGCCCCTCTTCCCCAGCCAGGGTGGAAATGTTTGAATTGGTTTGGTTGGTCAGTCTGGACAAACACCCCAGTGGTGACTCTGTGTGGCTGGTCACTCACTCTCGGATTCCTGGGAAGGCAAGACACCGAATTTCAAGCCCCAGTAAGGGGTGGTGTGTGTGTGTGTGTGTGTGTGTGTGTGTGTGTGTGTCAAACTGGAAGAGGAGGTCAGGCAGTGCAGACCGGCGGCAGAGGTTGGGGGGGCATTCACCCCCGCTGCCCGAGTCCTATTTATGGGGATCCCCAGTGTTGTCATTTCTGGGCCAGGGCCAGGGCCAGGGTGGCAGGAGGGTAAGGGTCCTGATTGGGGCTGCCCGGCCTCAGGATCGCCGGAGGGAGGGAGGGGAGACGGGGACCGGGACCGGAGGGCGGCGCTCGCGGGAAACCGGGCAGCTCTGGGGGTCCTCCGCGCCTCGCCCACCTCTCTCGTGCAGGCTCTCCTGGCCCGCGTTTCGGGCCGCAAGGGTGCGTCCGGCCTGCGCTGTCTCCACCGCGGCCCTCCCCGCCCCGCCGCCCTTCCCGGTCGAGCGGCTGCCCGAGCCCCCTCCCTCACCGCGCGCTGCCGCGCTCCGCCCGGGCAGCCGCCGCCGCCGCGTGCTCCTGCTGTCTCCTCTCTCCAGCCGAGCGAGCAAGAGGGGCCGGGGAGAGAGAAAGGGGGAGGAGAGAGGCGAGAGGGAGAGAGAGCGGGAGAGAGAGAGAGGGAGAGAGAGAGGAAGAGAGAGGGAGAGAGAGAGGAAGAGAGAGAGAGAGAGAGAGAGGGCGGGGGGGGGAGAGCGAGAGAGGGGGAGGCTGCGGGGCTGCGCGAGAGCGGGCGGAGAGAGAGGGAGAGGGAGAGAGAGAGGAAGAGAGAGAGAGAGAGA
>NW_021703786.1:27250339-27293568 GCF_005190385.1 Monodon monoceros
GGAGAGAGAGGGAGAGGGAGAGAGAGAGGAAGAGAGAGAGAGAGAGAGAGAAGGCGGCGAGGGAAGAGCGAGTGAGGAGCTAGCTGCGGGGCTGCTCCGGAGCCGGCGGAGCCTCCTCGGACAGCGGCCCCGGCCCCGGCCCCCAGCCGCTCGCGTGGTCAGAGGAGACGCGATCGCAGCCGCCGCCTGAGCCAGGCCCCGTGCGCTCCTCGCCGCCGGCTCGCCGGTGCCCGCGCGGCCCCGGGACGCCGCTGCCAGCTCGGCGGCCGGGATGCAGCCGGGGCATGGCCGCCGGGCCCCTGTCACCTGCCGCGGGGAGCGCTGAGCCCGTGAGTAGCTGGGTCCTCGCCGCCAGCGCTTCGCCCTGCGGCGGTCATTACATTCGTGTTGAGCGGGGTGGGGGTGGGCACGTCCCAGGGAGGGGCGCACAGGACCCCGCAGGGGGAGGCGGGGCTGGCGGGGGCGCGGGGCTGCAGAGCGCGGCCAGGGACCGACCCGAGGGCGCGCGGGGAGGGGTGGCGCCCTCGGGGTCGGGGCTCTCCGTGTCCCTCCTGGGCTCGGGTCGGGGCACGTGGTCCAGCCTACGGCCGGAGGGGCGGTTTTGTGAATGGGAAGGCTCTGGGGTCGGCTCCATGGAGACGCCGGGGAGTCCCGCGCACTGCTTGGCGGCGGCGGCGGTGGTGGTGGTGGCGGTGGTGGCGGCGGCGGCGGCACAATGCCCGGCGCGGGGAACTCCCTGGCGGGGGGAGGCCGAGCGCGAGGAGATCCCGGCCCTGCGGGGTGCGTCCGGGTACGCGGCTGGAGCTCGCGCGGGTGGGAGTGGGGGGACGGTCAGCGATCTCCACGGGATGCATGCGCTTCTCGCTAGGCACCCAGTCCCCGGGACCCCTGCCTGGGTCCTCGAGGAGAATGGTTCACTAGAGGAGTTGATGACCCAAAGGAGTTTGGGGGAGGAAGGGTCTCCCACGGTCTTCTAGAGAGGCCCCGGGCCCTCAGCGCAGCGCTGTGCGCGAGTGTAAAGCGGCAGGGGTCGAGCCGCGCGCAGGGCCCAACAGGGGGCGGGCTGAGGGCGCTCCCCGCAAAGTCTCGGGAGCTGCATTAGGGAGGCTCGGGCGTGAACCCAGGCTGCTTCTCCGAGTCTCGGCCGCCCCCAGGGACCGGCGCAGCGCGGCTGGGGAAGCTGGCGCCAAGGCGGCTGGGAACACCCGGCCCAAACTTTCTGCCCCGGAGGCCCCAGAGACCCCGGAGGCGGCGAGACTCGCCGGGGGGCGTCCGGGGGTCGCCCCCTCGGGAGGGCTGTCTCTCGAGGAACCTAGGGGTGGCACGAGGCCGTAGGTCGCAGCCTCCCTCGGTGCGGAGCCTCCCCAGGCGTGCATCCCCGCAGTGCCCCGCATCCCCGCAGGGGGCCCTCTTACAGTACGCGCGGGGACGAGGATGCGGCCCCGGGCGTGGAGGGACAAGAGGACCCCATCCCGTTCCAGAGCGGCCCCAGGATGCGGGGTCTTACGTGGGGCAGGAGGGATGTTCCTTGGAGTCCAGGACTGCAGCCCCGCCAGCGGCACGGGGTCCAGGGGGATGAGGAGAAACTCCTTCCTGGCGGAGCTCTCCAGCTTTGGGGAGGGACTAGATTTATTTTTTAATGGTCACTTTAAAAAGAACACCCGCGGTTCTACTCATGCTGACGCACGAGACATCCCGCGGTGGAAGAAAAGGACAGGGACGGAGGGACCCAGCGCTCCACCCCAGCTGGAGGTGAAGTCGCTTTTCCCGCGCGCCCGGCGGCTAATTTCCTGCTGAAACACCCGCTCGGCGCTGGGACGCCCTGGGCGCACACCCGGAAGCCCAGGGCACTTAGCACCGAGCAGGTACGAAGCTAATAGAGTGGGGTCGCCCGTATGAGGTCTTTAAGGGAGAAACCGGCTTTGGTTTTACTGGTCTGCAAATAATAAAAGTATAAACACTGCGGCAGAACCTGTTCATTAAGTGTGCATCGTGGAATCGGGCGGATGTCTTAATTAGGCTGCGTTGTTAACGGGGATATTACACCAATTAAAACCAGACCCTCCAGGTGAGCGAAAATTGTGAAGGGAGAGAGGGAGAAAAGTTGCAGTGGAAAGCGCCGCCTGATGAAAGCGGCATGCGGGCAGGTGTGGGCTTCCCTCAGGCCGCAAGAGCGCTGGCGCCAGGGGGTTTTGGGGGGCGGCAGAAGGGGGTGGCCGGGCGCCTTCTGAGAGCCAGCTGGGCGGGCCCCCTCGGTCCCTGCCTCCACCTTCGGGCTCAGAGCTCCCCTCTGCGCCGAGGATGGAGGCCTCGTCCCTCCCCCGAGATTGGAGGCCTCCCTGAATGGGCATGGGGCTCGGGGCTCGCTGGCACACTCCTGGAAGCAACGTTTAACCCCTCATTTCCCAACTGGGAGCTTCTGAGAGGGTAGAGCAGAGAGTGAGGAGAAAACTGGAGAGTGAGGTGGGAAACTCTGAGGGGTTAGGGAGCAGAGGCAGAGCTGAGTGGTGGTACACTGGGCCTGGTGAGACAGCTGCCAGCGAAGGGGAGGGTTTGCCAGGGGCATGTGGGCTGTTTGTCTTGGAGCTGCTGGGGTTTTCTGGCACAAGTTGCCTATTTCCAAGAGCAATTCCCTCCTCCATTAAAAGAGGACTTGAATGATTGCTCTGATTCCCCCCTCCAGGGGCCTGAGCTTTAGAGAGACCTGTGTCCACGCTTGGGCCTCGGGTAGCCTCAGGTCACCTGGAGAAGCTGGAGTCCAGGAAAGTCCCTGCAGGCCAGGCTCTGACTATGCTGGGCCTTCACTGCAAATGCCTCTGGTCCAGTGCCCTGGGATAGGAGTTGCAGCTGATCCGGGTGTATTCTTGGCCCTTCCGCAGGGACCAGAGGCTGGGCTGGAGGGAAGGCTGCGTCCTGGTAGGCCCCCTGCCACAGGGGGTGCAGCTGGCGGCAGCACCAAGGACAGGGCCAGGGCGCGCAGCCTGCCCTGGCCCACTCTCGCCTTTGGCATTGTCCTGGGGCCGCTGGGGGCGCTGCTGTGGCTCACCTCACCCTGCTGGGGGGAAGGGTTAGCCCGAGGCCAGCAAAGAGGCGGATTTAAGAAGGAGGCAGGTGGGAGGACTCCTGGGTACTATTCCAGAGTGGACCTTCTGTTATGTTCCTGCCACTTACTAAACTTTGAGCATTACCAATGGCTCAAAGAAATAGCATCAGAGAAATGGAGAGAAATTATGGAGTTCTTTAGTATTGGGGAATGAACTAGGCCTGGTATTGGCCATAGAAAATGCCATCCCTGGTTCTGGATCCTTGCCAGCCTGGTCCAGCTTGGATGCTGCCTCTACCCTACAGTCTTCTTTACAGTATCCCCCCACCCCCCATTCAACCATGGTCCGAGACCCCTTTGTTCTGTGATGTGTAGAAGTTGGAGGCACCTTGCTCCTAAGGGCAGAGATGCTGCTTGATTTATCCCCACCTCCTCCTGTACACGCAGTGTTATTTGATGCATGCTTGTGGAATTAGGAGTGAAGGAATGTACAAGTGAAGGGAGCTGCTATCTCACCCAGAAGTGTCAGAATGGTGGTGTGTTTGTGGGGGGCAGTATAAGGGGCCTGGAGGAGTCACGCAGGGGGAAACATCTCAGTGAGCATGGAGTAATAGTGAACATGAAATTGAAATGTTATTTTTCAGCGGTTGTAGTGTGGAGTTTACCTCCTCCAGCCCATCCGTGTGCCTGCAGTTTTTGGTTGGTTGTCTCTCTGTGTTTATTTCCACGCTCCTGCTTGATAGTTTGTTATAAAGACAAATGGAACCTGACTCACAGCTGACATTTGGTGAGGAATTTTTTGTTTTTAAACAAGTGAAGGGGAAAAACCATCCTGAAACTTCCTCCCTTGAGCAGAGATGCTATGCTCCTCCGTGGGCACCTGTCTTTCCCTAAATCCCCACCTGCAGCAGGCCTTTCTTCTGCATGAGATACTTGCTTTATAAACACATCCCATTTGCACCTGCATCTTTTTGATTAGCTGCAATATCTCCCCACATTCTTTTATAAAGCAGCACTTATTTTCACAGGTTCGTGAAACATTCAGACAGCCTAAACATCTTATTTTTTGCTGCCTCTCTGAAGTAGGTTTTCTCTCCGAGCCATCACTGTCTCCTTTTTATTTATAACATTCTGGTTCCATCTCTCTCTCTCTCTCTCTCTCTCTCACTCTCACTGTCTGTCTGTGTGTGTGTCTCTCTCCTCCCCTTTCATGTCTTTTTTTCTCCCTATACTTTCTGAGTGGTGTGGACACTTGGTATGTGACTTTCTCTTTGAATTACATATGAGAGTTGAGGACAGCTCTCATCTACTAGTTGGATGGGTAGTAATTGAGTACACAGTGAGGTCTTTTTTTTGTGGAGGATTACAGACAGAAAAATGAGTATCCTTGCTTAAAGAAATACCTTGTGGCAGACTGGTTTGGTTTATAAAATGCATGTTTTTAAGTGCAATGCACTTAGTAAATTAGTTTGCTGTCGCAGTTTCTCCAACACATGAGCTGACACCAAAACATGCCTTAGAAGGTGACTTGAGATAATAAAGAGCATAAAAATCTGTTACTTCATTTGAAAGTGTTTCCTTTAGTAGCTTGGGGAAAGCTCACAGTATATGAATTGCATTTTGGAAAGTGTTGCCAGAGTCCAGGTGAAGCAGAACTGAATGCTCTGGCTCAGGAGCCAGGGGAGCCACGTGAGCATTGGCCAGCCAGCAGGGCCCTCAGGACCTGGGAAAGGACTGCCAATTTCATTTTAAATTCTGGGGCCTGAAGATACCCTCACTGTGTGACAGGGACCTCTCCTTTGGATCTAGTCTCTACCTATTCTGTGTAGCTCCGGGCTGGGTCCTACTAGTTCCACCCGGGAAGTGGGTTGTAACTCGTTGGCATCAGTTTGCGTTGGATGGGGTGGGGTCTTCAGAGTCTGTGGTTTCCTCTGAGGACCTAGAACAAAGCAGTCCTAGTTGCAAGTTTTTTGGAAGGCTTAATTTGTTTAAAGTCAGAGTGAATTTCCAGCAGAAAAAAGGAGGGAGAGTATACATATTTTGAGCAGAATTTTACCACGGATTGCTTTGGTTAATGGCTGTCCCGAGAGATTCCTCCCAAGATTCTAGAAGAACAGAGGCATGCGTGAAGAACTGCCCTGTATCTAGCCATGCCAGCTCCCTCTCAGACATACTCTTGGTCATCAACTCTGTGTGCCAGGTCTCAGCTGATGCTCAGGGAAGTGGGCCAACCCTTCTGGTCTCTCATAGCCCTGGGCTGTGGCTGGAAACCAGGATGAGAGGCAGGTGGTCATGTATGTCTCTTTTGGCCCTTCAAGAAAACAGTCCTACTTGCAGGTGAGGAAACTGCCTGGGGACAGACACTTGCTACCAGCCGGACCCTGCACAGTTTCATCAAGTTCCTTTTGGAGGGCCAGGTGAAATTGTAACATGTGTTTTTTGTATGGAAGAGAAGAGACTCCCATGTGCCTCTATTTCTCCAAGGCATCTTGTCTTATGTCAAAAAAAAAGTCTTCCTCCGCCAAATCAAACAAGCAAAAAAGTAATCCAAGCCCACTAAAAAGATCCTCTCTCACAGGGCTGCCATCACAGTTGCGCAGGCATGCACTGCAGAAACCTAGGGACCATTCAGAGCTCTATCTGTGAATAGGTAGAATGTTGCAGCTCTGCTCATCGTTCTCCTTGTTTGTGACACCAAATGAAACTGAGGGATGGTGATGGCAGGAAAGGTGGCCTTCCAGAGTCTGGGTACTTCCCCTGCACCCTTGAGATTTGTGTCTTTGGGCACCAGGCTGGGCGTCACATCTCAGGGTGGTTTTCTTTTAGGCAAGGATAATGAGAACACAGAGAAGCACATTGTTCTCAGCAATGAAGACTTTTTATGTAAAAATGGGAAGCTCTGTTGAAGCCAAAGAACATAAAGTTTACTTGTATTAAAAAGGTGGGTATAACTTGGAGAAAGATTTAGAGGCACAAACACCTAGGCACATTTAGAAATAATTTCTCACTAAACTTTGACAGTTCAAATCCTTCCTGAATCTAAATGAGAGGTTTCTCTACAGGATTAAAAAGAAAATAGTTCCTAATTTTTCTGGAACTTTTAAGGATTGGGTGCAGGGCAATGCTCCAGGGTCTGTACATAAGAGCCTCTGGGCCCCCTGAAATCAAATCTCCTGCTGGTGACTTCTCCCCCGCGCCCACACCTCTTTCTTTTGGCAATAGCAAGCAGGGCTTTTTAACCTTCTGTTTTCATCAAGAGGTGTTAAGATGAATTTTTAATACTTCAGTGAAATCACCGCACACACCATGGTTTCCCTATGTTTCCCATCACCTTGAGATCCTAGAAGAAAAAGGAAAATCAGAATGATGCTTCAGGCTGGGTCTGCACACAGTTTTCTGTTGGGCCCCACCCTTTCCTGACTTGCCCTCTCATCCTCTCTTCTCCGTGGAGGTCTAGTCTGAATCTTCACTCAGTTTCCTTGTTAACCGGATTCTGGCTTCCCTGAGATTGTACGTCGTGGCCGTTCCTCCTGTCAGCTGATTCTTGTAAGAACCACCCTTCACCCCTGGAACACACACATTTAGATGCACATTTAAATGGAATGTAACTTCTGGACAAAGCTGTGAGCTGATTACCTTACTCGAGACCCCAAGCCCATTAGGGGAGCAGGGAGCAGTTCTGGCACATGCCTGAGATACAGAGGGAGTCTGTGTGCAGGGGACGTGAGGTGTGAGGCCAGGCTCTGACTTCCTGAGTGGTGGGGCTGACTGCAGCATGCAGTGGGGGAGGGCATGCAGATTTCCCAACCTGTGACCTGCGGGCAAGCTCTTGAACTCTAGTTTACTCAGCTGCGAAGAGGGGCGATAAACACATGTAAAGAGCTGGTACATAGTAGGCGCACAACAACTGGTGGTGAGCATGAACCTTCCTCGGTGTCATCTGCCTGTTGGAGGAATGAGCATCTCGTCAGAGTTAAGGAAATGGATTCTTCACTGTTTCCTGTGGCCACAAGGAGATGATGCTGTTTTAAAATGGTTCCAGATAGAGTTGCAGGTGCCAAGATGGAAACAAGTCTCAGCATTTCTGTATAGGTGAGGAGGTCCTTACTTGCTCGGGGGCCTAGGAGGGCCCCCAGGAGGAACCTGGAAGCTCATGTTCTCAGGAACACCACGGCCAGGCAGAAAGATGTGAGTGAGGTCCTGTCTGTGGGGCTGTGGACCCAGGGGTTGCCTTGTCCAGGACATCTGGAGAGTGGAGGGGCTTCTGCCTGCTCGTGGTGTGCCCCATTGATGGGCCATCACGCCCTCCCCATGCCTCCACTCCTGGCAGAATGTCAAAGGACACAGAAGGAGGGGGGAGTGCTGGGCACTTTGCTTTTGTAGGAGTGGCTTTGGATTCTAAGAGGTCGGGGCCCTAGGTCAGTGCCAGCTGGATTTTCCATGAGGAGGAGGAAGAGAAGAATCGTGACGTCCCCTCTCCTCCCAGACTCCTCTGAACCTGTAGATCGCCACCATGGCACTTTCAGACTCAGTGGTTCTATCCCACCCCTGCCTTCAGCAGGGAGATGTTTTTGGTTCTCAGGGCTCAATGTGTGACAAACCGAAACCCAGTTTTGCAAAACCCATTAGAAATAAACATAAAGTGTGCATGCCTTTCTGGAATATTGACTCTCCCTCATTGAAGGGACCACTGTGATGCCATTAGGCACAGCTGGGGCCCCCGCTGCAGGGACAGGAGAAGTGGAACTAGGGCCCAAGGGCCTTCTTACCCAGGCTCCTCACAGACCGGGGGTGGGGGCCGTGATTCACCGACTTCCCCGCTGTGTCCCCCAGGCTGCTCGTAATGGGACTGATAGTGCCTGCTGCCTACCTCTTAGGGGTGCTGTCTATGAGTACATTAGTCAACTATTTTGAAATGTTCGCAGAAAAGAGAAGTGCTGGAGGAATTTAAGATGAGAATTATTGTTTTCAGTGGTGTAATATTATAATCAACACTCCTAGACAGCCAACGCTGTATTGAGTATTATCATACCAGAAGTCTTTTTGATATGTTGTCAGCTGTGAACCTTTAACTGATGACCAAAGGGAGGGATAGAGAAGCCAGAGGATAACCTTTGTTTGATGGGGGACCCCATTGCCCTTATCCTAACCTCGAAAGCCCTGGGATTGGTGTCTGGGACAACTTTACAACAGGACAAAAGGCAGCTTACCAGCATGTCCTTTTTTTTTCCTCATAGATCTCTCCTAGGACAGTTGAGAAGAATGCACACTGAATCTGCATTCTTTTGACCCTTCCAACACCCCTTGGCCATGACTGGTCTCTCTCCCCAAGGTTGCCTTTGTGTTGGAAAATAAGTGTCCAGCTGTATCCATGCATTGACAGTATTGCAGTGATTAGCACTTGCAGTCCTGACTTGTCTGTGCTTAAGCTTGTAAAATGAATGGTGCATGGGTGCTTCCCCCCATGTAGATGGAAATCCCATTTCAGAAGTCGAACTGTCTGGACAGAACAGATGGGCAAAACCAAAACCAGGTCATAGATATCAGTGCTGACATGTTAAAGTGCAGCTCGCAGTCCTGCCCCTCCCCACAAGGACGTTATTCTTTCCTTATCAGAAGTCACCACGGAGACTGACTTAGGGAGAGCTAAGCCATCTGCCCCCCTTCCCATCGTGGACACAATAGTATGTTTTGCTCAGATCCTAAGAAGAAAACTCACAAGACCAGACTTGGAAAACTTCCGCCCCCAAGGATAATTTTTCAGAAAGTAACGAACGCTAGAAAATGAGGGCTATAAAGGAAGTCTTTAGGTAATAATCATAACTATAACGTTCACCACTTTGAAATGCATTAATATAGACTAAAATTACAGAAAATATTAAGTCTTTTGGAGGGGAAAGGAGGCCTGCTTTGGAGCCTGAGGCTGACTTTCTATGTGCCTGTGGCCTACCCCCCACCATCTCTTACAGAGAGGTCCCTGTGCCCCCAGCCGGGACCAGTCACACATAGTGAGGGTTGGATGGAGGATAGTATTTCCTCCCCAGTGGATTCCTTTCAGGGCTGTGCTGTTTTTCAGCAAAGCAAGGGAATGCTGAGACTCCCCAGGGGTCTGGCCCACTTCATAGGAGTCAGGCTGCTTGAGAGCTGGGCCCGGTGAGGCAGGTGTGTAGGCACTGGCCCGGGAGGGTGTAGCCCAGGGCACCCTGTGCACACTACCTTCCCGCCACCTCCCCTTTAAGCTGCAGTGAGGACTCCTCTGCAGTGCCCCGGGTTAGGAGCAGACTGAGCACATGGCCGTGCACCATCCCTCTATCCCCCTCCCTGAGCCCACCAGCCTCTTTCTCCTGCTTCTGCTCCTGCTTTCCCACTCCCCTCTTCCACCTTCAAAGCCAGCAGACTGCTCCAGTGGGATGCAAGCAAGGGGCTGGCAACGGCAGGTCAAGCAGTGCTGAGCTCAGAGCAGCTGGGAGGAAAGATTTACGGTTTCTCCCTGCCCTGCTGGATGGACAATTAAAGCCTTGCATGGCTGGAGGAGAGCGTGTCGTTAAGAGGCAGGACGGTCAGAATAAATCAGTCACCTCCACTTAGATGGCCGAGCTAGATGGACTGTTGAAGGATCTGACATACTCTGAGCTCCATCTGAGTCCAGGGCTGAAGACCCCAGGGTCTCCTCACAGATGGGGGATGTGCTGCAGGGTCTTCTGCGGAAGTTCTGAATAACACATCTGTGTGTTATCTCCTTAGTACCTGGCAGGCGAGAGAGCCACAAGCTGGAATGTTTGTGGGTCAGAATAGTGGACCCTAACCTGCTAATAGAGTGTGTGTGCACATGGATATGTATGCGTGTGCGTGCACACGTGTGCATGTAGGCATGCGTGCGCATGATGTATGTGTGAATGCACATGTGTGTTGTGTGTGCTCATCTCCTGGACACACGCAGGCTCCACTTGTGTCTCTAAACCCACACAACCCTCTTCCAGGCTGCCTGGGGCGGGTGTCTGAGCGACAGCCACGCCCGGCCATCGTCCGTCTTCATTTGTTCTGTGTCTGACTTCAGTGCCTTGGAGACTCTGGCAGTTTCCTCAGGGAAACTTTGTCTTTGTGGAAATGAGATGCCAAGCACTCCCCAGCCCTCCTACTGGCTAATTGATGATGTGATCCCGTGTGGGAGCCTTGTCATTCTTGGAAACGTTCTTTATTTCCTGCGTTTCCCCACCTCCTTCCCCACCCCCTCCCACCTCCCCACTGTGGTCTGCTTTTCCTGGTGGCAGTGGAGCCACTCCACGTGAGCTGCGGGCTGCGGCGTTAGGGGTATTCAGCCAGCCAGCACGCCAGGCCTTTCATTAACTCGGATACTACAATTATGTGCGCTGAAAGGCTGAAAGGGCCATTTAGGATTTTTCTGCTTTAAAAAAAAATATTCCTTTTTTCACAGCCATCTGCCCAGCCCTTTGGCGCCACAGCTGTGACATGGAACAGTGCGTGGCCTTCAAACGCTCCTTGACACTCCTGACTCCGACCCTAATAGATGCGTTGGCACAGTGGGCAGCAGGGTAGGCGGGGCCCCACCATTGTTCTGCCCGGAGGTGCTTTGCAGACAATCGGGGCATCGGGCCTGGAGGAGTGTGCTTCCTGCCGCGGTGACTTAACTGCTGGCACAGCCAGGGCCACTGAACCAATGGCTATGTGCGTGGCGTGTGTGCCCCGTCAACACGCGAGCATGTCCCTCAGCATTGAGAGCCTGTTCCTGCTGCCTTCACGGAAAAGGGTCAGTGTCAGGGGTGCGGCTCCCATTTGCCTCCGTGGAGGCCACCTGGGCATTTCCGAGTTTAGGTGGGATGTTGTTTTGTGGGGGAATGTAGTTTACACGACTCAAGGTGGCTCTTTGTGCATGCATGTGTGTGAGTGTGTGCACAGCTCTGCATGTAGAGATTAGGTTCTTGTAGGGGATCACCTGACCCTCTCCCTAAATTGGGGGATGTGTGAGTGGTGTCGTGGGACTTGGTTGTGATCCCCAGGGGTATGGATTGACAGTCTCGGGACTCCTGAAGAGGGGGAGGCATGGAGACACGTGTGGGAGGTGCACTGACTCAAGGTCACCCCACGCAGAACAGCCACCCAAGGACAGAACCTGGATATGTGACAGTGGTGCTTGGACGAGATGCGCCGCCCCATTTGAAGGTAATTAGAAGTCTGGAGGCAGCCGCTACTTTGGATGCTGTACCCGAAAAACTCATAAAAGTGTTATTCAGGGACCTTGTTATCTTAAAAAAGAAGGAAAGAACCCAAGCACCAAATAACAACCAGCAACTCACAAACTTATTTTTTTAAACTTCCCTGAAGTTGCCATGGTTACCCGCATGCGTGGTTCCTGGCTCTTTTGCTCTAAGTGGAGTGGCTCGGAGCAGGCATTAAACCCTTGGTGCAGGGCCTCCACGGTGTGTTCGCCCATCTGAGGAGCCTGTCTGTGCTCCAGCATGGAGGGAAAGAGCTACTGTAGAGATTTTGCAGGACCATAGAATATAATATTCTAATGTAGCACTTCTGAGATACTGGAGACAGAATTTGTCTCCCACGCTAAAATAATTATAGCCGGGAGAACAGAGAAGACATCATTCCAGGTCCTTAACAGTGAGGGGTGTGTGTGTGTGTGTGTGTGTGTGTGTGTGTGTGTGTGTGTGTGTGCGCGCGCATGCCTTACTCCCTGGCTGCTTCAAGGAGCACTTGCCTGTACCTGGCTATACGTGTAAGGACAGCACAACCTGTGGAGCCCCTACACCTGTCGGCTGCAGAGCATGTGCCCAGGCCATGCTATGGGATATGAGTTTCTGCGGGGGGCTTTGGGGGAGAAAGAAGCCAGACCGAGATTCCTTCTGGCCAGACTTCTTTCTAGTCAGAGAGCGGAGCCCTCGGAACGGGTAGAGGCGCATTCTGCTATCTGCTGGGCTCCGAAGGGAGCCCCCAGGGTACCCATGGTCCAAGCTCTGCCTTTGTTGCTGAGACATCAGCTAAAAAGCGAAGAGACCAGGGTGCGGGCCAACTGCCTTGTCACCACCTGCCGTGGGGTCCGACTATTTTTCTCGCATGGGTGTCTGGCTATTTTTGTGTTGGGGGCCTTGAGGCCTCAGTGACTTGTGGGGTGTCTGCTCCCTGCTTATTGCAGGGTGAAGCTGTTCTCTTTCCCTGGAAAGGCAGGAGCCAACTTGGGCCATGTGGGGGCACTCAGCAAGTGACGGTGGAGGCAGGGACTGACTCTGGGCAGTAAATGCCAGTTTTTTGGGACAGTAGTGACAGGTGAAGGCCTTAGTGCTGGACCGCGTGGCCAAGGATGGGCAGTGGGGACCCCAGAGGGCCCATTTTTGGCCAGAGCCCTGGTTTCCTTCCTTTGAGCCCCGCCGAGAGCAGAAAACCCATTGCACCTCCATAGGAGGCCTATCTCTCCCCTTCTCCCACAGCTGGTCCTCGCTCATTCCCCAACTGGAGCCAATTCCCCAACTTCATGCCAGTCTCACTTTTCCATGGATGGGGTGTGATCTCAGATTCTGGCATTGTGTTTTTGGCCAATTCATGAACCCCTGGTTTAAGGGCAGGTGTTTTCTTGAGGAACCAGGAGCCCTGGTATCTCCTCATGACATCCTCCTGTATGTGGAGTGGGCAGTGGGATGCTGAGGCTGGGGGTGACCTGCATTTCTCCTAGAGAATCTTGGGAGTAGTTGGCCAGTGGGTATGGGTAGATGGTGAAGACAAATGGGGAGGTCCTAGATCCTTCCACAAACCTGGGGCAGAGCTGCACCTGTGGCCATATCTAAGGCGCGTGGGCATTTGGAACTTACTTGCACACCTCACACAAAGGACATGAGAAGCCGTCCTTGGAGGCCCCTCCTCATGGCTTCTTCCAGGCCTGACAGCACCCTGTCTTTCGCAGCACTTTCTGGGAGCGGTAATTAGCACTCCTAAGGAAGAATGAAAAATGATAGATAGATCCTGCTAGGTGTTTGCACACCCGTCTCCTGTATCAGAGTGTAAAGGCTTTGAAAGCAGGGACCCTGTTTTCCCCCAGCACGTGTAGGCTGCTCCTGTGCTCACTGTATGTTTTCAGTCACTGTTTGTGGGGGTTCTGACAGCTGGCTGGGGTGGGGTGGACGTGGGCCTTGTGTCCTGTTAGCCCTCCATCCTGGCTGGGCCGGCTGTGAGGGGCCTGGTGGGTTTCCGTGCCTTGGTCCTTTCTGTCGCTCGAACCCCTGCTGAGTCCTGGTGGTGGGAGGGTTTGCAGGAGGCCTGGGCTTCCTCCCAGGTGTGTTATGGGCACACTCTGTGTCCAGGGGCCTGGAGCGGGGGTGCTGCCAGAGGGACGAGGAGCCCGCCGGTCCGTAGGAAAGCCATGTGGTTTCTGGCTCAGAGAAGAAGTGGGCCCAGCTTCTGCCCCTGGGGTTGGCAGCAGTGAGGTGGTGCCCTGTGAGCTTGGTTGGTCTGTGCATCCAGCCATACTAGCTTCCTTCCCTTCAGTGAACCTTGGACTGTGTGCCACTGTTTTCCCAGAACCAAGATCAGCTGCCAAAGAGAGCAGAATGCCTCCAAAAGTGGGGGGCGGGTGTGTGTGTGACTCAGATGTGTCTTTGAGCCCCACTGTTTACTGGGCTTGGAGTGAGGAATAGATGAAAGGGAAGGAACATTCCTAGGAAGGTGCTGGACTCTTCTAGAAGATGCCAGACTATTCTGGAAGAGAGCCTGAGCCTCCTTAGATGCGTGACCCTGGGCTGGCTGCATCCTGTGGAGTGCAATGTGGCCCATCTACTGGGGAGTCAGCTCGTGATTATTGATGCTAATGGAAAACAGAAGTGAAATGGATAATTCAAGATGGCAGACTAATCAATATTATTTATATTTAGCTTGTGGATGTGCTGCATATTTCTCCGCTGGCAGATTGGCCTTCACAATTATATTTTGCAGAATCCAAGAATCTGCTGTCGGTGGGCCAAGGGCTGCCACCTTGCTGTCCTTCCAGGAGAGTTGTTGGAACACACGCACTCGAACCCCTCGTGACTTGGCCACCAGCACAGAGGAAAGTGCCAGGCCATCCTTACCAGTGCCTGCCCTCTCCCCACCTCTCAAAGGTCTCCCACTGCTGACAGACCCCCTGTAGTGGGGGATTGTTTAAAAAACGATTAGAAAGAATGGTTTATTCAAATAGTGGGTTTTATGCAGCTGTTTTAGATGATGTGGAAGGAAATCCGCAATACAGTATAATTGGAAAGGGAAGTCGGCAGAACAATCTGTGTACTTTAGTATGGAAACATACACATATATTGTCTTGTCTTCCTCTTGTATTCTCAGGGCACACAGTAGGTGCTCAAGACGCACTTGCTGGGTGAGTGGCTGGGGGCTCAGTTAGGGGCATTGGGTCCCAGTGCGGGTGGATGGGCCTGCTCTAGGGGCGCGTGTGTCTGCGCCCTGTGACACGAGGAACGTCTCCGCTCTTCAGTGGAAGATGCATGACCCTCCTCTCCCCCACAACAGCACCTCAATCTGTGCACCAGTGCTCTTTGGCACCAAAGTTTAAAAAATGACCTTTGATTTCTAAGGTACCTTACATTAGACCTTGATTTAAATTTTTATACTGAACAATTGGCTGAGCTGACACTGTCCTCCCAGAAGAACACTGAAGTCACACAGACTCAGGATAGGACCAGGGCCTAGGGGCGGGGAGGCTTGCTGGCTCTACAGGGCGCATCTTCTCTGTGCTCAGAGGCTGGGTGGCTGCAGGCCTGGGGTGGTCTGACTGTGTCTGTGCTTGTCCAGGGTTGTGGTGCCTGATTTATATACCCAACTGGGATGGAGGCTCTCAAGTTGACTTTTGGGGAGAGAAGAAAAACAGGGCTTGGAGGGGGCTGAATGATGGTGAGGAAAAGATGCTTCCAGAGAATGTCTCAAGATCTGGAGACAATGGTCTAGTTCCTTCTGTGTCTTTCCCACAGTCTGAGTGCTTCTGCAGGGCACTGCCTCACAGCTTTATAGGCAGAAACTTCTAGAATGAAGGCCTTGTTCCTGACTCACATCCTCAGTTTCAGAAAGCTCCGGCAGGTTTTAAGGAGCATCTTGCAACATCTCAGCCCTTAGCTCTAGGATTCTTCTACTTCCAGTGACAAGCGTAGAGGAAAGGGGAACAGCCTCTTACCTCCCTGGCAGTAGATGTTTAATAAACATTGCAAGAATGTGTGTGTGTGTGGGCTGTCCTTTTGTCCTGAGAATGCAGATTGACACTTCATTTTCCTCAGTAACATCTCTCCCTGCATATCCCCCTAAACCTTAAAACAACAAACTCAGAAAGAGGGAGGAAGGAGGGAGGAGGGAGAGTGTGTCGTTGACGGATTCCCCAGGTATCCTGATCCAGTGAGCCTCTTCTCCGAGCAGGTTTTGCTTTCTGTCCTGGAGCCTGCTGGTCCCTTTCTTCTATTTCCTCTGCTGGCCCTCAGGACCAGAGCAGGCTGGCAGGAGAACACGTGCTGGGCCAAAGCAGATGACCTTCTGTCCAGGGCTGGGACCTGAACTTGTGCCCGGCGTGGCCATCGGGTTCTGTTGCTTCCCCTTCTCCCTCTGGTCATTTTAAAAACCAAGACACAAAAAGAAAACTAACATTGGTAGGAGACACGATCATATCACAGAGTTATCTAAAGCTATCAGGCCACTCTGGTTCCCAGAAATTAGATTATTTTAGAATTCCATCAAATTAAGGGAGGATTCTTCTCTCCAGTTCCTGTCTCCGTGCCCCTTCCTGTCGCTGCCCCTCTCTCTTCTCACCCACCCCTCCCTGCCATGAAAGATTTTCTGGCGGTGTCAAGGCAATGTGACCTGGTTCTGTAATAAAGAGGAGGCTTATTAGAATTAAGGCCTAACAGCGTTAAAAAAGCAGTCTTTGCAAGATTGAGACCACGGGGGAATTGTAAATTCTCAGCAAAGATCTCATTTAAGGATTGGAATAAAAACTCGACACGCATGTGCGGGTGTGCACACATGAAGGGATCCTCGAAAAACAAAAGAAGCTTAGTTAAAAGAAAAAAGAGCAAAGGGGAGGGGGGAAGGATCGGGGACAGGTGGGAAGGACGGTGATGACTCTGTCCCTGGTGTGAGGTGGGGGGAACCTCCTGGGTGGCGTTGGCCTGCCCGGAGTGGGCTGTCCTCCCGTGCAGGTCTCTCTGCACCCGTGCCTCTCCCGGAGTAGCTGCCCGCCCACCTCTGTCACCTGAGGGTGGCATCAGCCAAAGGGAGCTGTGTGCTGCCCGCACCCCATGTGTATCCATTCTAGACTGAGGGGCTGGGGTCCCTCCTCTCTCTGCCATTCCCCAAGCAGTCACGTGTCTTATCTGGCTGTTGCCGCGGTTTGGGCTCTGCTAGGGCAGGGCTGCGGGTGGTGGGGTGTGCCTGGCTCCCTCTGGGCAGGGAGGAGGTGAGGGGCAGGGATTTAAGCCTAAGGTGATGCTGTCAGTGGAGGAGATAGTCTGGATACGCCAAGGCTGCAGGTACATTTACCTGCTGTCTTAGTCCTTCAGGGCTGCTCTCACAGAGCAGCACAGACTGGGTGGCTTATAAACAACACTCATGTGTTTCTCTCAGTTCTGGAGGTTGGAATCTGAGATCAAGGCACTGGCAGATTCAGTGTCTGGTGAGGACCCGATTCCTGGTTCATAGCCAGAGCCTTCTTGCTGTGTCCACACCAGTGGGAAGGGGCGAGGGAGCTCCCTGGGGTCTCTTTTATAAGGACACTAATCCCTCAGCACCAAATCACCTCCCAGAGGCCTTACCTCCTAATACCAACACATTGGGGGTTAGGATGTAACATATGAATTTGGAGGGGACACAAACACCTATCAAGGGTCACTTCTTGCAGTAACCAGTCTCATGGTGGGGATGCTTGAAAAGCTGGCCTTCGAGAGACAGGCTGGGGGGTGGAGGTGGGGGCACATGCTCCCTGGAAATAGACAACTGCCTTGGTTTTGGCCTGCGGGAGTGTGTGTCCCTTGGAGACCTCTGGGCTCACCCTCATTGTCTGCGGCTGTGGCCATGGCGGTCAGCTCCCATGCATGCTGGCAGCTCTTGTCTTGGGCACCTGTGCTTCTCTGCCCCTGAGCTTTCTCTAGAGGGAAGAGGGCTCGCTCAGGCTGGTAACAGGGGCAGCCCTCCACCAGGGTTGGTGGAAATTCCTCCTAAGCTTCCCTGCCTCCCCAGGGAGAGGGGCCGGTCTGTGTGTTTCCCCAGAGGATCCCCCATGGATCGAGCCCCAGCTGCCCACAGAGTGACTAGTTTGATGGTACTATACAAATAAATAAACAATAAACAAATTCACACACACACACACACACACACACACACACACACACACGGCTGTTCTTCCATCCCTGGCTCAGGCCCCCAATCCTTCTCTCCAGCTTCCTGGCATCACTCCCTAACAAGTAATCTGTACCCACACCCTGTCTCAGGCTGTATGTCAGGGGCTCCAAGCTGACCTAGCAACCCTACAGGAAACCTCAGTTCAGGAGGACGATGGGGTGGGATGTGGGACCTTTGTAGGAACTGTGCTGCTTTATTGCTTTGGGCTGCACCTGGCACACAGTAGGTGCTCAGTGAACATTTGTGGACTGATGAGTCTGGACATGGTGCCCTTACCTCTCTGGGTGGTGGAGCGTGGCTGGGGGTCTTCCTTTTGGTGCCATGATTGGTCATAGGAAGGTGTCCCCCACCCCTGGGAATTCCAGAAGTGCAAAGTGGTTGTGACAAAGACTCTGAGCTGCAAGCAGACTACAGCCCCTGGTGCAGGTGGGCTCAGTCCAGCCTTGACTCACAAAGCCTCAGCCTGGGGCTACCTGGCCCTGGGTGGGCATGTTGCAATGGATGGCAGCCCTTGGGACCCCAGGGCAGGTGCTCAGGGGTCCCTCTTGTGACGGGACTCTTCGTCCTCAGTCCTGGATCCGTGTCCCAGGACAGCGAGCTGGGGAAGTGGGTATAAGCAGGCCTGAGCTGAAAACACACCAGCTGAATTTTCTGGACAAGGGATAGCTCCCTCCTTCCAGGGCCCAGAAGTATCTTCAGAAGCTATCACAGGCTTATTTTGTGTTCTGGGAAGTGGGACCCCCTGGGATTTCTGGCAAGTCAGTCCCAGTCTTGAGCCCCTCTCCTCTTAAGAGGTTCACTGAAGATTTCTCTGAGGTTTGGGTGGGGTCCATGCTAGTCCTCTTCCTTGACATGGGTCACAGTGAGAAGGTTTCTCCCAGGGCTGCAGGGATGTCCCTGTGTACCCCTGCCCCTTCCCCTGAGAAAAAGAATACCAGGGAATGGAGGTGGAACCTCCAGGTGAGACAGGAGGAGAGGTCTCATTACCTGCTTCACTGACAGGGAGAGGTGGCCAGAATGACCTTCATCAGTATCCCTGACCTTCAACTTTCTTTCCCAGGGGGAGCCATCTCTTTTCCCAAGGTCCAGATGAGATAGACTTCTTTAGACCAAGGTTCTAGCCCCAAAGGGCCACCAAGGAAGGCAATTTGCATTTCAGGCCACGAAAAAAGATCCAAGGGGTTTGGGAAGGAAATAATAGTCCCAAACTTGGCAACAAATAGAGTGCAATTTTTGGAAGCTTATCTGTGTGAAGAATGAGTTTTCAGCTCTGCAGGAATATTCATTTGCCTCTTAAACAAAGGGCAATTATATGCAATCCTTCTCTGCTTTTGTCGGCTTCCCAAGAAGGATCTGGAGTTGGTCCCTCCACCCTAGTACCCATCCTCTTAACATGATAGGACGAGAAAGTTTCAGAATGATTGTTCATAGTTTACAATGTCTTCGTGTGTGTCTGTCACCCACTGGGGCCTGTCACCTCTCTGGGGTCCTTATCCTGGGCAATGACAGATCAGGACAGTAAATGAGGAGTGTGTGTGGGGACAGTTCAGAGGGGAGGGGGATTAGAGAGGAAGGGGCAGGTTGGGGCAAAGGTGAGACAAATTGAGGTGAAGAGGAAGCAGCCCCAAATGCACGGGTTTCTCTCTGGGGTTCCCACAGCCTTAGGAGCTGCTGTGCCCCCAACCCTCCAGGAAATGCATGAGGAGGGGAAGGGGAGAAGGGGGAGGGAGCCCAAGGCTTCTCTTTGTCCTCCTCCTCCTTTTTTCTTTTCTTTTTTAATCCCAGGGCTTCATTCTCCAGAAGTTGTCATTTTACATAAACCTCTGACCAAGGCTCATCCATTCTCACTGCCAGAATCTCCATATCAAACACTGGAATACACTGTGGAGCTGACAGCCCTCCCCACCCAGGTGATGGGGCTTTAGAGAGGCTGGAAGGACAGACCACCTCCCCCCAACCCCCACCCCCGTGCAGGGGCGATGCAGGACAGATTGAGCAGGGCATACAGCCGGCCTGTCCTTAGCACCTTCCTCAGTCCTCTTGGGGGGGCGATCCTTGCTCCTTCCCGCCATCTATGATAGGTGTGCGAGGCCCACCTGCCTCCCAGGGGACACACAGGAGCCTGGGGGCAAGGGGGAGGAATGTGTCTCCCCGCAAAGATACGTTGAAGTCCTAACCTCCAGTAAGTTTACCTCAAAATGTAACCTTATCTGAAAATAGGGTCTTTACAGGGTAATCAAGTTAAAATGAGGTCATTAGGGTGGGCCTAATCCTATAGGACTGGTGTCCTTATGAAAAGGGGAAATTCGGATGCAGACTTGCCCAGAGGGAAGACCTGTGAAGACAAAGGGAGAAGATGGCCATGTGACTGAAGGGAGGCGTCTACCTGTCAAGGGACGCTGAGGGTTGCGGGCAACACGTGAAGCTAGGACAGAGGTCCGGGGTGGATGGATCCTCCCTCACAGCCTCCGAAGGAGTCAGCCTCGCACGTGCCTGCCTTGATCTTGGACTTCTCACCTCGAGACTGTGAGGGATCGATTCCTGTTGTCTTAAGCCACCCATGGTGTGGTCCTGTGATAGGGCTGCCCCAGGACACTCACCCAGCCACCTGGGAGGCATGTCCAAGCTCAGGACTGGGCTTCTGGGGCCGGCAGTCCTGGCAGGCTGTTCACTTCTCTGGAAATGATGACGATGTTGAGGGGTCGGGGTGGGGTGTAGCTTCCTAGACCAAATAGTAACCTGGCTTGCAGATTCCTTCCTAATGGGGGCTTGTCAATCAACCCATCAACTGTTATTTGTTTTCCTGCCTGGGGAAGGCCCTGTGCTGGGCATCTGGGGCAGCCTAAGGAGGACACTAAGCCACCCTTGCAAAGAAGTCAGTCTGAGCGGTGAGATGAAGCCCAGGAGGTCTTCTTGCAGTGAGAGCTCCCAGGATGAGTAAACGATCAGTTGCCCAGTGGAAAAGAACGCATGTGAGAAAGTGCCCAGGGTGGGGCCGGGACGTTAAGGTTCAAAAGCATTTGTTTATGAACATTACAGTGGGCTCAAGAGCCAGATCTGGATGGCCCATCACCACCGCCCCCCAACCCTGGAAACTCCTACTCATGCTTTAAGACCCAACTCAAATGTCCCCTTCTCCCATGAAGTGGTCCTGCCCTGATTCCTCTGTTCACCCATAGCCTCTCCCCTGCCTCCAAGTGGGACCTGGACTGGGGGGCCTATAGTTTCCTGGTGGCGTATCCTATTCTTCCTCTGGGTGCCCAGTCCCTTTCTATGGCTGCATTTCCCAAGGTCTGGTCCCTGGACCCCTTGCAACAGAAACACTGTGTTTCTTGAAAAAATGCAGGTTCCCAGGCCAGACTCCACCTTTGGCCAACATAGTCAGTAGTAACCAGCTCCCCGGGAGATCCTGAAGGATGCTGTGTGTTGAGACTGGAGTGTGGGGTTAGGTGGCATCCAGGCAGGCTTCTGAGGTGTTGCACTTGGCTGGTGCTTGTGGGAGAGGCTTTCAAGCTGGTCCTCTGCTTGGCTGGGCGACTTCTGCAGTCCTGGGCTGCGGGACCTGGCTGGGCAGCCCGCGGGTTGGTAGATGAGGCTAGTGTTCTCTTGGTCATGGCGTCGGGGTTACTTTTCTCTCCGTCCTCACCCCCTACTCCTGGGCAGAAGGATTGCGCCATTATTGCGGCCGGAGCATCAGAGGACTCTAAACTATGATTAAAACAGCAGAAGCCCTGCAGATGCATCTTGTAAAGAACTGCAGGGTGGAGGTTTTGGGGTCAGGCTGGTTCTGCACCCCTCACAAGAATGATACGAGGACCACACATGACAGAGTGTGTGCAGGGGCGTCACCTGTACAGTGACCCATCATGTCCCCATGTTCCCCTCTTCTCACACTGTCTCTTTTTTCTGGGGACTGGAGGGGGTCTTGCAGAGTTGGTGCACCAAAGGGTGGGTGTTCTGGGTCTCTGTTCATCTTTCTGCCTTGCACACACCTGCCACATAATTTTTGGGGCTGGCTAGTTGTTGAGTTAATTTCAAATGGCCTTGCCAGGACCAGTTTCTCCATCTGCAGCAGCAAAAGGAAAAAAATTATTTTAAACCTCCAGCATGGAATTTTCCCAGTTATTTTAAATACGTTTCAGTTATTTGTGCTTGGCATTCAGATAAGAATTACAGCCTTGCACAGATGCAAATTCAGAGTCATAAAAGGAATATTGACAGCAATTGCAACCACATCACCATCTTTCTTGCGATCAGATGCCCTGGCTGCCGTCAGAGGAAAATGTAGCATTTGAAAAGCTGTAAGAGAACACACTCTCCAACAAACAAAACAAGCCTCTCTGGAGAAACACAGGAAAGGATGCTTCTGAGAACTCTGCTGGGACGTTCCAAACAGCTCCTTACATTTCTGATTGAAAATATATTAAAAGAAAAATTTAAACCAAAGATCTCACCAAGTAAATCAATTATAAACCCTACCAGACTGAATTTAGCTGTGTGTCTCTGTTGGCTTCTGTCTAATACTGAGAAGCAGGATGAAGTTGTGGAGCATCTTCCTGCCTTTAGGGGGAAGAGTGTCAGGTACTGCTGTATAACAAACAAGCCCCCTAACTCAGAAGCTTGAAACAACAGTTGTTTCTTCTTGCTCATGAGTCTGTAGGTGAGCTGGTTACTTCTGTTAATCTGGGCCATGCTTGACTGGTCTTGGCTGGGCTCACTCATGGATCTGTGGCCATTTGGTGGGAGGGCTGGAGATTGACAGCACTTGAGGACTGGTTCCTGCTTCACATGGTTTTCCATCCTACAGAAGGCTAGCTCAGGCTGGGTTCCAAGGCAGGAAATGGAATTGAGCAAGGCCTGTTGAGAACCGGACCTGGAGCTGATTCACCACCACTTGCAGGACTTCTTTTGGCCCACATGTCAGGAGGCCAGCCCTGATCCCAGGGGTGAAGACATAGACCCCACTTCTTTGTGGGAGGAGCCTTAATGTCCCATTGCAAAGGGAGTGTTTCCGTGGAGGTGGGAACAATCTGGGGCATTTTTGAAATCGGGTCTACCCAAGGGGGAAGCATTGACACTGGGAGCCAATCCAGTCTGGAAGTCACGGCCTGGGCAATGGGAAGCCTGGTCTGTGGGCACTTGAGTTTGGCTGCGGGGTGGGGGGTGGTCAGTACTGCCAAGACGCATGGAGACGTAGTCAGTGGAGGGTCATGTCCAAGCTCAGCCACCTGGCCAGTCCTAGCTCCCTTCTTAGCCATCCCATGAGCCTGTCCCAACATCAGCCCTCCTTTCTCAGGGCCTACTGTGCTCACCTGTCCATGTGTTCACCTCCTGGGCGTCTCCTCTCTGCTGGCCCTTTGCTGGTGGTTCCTGGTGCCTTGATCTTCTCTCTGCTGTCCCTGGGCTGGGCCTTCAGCCACCACGCAAGTCCTGACTGTCCTCCTGCCTGAAACCCCATCTCCCCGGGTTTGTTCAGGCGTCCTCTTCAGACTCGGCAGGTCCAAACATACAGGACTCCTCCCGAGCCTGGTCCTCTCTGTTTCAGCAGGTGGCACCTCTGTTCCCCTGCCCCCACTTGCACAAGCCAGGAGCCAGGGACTACTCCTGTCATCTTCATCTCTCTCTCTAGTCCTGTTCACTTCTCTCCTTTCCCACAGACGCCACCTACTCTAGTCTTGACAGTGTCCATAGCCTCCCACCTGCCTGGACAGGCCTAGGCTATAGAGTGGGGGAAGTAGATTGGGGGTGGTGGTGGCTAGAGCATCTTTGAAAAATGCAAATCTGATCATACTGATCCACTGCTTAGAATGCTTTAATGTTCTCAGGATAAACACAAAAATCCTGAGGGGCTTCTAGCTGACTTCAGCAGCCACCCTGGGGCCATCCTGCCTCCTGGTCTGTCAGTTCCTCAGACAGGCTGTGCTCCTTGGAGCCTCAGGACCTTTGCACAGGCTTTCCTTCTGCTTGGCGTGCTCACTCTTCCTCTCCTCATTTACTTTGTCATTAATCCCAGCCTTTTCATTAATACCAATTAATCCCAACTCCCTTTACCTTGTCATTAATCCCATTAGTCTTCAGAGCTCAGTTTTTTAGTCACTTCTGTAAGGAAGCCTTCCTTGACTGCCCCAACCCAGAGGTTGCAGCTAGCTTTTCCTATTCCGCCTGCAGGTCTCCCTGTAGCTCTGACTACAACTGCAGTGCAATCAGTGTGGTGCACTGATATCCGTCTGCCTTCCGTAGGGCCAGGGACCATTCAGTCTGAGTCATCTCTGTGTCTTCAGAATATGTCATGGTGCCTGCTCCTGAGAAGCCCAACAAATGGTTGAGATCAGTGGATGAACATGTCAGTTATGACCACACACATCAGCTCATTGGGTCCCGAAAATAACCCAGTGAAATGGACATCCTTGGCCCTGCTTTACCGAGAAGAAACCAAGGCACAGGAGGCCAGGGTCATAGGCAGAGGAAGCGGGGTCGGAGCCACACTGCCTCAGTCCAGAGGGCGTCCCCTCCCTGCAGCATGCAGCGCTTAGTTCCTGTAGTTCCATTGTTTGGTTCCATTGTTTGGCCCCCTGACAGGGGCCCTTAGGAATGGGGTCTTGCCTGCCCCCTGCCTCGCCTAAAACGGCTTATCCGTGGGAAACCCTGCCTGGAGGTTGGGGCACAGCAGGCCATTCGGAGTTCCAGTGGTCCATGGCTCTGGTTGAGGCAAGATTAAAGAATGACCACTCCTTCAGAAACCACATCTAGCCACATCCCATGTGGCAATCACACACTGGGAGCTGCTAGCAACTCAGGTCCCTACAGGAAATGCGTCTTGAGCTACATTTTATTGAGAAGAGAAAGATCTTGTCTGGCATCCCCAAGTCATTAGTGAAGGACAAAGGGAGGCATGGAGAGGTGGGAGGGGAGCAGCCACAGGGAACTGGAGGTGAATGCCCACTTTTCCAAGGCCAGATACACACACACACACACACACCTGTGCACACACAATGCACACTCACACATGCACGTGTGTGTGCAGGGCTCTAGCAAAGGGGTTACCTTGCCTCAGGGTCAGCACGATTCATTGAAAAAAGGTTCCTCCAAGTGGCCCTGGTTCCAAGGCAGCATCCATGGAAACCAAGCCAAGTCCCTTTTGGGTCCAGCTTCCCAGCTCCTTGGAACAGCAAGCAGTCTCCCTTGCCAGGTCCGGAGCAGGTGGCACCTGGTCCCCCAGGCTGTGTGGGCACAGGAACAGCCCTTCTCCCCTCCCTATCGGGAAACCAGATGGAAATCCTATCCTGTATCACATGCAATGGGGAAAGCATCTGTGACCTGGGGCTAGGGTGGGCCAGAGAGCATATCTAAGACCTGTGTCCTTCTTTAAAGGAGGTGTTTCTTAGCTTGGTGCATACATGCACAGAAATCGAACAGGTGACTCTCTGATGGTCCCTCCTGCTTAGTTTCATTTATTCTCTTTTGCCTGAGGCTTGTTAGTATGTCAGCACCTGGAATTGCAGCCGGCCCTGCCTCCCTTTAATTGGGGTCAGCAGAAATGTGGGTGAAGCAGGGACAGGGTGACCATGGGAAGAACGGTCAGATAAATCCAAGCCTGGGTGTAAGTCTTCCTTCTTGACTCTGGAAGCCCAGTAGCATCTAAGATGTCCTAACGCACTAATGGTTTACAGTCTACATTGGCCTTGGGTCAGCACAGTTGAGACAGACTCATTTTTTATCACAAATATATGGACTGGTGATGGAAATGTAGCACAAGCAAGAAAGGTCTTTGCTGTTAAAAGCGACGGTGAGTCTGTGACCTTTGTTACATCAGCAGAACCTCCCCTCCCCGGGCCGACATGAGGTCCCTCCCAAAATCTCCCAGCCCAGTGTGGGTGCCAGTCTCTCAGCCTTGCAGTTGAATTCAGTGGGCACCTACTGAACCATCATGGTCTGTGCCCCCAGAGTGGTGCGGGCTGTTAGAACAGTGTTGGGTTCAGTCTTGGGTCTATTGGAATTGACTGTTTGGGGAATGAGCTTTTAAATCTGTGAAACAGGAAGTGGTTCAGGGTGGACTGCGGGAGCCCTTGGCTGATGGATGGAGTTTGGATCGTCAAAGAATGGAGGAGGGGAAGGAAGAGGAAGAGGAGGAGATCGAGGGACTGGGGCAGGGAATGAGCAGGAGAGGTGGCACCTCGCAAACTCCAGGATAAATAAGCAAAGATGTGGAGAGAGAACTGAGCATGCAGGCCTGGAGGATGTCAGGAGACCAGGCTGCAGTGCATGGCGTTGGCACGTTCTGTGAGCTAAGATCCGGAGCCTACCCTTGAGACCAACAGTCCTATGACCCCAATCCCCCTTTAAGGATGAGTAATGGCAGTGGATGGCCATCCAGTGCAGCTCTGGAGGACAGCAGATACTCAAGGCCACGGAGCTTGTGTACTGGAGCAACCAGGTTCCACCATGTTTCCCAATAGCCCATGCAGCTTCAAGGGCCCGTCCACTGTAGCAGAGCAAACCTGCTCCCTGGGACTCCATTCTGCTGTTACTCGGAGAAGAAAACCAGCCAGGAGCTCAGCCTTCTTCTTCCCCTTCCCATCATTCACCTCCACATGGTGGATCTCCCCCTCGGTTCAGCATCTGGGGCCCCTCCTGCGTCCCTCCCCCCACCCCAACCGCCGGCACTGCCCAGAGCAGATCTGAAGGCCAGGTGTTGTGGAAACAGTCTGCAGAACAGTATCCTCCTGTGGAAACCCAGGGAAAAGGACATGTGAATATCAAGTCCAGAAAAGGGGGGACGTTCTTTGTTCTGGGGAGCTTGAAGCAAATGGGCTGATTTGATATCCTCTCTGGTGCGGGCTTTTCTCAGGGGAGTGATGGGCCATCACACCTGGCAGCTGGGCCTGCAATGTGTCTAACGCTGCACGAGGGCAGGTGCCTGGGGCTGGGAACAGGGATCCCTTACAGGTCTCTGCCTTCACCATGTGGCAGGACCAGACGAGGTCCCGAAGGGCCTAGGAAACAATTAGGCAAGGGCAGGAGTGGGAAGCAGAGCAGCGCAAGAGGGAAACAGAAGGACGAAGGCCTGTGCCGTTCAAAGAGGAAGAGATGTGACAGAGGTGCATGGGAACAGCGTCCGGGAGCAGACACTCGGGACTGCAAAGAGGACGGGGACATTTGGGGGCTCTATGTCTAAAATGCAGCCAACTCTCTAGTAGACCACTGCTTTTTGGAGGATGTAATAAACCAGGGAGTTTGCAGCCAGTGTAGCCACAGCTGTGCACTCAGGGATATGTGGTGATGGTGCAAGCCCTGCTGTCAGCGGCTGGCAAATGGTCTGAGCTGGGAGAATGGTGGAATTCTGGAATGATCCACCGTTTGCTCAAAACCTCAAAATGCCAAACAAACACTACAGTAGCTACTTGTGCCTCTGGCTTTCTAGAAGAAGCTGTGTATAGGTTTAAAATTGTATGCTATTTTACTATTTTATTTTTAAAAGCCAGGCCAGGGAGTTCCTTTCCCATAGACATTGTGAATTCAAATGACATCTCTCCAAACAGTCTCTGTTGAGGACTTAGAAAATGTGCATCAATACACAGTTTTCGTCGTCCAGAGTGGGTTCCAGGAGGTTGGTCGGCAAGTCCTAGCCTTCCCCTCATGCTGCCAGGGAAGGGGGCGGTTCTGTGTACATCCCCCACAACCAGCGCTCCCCCTAACTGTGGCCATACAGAAGAGGAAATGCAGGTACCTGCCTCCCAAAGGTCCTTCGGCTGAAGAAGCCGGCCTCACCCGCAGCCTCTACCTTGGTTCATGCTCTGTACCTGCCATCTGCCTGCTTTGCATTCCTGATGAACCAGGAGTTATTTGAGGATAGGACTTGGCCTTGGTGCTCCCAGAGCTGTAAGGTTACCAAACTTCTGATTTCCCTGGACTTTGTTGTTGCCCCTGGCATTGCTGAAACCCCAGTGGGTGAGGGAGATGAGAGGGAAGCACACAAGTGGCCCTTTTGGTTGAGCAAGTTTCTGCCAGCCCCCTTACCCCTCCAACCATCCATCTCCTGCCCATCGGCCAGCCAGCTCTTAGTCCCAGAAGGGAGGGCACTCTGCGGCCAGGTGGAGGCACAGTGGGGCTCCGAGCTGAGCGGATGCTTATCTTTAGGAGCTTGTGGGCACTGCTGCCCACGCTGGGTCTACACGGCGTTCCCCGCAGATCTATCCCTCTGGCCGTGGTCCAGAGCCACCCTTGTGCCAGGGGACCTGGGCTGGCGACCAGTCAGAGCTTTGGCACGAAGGGCTCTTCAGCCCAATGCTACTTTAGTCCAGAGAGCATTGTACCCCAGTCTCCCTTGTGCTGGTCTGCCCCTGTCCATCCCTAGCTCCTGCCTCCCCTTCTTGGGGTTTTTCAGGGCGGAAGTATGTTGACCAGCTGCTCCAGGAGCCAGAGCCAATTCTGAAACTGGCAGAAATGAGAAGCCACAAGATGTGTGTGTGCCGGCACGGGGATCTTAATTGGCAAAGCATGTGCCCATCGCTTTTAACACTGGACTTTTGAAACTGCTGCCTCTTATCAAGGGACCTCGGCACTAGAAATATGAGAGTTTTAAAAAATGTAATATCATTAAAACAGTTTTTAATTGAGTTCGATGATAAGTTTTTAAATCATCAAAGCTCAGGGACGCTTTTGGATGATGCGCCGTTTCCCTTTAGGGCGTTTTCTTGTCCAGCTGAGTCCACTTGGGTATGTGAAAATCTGTTGCCTTTCTTCTTCTTTGTGGTCGTGTAGCTTCCGTGCTGAGGGTGCCAGCGTGCTCCATTTGTAGTACTGCGTTCCTTTGGCGACCCTACACTCCACCAAGTTCTCATACGTGTTTCTCACTCCCTGCTTTCCTGTTCTAGCCAGAATTGTTGGGAAATCTAATTGTCGGGGAGCTTCAATCCGGGAGTTGGAAGATGATAGAAATTTTCTGCGCTAGCTCTCTCTGTCTGCTTCAAAGCCAAGATAATTTCTCCAGTTTTGAGCGAGAAGCTGTGATGGGGGTCTGGTGTGGGACATTTCCTGTCAGAGTGAACAGTACGGATGATGCTTCCCAGTAATGCGCTGTTAGCATGCTGCGTTCTGCAGGTTTGAGTTGCCCGCTCCATCCTAATCAGGCCCATGGGGCCTGGATTGGGGCTTCCATGAACCCCATTTTAACGATGGAGAAGTGGATGCTTGGATAGATCTCACCATGGGCAGGTGAGAGGTGATTAGAGGTATCCGAGGCCAGAGCTGTGTGTATCTGTGTCGGTTGAGGTTCTCCTGAGAAGTAGGACCGATAGGACAATTTCGTATATCTCCGCCTCTATCCCCACCTCCATCTGCATCCATATTATCTCTATCTCTATCTCTGTCTCTATCTCTATCTCTATCTCTATCTCTATCTCTATCTCTATCTCATCATCTCTAGCTATCTCTATCTCTATCATTATCTATATCAGGCAATTTATTTTAAGGAATTTACTCACTTCATTATGGGGGCTGGCAAGTCCGAAATTCCTAGGGGAGGTTGGCAGGCTAGAAACTCAGGCAGCAGTTTATGCTATAGTCTTGAGGAAGAATTTCTTCTTGTCCTGAAAACCCCAGCGTGTGTTCTTAAGGCCTTCAGCGGGTTGGACGAGGCCCCCCCCCCCACATTACTGAAGATCTCCTGCGCTTAGTCAGCCGATTATAGATGAGAACTGTACACAACACCTTCACAGCCTCACCTAGATCATTGGTTGAATCACTAGGAACTATGGTGTGGCCAAGTGGACACATAGAACTGACCATCACAGTGGCCTTCCAGGCTCCCAGCAGGACTAGGTGACCTCCCCTCGGGAGCGAGGCTCTGACCGGTGGTTTCAGCCTGATCTGAGGTCTGCTCACATCGCAGGAAAACCGGGAAATAATTTGCAGACCATTGCAGGGTGGGCCAGACTGAAAACAGTGCATGTTGAGCTGTCGGATAAATCTGCTGCACCAGGCCTGTCCCGGGCAGGGCTTATCTCTTTCCCAGAAGTTGGAAATGACCCGACCTCATCTTGGCATTAAGACAGAGGTGCTCCAGTTCTCGGGTATTTAGCCTCATTTTGAATTGCTTTTTCGAAGGTGAGTGATGGAGATTCAAACTACTCTTTTCTTTCTTTTTCTGGTGCTCATCTCACCCATTTCTCTAAGCCAAGGTCAGTCATATTTTTAAAAGGGAAATCTGATCTTGTCATTCCCATGTTTGAAACCTCAAAGGGCTGCCTTTGGAAGATGGTTCAGGCTCCACAAATCCTGCCCGCCCGGCCCTGCCTGCCTCCCCACCCCCTCAACCCTCTTTCCTGCATCTCTCACATGCCAGCTCCATTGGCCTCTCCTGGTCTTCAGGGCCTCTGCCCATTTGAGTCTGTCGCTGTGCCTCTCCCTGGTTGCTGTCACCCCAACATCTGCTCATTGAGAACCCCTTAACCTGGGAGCCCCTGCTTCCCTAGTGCGTGTCCTTGCAATAGTGAGACAGTCTGCTCCTGTTCTTTGCAGGGTTTCCACAATTGTAACTCAATAACTAGTAGTTTGGTGAACTGTTTAATGACCCATCTTTCCCATTAGACCAGTGGTTTTCGACCTCGGTGCCTTCAAAATCCCCGATGCAGACTGTGGTCCACACCAGCAGGTCAGAACCCCTGTGGGTGGGACCCAGGCAGCAGCTGATCCCGTCCTCAGGTGACGCCCGTATGCACTCAAAGTTGGGAACCAGTGCTGGCTCAGAGCGGGGCCTCGCTCTCAGCATCCACCCACGTGTGAGCTATAGAGACGCGAAATCCAGGTCCTGCCCAGACCTGCTGGCTCAGAACCTGCCCCTTAACAGGACCCCATGTGGTTTTGGGGGCACATTGTGGTGTGAGGAGGACTCAGCTGACCACTGCAGGAGGCTGGTCCCTGCCATCCTGCTAAGCACTGCTTCTCCAGCACCAGCCTAGTAGCTGCTCAATAAACCCTTATTAAGTGAACAGATGAATACTTTTTAAACAATCCCCCAAATTTCTCCCCCCCCATCCTGCTCACCCTGCCCCCTAGAACCATATTCACTTCCTCTCAGGCAGAGGCCCGGGAGGTGGTGGTGTAGGGGATGTGTGGGGGTGAGCATACCCTTTTTTTGCAGGATGCAGAGTCTAGAGTCTGTGGTCCTCTTTCCCCTGCCTGGTTTCCCACCTCTACAATCTTGTTTGTTCCTAGAGAATGTCATCCTTGGCCCAGGTAGGGAAGGAGACACTGCCTTTCTCTGGCTGGTGCATGTCCCGTCCCCCCTTCCCCCACCCCTGTCATGGTTTGGCTTCCCTTGCTGGTAGATTCATAAAGAAAACCCAAACCAGGATGGGGATGGGAGTCAGGTGATGCAGGAGGGAGGGGAGGGAGAAGGAACATTCCAGAGGAAGATGGGAAGGCGGAAATAATCACTTAGACTCGACAGTGAGGTTTTGGAACATATTCGGCTTGAATCATTGCCTTGGAAAATCCCAGATGTGGTTCTCCCAGCAGCATCTTTCACTGGGAGTGGCCACAGCTGTGGGATGGCGAGGGCTTGGCCCCTTAAAGGAACAGTGTCTGTTCTCCCTGTGTTGGGGGTGTGAGCCATTGCAGAGCATTGAAGGGCCTCTCATCTCCCAGTCCCTCCCCGCAGGCTCCATGAGGTCCCCAGAGATGCCCAGAGCCTCAGGTCACCCCTTGGGACTGCATCACCCAGAGGTAGGTGTGGGAACAGGACACCGGCAGGCAACGGGGTCTCATCTGCCCAGCCCTCCGCTGTCTTTCTTTATTTGTGGCCTTTGTCTCTCTCTCCTTTTCATCTGTCTCAGGCCCTGAGGAAGTATTTTTGGTGCCTCTGCTTCATTTTCTAGAGCTCTTTACAAAGCTCTGGGAAGAAGGGCGAATTCTAGGGTGGACTGGAGTGGCCCTTGCCTTTGGTGGAGAGGGAGCAGAGAGGAGGTGGCAGTGACTGCGGTACAGGGGAGAAAGGTCAAATGCCATGGGGTAAAGGCTTGCCTCTCAGATTTCAGATAAACAGTGATTGTTTAGAATGAGTATATCCCCAATATTGAATGGGACATACTTACACTAAAGGTTTTTGTTGTCTATCTGGAATGGAAATTTAACTGGGCATGCTGTATTTTTATCTGCTGTATTTGGCAACCCTACGTGGAGTGGAGGTGCGGTGAGGGTGGGGAGGGACTTTGCGATGGTGCCCTGGAGAGGGAGGGGCACTACTGGTAAGCTTTCTGCTGTCCTGCATTTCGGTCCTTATTCCAGGCCTCAGAGCCTTGTTGCTGAAACCCAGGCCTTTGCTGTTTGCCTGCTGAGATGGGCGCCCAAATTGAGCATGTCTGGAAACTGCTGTAGGCAATAGAGTAAAAGGATACTTTTACCCTTACCTGCTATTGATACTTTAGAAATGAGCACACAAGGGCGATGGGCTCCCACTACTGACCACCAAGGAAAGGGTCCCCAGCTCTTGGGTTCTTCGGACTTGAATTGGCCCCGCCTCTGCCGGACCCCACCTCTCTCTAACTCCCACCCCACTGATGTGGCCGAATGCCTTCAGGAAGGGTAGTGGGTAGTGGGCATGCCGTGACTGGAGGGCCCTGTGTGGAATGAAATCTGACCCTGTGCCCCAGGAAGTATTTGTAGGTTTGATTGATTAATTAAACTAAGGATTGAAGCAAGGGGCTGACATGATGGAATTTGCTTTTTCAAAAAAGCGCTCTTTGGAGAGGGGAAAATGGGCTGGAGGCCTGAAGGTGGACATGGATGTCATTGTCAACATGAGATCCTTTGGCTCATAGTAGATGCTCAGTAAATGTGTGTTGGAGGAATTGGCCCTAAGCACTGGGATGCTAGCTGCTCCCTGGGGTGGGGGTGATGCAGGCCTTGGGGGCTTCTTCTGTCCCCTGGGAGATGGGGGTGTGGGTTTTCTACTCTCCCTGGGCCTCTGTGAATTTCGGTTCCTCTTGGGGCAGAACGGGGCCAGGCAGCCTCTGGTGGGGGGCGGGCGAAGGGTCCTTGGGTCAGACACTCTGAGGGGCAGGAGGAGGAAGCCTGGCTCTGCACAGCAAGTTCATGAATATCCAACCTTGGCCACGTTCCCTGCACCCTGATTAACCAATAGCCTTCACTTGGTGAGAGGCAGAGAGATAAAATGAGATACTGCATTGGAGACTTAGAACTTAATTGAAACTATGTATCACAAATTTAACTGCAGGCTCAATACAACCTGATATAATTATTCTAATACACTTCAGTTTCGGAGTTTCTGTGATGGAAAAGAGAGTGGGGAAGCCCAAAAAGGGATGAAAAAACACCTGCTATGTGATATGTATGAAGGCATCCAGCCTATGAGGAAGACCCTACAACCTCAGGGACAGGCAGACTGGGGAAGGAGGAAGTGTCACAGCCTGTCCTCACCTGGGCTTGATGGAACAAAGTCAAGACTTTGCTTCAGCCAGTTTTACAGCCAGGATCATGATTCGCCTTTTGTTCTGAGGCAAGGGCATGGTCTATTGCTTCCCCTATTCGGGATGTGTATCTGGAAACCACAACGCAGACTTCTTTAGAGAACTCAGAGATGCAGGAGACTCCGGGATTCCTTAAGAATCTCGGACCTGAGATTCAGATCATCAGTCAGATTCAGATCATCAGTGATCATTCAGATCACCAGATCATCAGTCCAAAGGGTGAGATTGCAGTAATGAGAAACATCCTTTTCAGTGAGTTAATGACAGCTAGGACAGGGCAGGGGCTATGGAGCCAGCATTACAGTAATTACCTAATAGATTAACTTCCTCACAGCTCTTCTGGCTCCGTTAGTTCTCTCCTTCCTGCCTCTCTGTTTCATAAAAAGTTCTTTCCCCCAGGGCCCCTCCTCATCCGGCAGTCAGTCTCTTATCTGTAATTTACAGGTTTCTCTATCCTTCCTAAGACACGACATTCTATTTCTTAAAAGCTACCCATGCTGCTATAGCCGTGCAGAGCAGCGGGGCCCCCAGACCACTCCTGGAGAGCTAGACCTACATCAGGGATTCTCAGCCCTGGCTGATCCTCTGAGCCTTGGGAGAGCCTAGGATAAATACTGACTGCAGGACTCCATTCTTCCCTGTCGGGTCAGAGTCTTGGGGTGGGTCCTGGAAAGTGTCGCTTTGAAAGTGCCATCCAGGTGATTCTGAGGGGTAGGAGGGTTTGGGAGCCAGTGGCAGTCTTCGCCCTTGGTGGGAAACATCATTTACACACAACTTTTGAGATGCAGGAAGCCTTGTCCTCTCAGAAATTCTTAAACTGCTATTGTGCCAGTCAACTGGGGAAAGATAGGGTAGAGGAGTGGCATAGTGGGGTGTCTACTCATCTGTCCATGCGTCTAACCCATCTATCTATCTATCATCCATCCACCTGTCCATCCATCCATCCATCAGTCCATCCCTCCATCCAAACATCCTCAGAAGTTCACCTTGGCCACCAGAATATCTTGCATCTGCTGCCAATGTTTGCAGCAGGTACCCCTGGGCAGCAGCAAATGGAATAAATGCAGGTTGGTGGATTAAAGAAATCAACCTACTAGCATATACCCAAAAGAACTGAAAACATGGTCTCAAAGAGATATTGGTACACCTATGTTCATAGGCATTATTCACAATAGTCAAAGGTAGAGACAACCCAAGTATCTATCAACAGATGAATGGATAAACAAAATGTAGTATATTCACACAATGGAATAGTATTCAGCCATGAAAAGGAGTGAAATTTTGGCACATGCTACAATGTGGATGAACCTTGAAAACATTATGCTAAGTGAAAGAAGCCAGACACAAAAGGACAAATATTGTATGACTTCATTTACATGAAATTCCAAAATAGGCAAATCCGTAGAGACAGAAAGTAGATTAGTCATTGCCAGAGCCTGGAGGGAGGGGAGAGAGTTATTGCTTAATGGCTACAGAGTTTCTGTTTGAATTGATGAAAAAGTTTTGGAAACAGATGTTAGTGATGGTTGAACAACAATGTGTATGTACTTATTGCCACTGAACTGTTCATGTAAAAATGGTTAAATGGCAAATTTTCTGTTACTTATATTTTACCACAATAAAAGTATTTCAAAAAAAGAAGAACAGAAGGGACTCTCCTGGTGGTCCAGTGGTAAAGAATCCACCTTCCAATGCAGGCGACATGGGTTTGATCCCTGGTTGGGGAGCTAAGATGCCACATGCCACAGGGCAACTAAGCCCGTGTGCTCTAGAGCCTGCACGCCACAACTAGAGAGCCTGCATGCTGCAACTACTGAGCCCATGTGCTCTGGAGCCCGTGTGCCACAACTAGAGAGCCCGTGCACCACAACTAGAGAGCCCACGTGCCACAAGTAAGACCTGGCACAGCCAAATAAATAAATACATTTTAAAAAAAGAGGAAAGAAGAAGCGTGTTTGGGAGGCTAGTGAAGGTTTTCCTTGCTCTCTTCAGAAGCCAGTGTGTGGTTAGAGGGTGGGCTGAGAAGCCCCATCGCCCCCTTGGCAGGTCCCCACCCTGTATCTGAGTATCTGTGATTTGGGAACAGTAGAGGGGTTCACCAGCTCAGCTGCTCCCACAGAGCAGGATTTGGGGGCTTGGCTGGTTTGTCCTCAGTGGTGGTTTGCGAGTGGGATGCAGGATCCTGGGTTATGGACCAGTCACTTTCAGAGGGAGGGTTTTTTTTTTTTTTTTTTTTGCGGTACACGGGCCTCTCACTGTTGTGGCCTCTCCTGTTGCGGAGCACAGGCTCCGGATGCGCAGGCTCAGCGGCCATGGCTCACGGGCCCAGCCGCTCCACGGCATGTGGGATCTTCCCGGACCGGGGCATGAACCCGTGTCCCCTGCATCGGCAGGCGGACTCTCAACCACTGCGCCACCAGGGAAGCCCCAGAGGGAGGGTTTTTTGATGGGGCAAAGGTGGGAATTCAGCCTGCTTGTCCCCTGCATTGAGCAGACGGGGCTCTTGCATCTGCCCAGGCTTTGATGGGGAGGAATCGCCTGTTTTGAATACGGGGAGTGTGGTAGGGTCAGGCAGCCATGGGCATGGGGAGAAATGTTGAAAAAAAGAGCCCTTAACCCCAGGTTTTGCTGTAGTGGGTGGTGGGGAAGGCCTACAAAAGTTTTATACCATTATAAAGGAATAGGGCATTTGTACTTTGTGTACATACTTATTTGAAATATTAGAATTGGGGGTCCCAGTGCTGTTTCATGGCACTAAGACCAGATGAGGCCCTTGTGCTCCCTGTGTGTTTGCCCTGTGTTGGGTCCTGGCTCCCGAGGGGCCCAGGTGGTCCTGGGAGCATCCAAGCAGCCTTCTGGGGCCTTTTGTGCTATTGGTTTGGTCTGCAAAGCATCTCTCTCTCTTTTTTAAAAATATTTATTTAAAAAATAAATATTTTTATTTTTTAATAACATAAAAAATGCGCTGGGTCTTAGTTGCGGCACGTGGTATCTTTGGTGCCGCATGCAGGATCTTTGTTGCGGCATGTGGGATCTAGTTCCCTGACCGGGGATTGAACCTGGGCCCCCTGCGTTAGGAGTGTGGAGTCTTAGCTGCCGGATGACCAGGGAAGTCCCCAAACCATCTCTTAATAGAGAGTATGGAGGGGAAGGTCAGGCAAGTTCTTATATGTGAATTTCAAATGGATTTTCAAATTCTGAATTTCTTGAATTGGAAGAAAAGAAGGTTTTCTCAATTGACATGACTCAGCCAGCCCTGCCTTGGAGTGAGCCCAGAGCCCAGAGATGAAGTCCCCAGAGAGGACACTGTTGTCATCAACACAGGCGATGGCTTCCTCTGCCAGAGACTTGGGAATCCTTAAAGCAGTGGCCTCGTTTTATAAAGAAGGAAATGGAGGCACAGACAAGCCAGGTAATTTGCCTGAGAAGAAGCTAAGCACACTGCAGGTAGCTCTTCCACTGCAGGGCAGATACTTGAACCTGTTTGGTAGGCTTCAAGGCACAAGCCATTTACCCCATGGTGATCTGCCAGGCGTCCCGTCTGTAGCAACTCCCTTGATGGTGCTCAGAGATCCATGGAATGGATGAACCATGGACACTGCATCTAAAGGATGGCAAGTAAGGCTTCTGCCACTGGGCTCAAGAGCAGCGCAAGGTCCCCATCCACAGGCAGGTCAGCATCTTGGCTGGGGTGGCCTGGAGCCCTGTACAGCTCCACCTATGTTGGTGGAGTCCATCCATCCTAAGGAGAGATGCCCCCTTGGCGTGGTGATTTTCAAGCAACGTCGTGGTTGAAAGCGTGAAATGGAAGGTATGGGGTTTCAGGGTTTGGCGTTAGGATCTGGTGTAAACCTCGACATTTCTCCTCTTTAAGGGTCCAAGGTGCATAGCACATGGATGGATGGGGGCTGGGGCCCACAGTGGTCCTTCCTGGTTCTCCGGCACACAGCCGAGAGTCCCATTGGAGTGCCGGGCAGTGCAGTGGAGGAAGGAGCTACTGGGGAAGACTGTCTGGCCGCTTCTTTTAGTGGACAAGTAGGTGATCCCAGACTCAGCATGCAAGGCTCAAGTAGGGACTCTGACAGCCTTGTCAAATACCTTTGTTCAAAATGTTTATAATTGGTTGAACAACAAATGAGAGCTGATTAACAAGTGGATACAACGTGGAGGGAGGTTTCTAGAGATGGGCTCTGTCGTCACGCTCTTCCTGCTCTTCATGGTGGTTGATGACTCTGACGGGACAGGTGGCAGAGTTATTAAACTTGAGGATGACGCGAAGCTGAGAGCAATGGTGAGTGCATTTTGTAGACAGACTCAGAATTTAAATATATCTCAGCAGTTAGAATGATAGGATGAATCTAGCAAGATACAATTTAGTAGGAATAAATTGAAAGCACTTTATTTGGGTCCAAATAGCCAAACTTTCCAAGCCTGTGATGGGTGAGACAGGGCTAGGTGGTGGCAAATATAATACTAAGGAAGCCACAGTGTGAGCCAACAGTGTGATGGGGTGGCATCAGAAATCCATAGGGGGATGGGACTTCCCTCGTGGTCCAGTGGTTAAGAATCCATCTTGCAATGCAAGGGATGCCAGTTCTATCCCTGGTCAGGGAACTAAGGTCCCACAACTAGAGAGAAGCCCGCGTGCCACAACAAAGAGCCCGCGTGCCGAAACGAAAGATCCTGCATGCCGCAACTGACCCAATGCAGCCAAAAAATAAATAAATATTTTAAAAAATCCATAGGTGGTTTAAGTTGCATTAAAAGAAGTATTATTTCCAGCAGAAAGGAGGAGACCCTGCTCTATCCTTTCTCAGATAGAGCACTGCTGGGGTGCTGTCTTCAGATCTCTACGCCTCATTTTAAAAAGGACTTTGAAGAGCCGAGTAAGCTTCCAAAATGAATTCCACAGACAAAAAAGTGATGTGCTAAACTTATTCTTTGCTACTTAAAAATATTTATTATTATTATAGTAAATATTTTCTCTTTGTAAAAAATAAAGCACAGCTAAGTGTAATGATGGGAACAAAAATTAGCCATAACCTTAATCTTCCCACCCAGAGGTAACTACTTTAATATTTTGGTTTATTTCTTACTAGTCTTTCAAAATATGCATTTAAAAATGAGATTAGGATGACATTTATATATAGTCTCTGTCTTGTTTTCATTCAAAATTATATGGTGAGCGTCATTCCACGTTTTAAAGCATCCACCAAAACCACAGTCTTTAGTGATTGCTGTCTAGTCTGTTGCATGGACGTCCCGAAAATTCGTAATTTGTTTCTTCCTTCCTTGCCTGTTGGCGGATTGGGTTGTTTCCAGTTTTTTTCCATGTTATAAATAATCCTGTGATTAACTTCCTTGTATATAAATCTTGGTCTGTGCCTGTGATTATTTCTGTGAGATCAATTCCTAGAAGCAGAATTTTGGGTTCAAAGAACACAAACATTTGTAAGGCTCCTGAAACATTTTGCTAAGGGGTCCCCAGGAAGTTTGTTCCCTCATTAACACGTGCCCATCAGCTGTTGCGGGTGCCAGCGCGCAAGCTCGCCAACACGGCTGTTATCCTCAGAAGCGATCTTCCCCAATTCAGTAGGTGGAAATGTTATCGCGCCCGGCTTTCATTTGCGTTTCCTTGGTTGTCGTGAGAGGCTGAATTACCCTTTGGTTGTCCTGCCTCCTGTTTGGTGATGCCTGGTGGAGCGCACACCTTCCTCCCAGCATGGTGAACACGTCTTGGGGTTTCCTGAGAGTGGGGACTGTGTCTCCTTCGTCTGGCCCTAAGTTCATGGAGAAGGATGGCTGGATGAAAGAGAGAGTCAGGTTGGGGCCACCCAGCCAGGAGCCAGAAGGGTTTGGACTGCACACTTGCAGGTGTGGGTCAGAATGAGAGCAGGAGCCAGCCTGCCTGGAGTAAACGCTGGTCATCACCCCTTACCTGGGTGACCTCAGGCAAGTTACCTCAAGGAAACCCTGGGTCCCCCATCTGCATTGGGGCCAAGCATCATGCTGGTGGGGGCACAGAGACACGTGGAGTGTTAAGCGGGTGCTAGGCACAGGGTTAGTTCTCATTTAACCTTAGATGATTTTCTTTTGAGTATTGTTATTCCAATTTCCTTCCTCTATATGAGGAATTCTTCCGTGAACCATGACAGAATTCACTTCCTCAATTCTGTTCTCTGTTTCGCCCAACAAATATTTATTAGGTGCCTACTCTGTGACGGAGAGCATTGCACCGGACAAGCAGATAGAGAAAAGACACGCTCTGTGACCTAAATTCCAGGCCAGCAGGGGATTCGGACAGGCAGTTGAAGAACATATTGGTTTAATTCCAAAGAAGAAAAGTGCCAAAACAGAGCACACTTTGCAAAAGAGGACATATTCGATTCCTATTTTATGTGGAAAGAAAATTAATCACACTAGTAATTAAATCCATACCAATGTAAACAGCGTGACACTCCCTTTCCCATTTCATATTAACAAAGGCCTAAAAAAATGCGAACATGCAGTGTTGGCAAGGTTGTGGTGAAACAGGTACTTCTTTAAATCGTGCCATGAAATCGTGTCCTCTGTAGGTCAAAGACATAAATATGCTGAGAAGTGGCCGTCTTCATTTTCAAATGAACAAGAGAGCTGACAGCAGCGGAATCCTGCCCTTTCCTTGCCTACAGAAGCATGGCCCTTTATTTCCTGCCTCATGGGCCACAGTTTCTGATGGGGACAGTCTCAGCTCAACAGATGAGTCAGCCTTTGGCCTGTTCACCCTCTTCCTTCTCACTGAACATTTCTTGGAGAAGACCCGTTGACTACGTTCCCACATTCCAGAGCATCTTTCTATCATGGTGGTTTCTGTGGGCTATTGATCCCATTGGCTTGTTTTCTGAGATCCACTTCATTTCATATGTTCCTAAAGGGAACTTCAGGACAAGTGAGGTCCTCCTCGCTCCCCTTCATCACCTCCCTATGCTGCTCCCGCGGAGGCAGTGGGCGTGTGCTGGTTGGTGTAGGGCCTCATCTTCAGGTCCTAATCTGAGCTGTGATTTCGCCAGGCAGGTGGGGAGGCTGGCATCCAGCAGAGCCATGCTCTGAAGAGGGGAAAATGTGTAGTTCTACTGAGTGCTTGCTGCTGGAATACTGGGGTGGAGACAAGCCCCTTGGCTGGGCCAGTTCACCCACTGATCACGTCACCTGGTCCCTGATCCTTTTATCCAGTGTCTGGGAGGAGAAGAGTTGTGAATGGAAGGCAGTAGAGTTCTGGCCCTTCCCCGGCTCCATCTCTCCAGCCACCTTGGACTTTTTCCAGCGCCCCCAGACACCAAAGCGGCTGCAACAGCCGGGCAGTGCTTCGTGCTGGATGTGTATTTTCAGAAGCTGCGGGGGACGTCATGTGTATAAAATTAGCATTGCCTTGTTGGCCCCTTACAGACTAATTCAGAGTGAAATGTTTTAGCAATGGTGGGCTGATTCTATCAGGAGAACAAGAACTAATTAAATTCCCTCTGACCATCAAGCAGTAAATTATTTATATCCAGACAGATGCAATCTAATCTCCAGCATCCAGCTCAACCCAACACTCATCCTACTTGATTTTTCAAGGGGAGGAAGAAAACAGAAAGACTCAAGTACTCGAGAGAGGAGACAGACATTAGGGAGACCTGTGGAACTCTGGCCTGAGAGGTGCTTGGCCTCCCCTGCCGATGGGGAAACTGAGGACGCAGGTGAGGGCTCAGGGCTTCTCATCTTGGTTCCCAGGAGTCGTGGCCTCCATGCCGTTCCTTACACATGGAAATTAAAAAAAAAAAAAAGGGAATTGACAAACTATTCTTTAACATGATCTCAACTGTTTGCGGGGAGAATTAATTTCACTAATGAATTTGCTAATGTGTGTCACAAAGACTTATTGATCTGCCCCTTGCTGGCCTTTGGTGGCCACTGAATGGCTGCCAACTTGCATTCTGGGGTAGAGTGATTAGCTTGGCTTCACGTGGTGGGATGCGCTGCCCACTGCGCGTCTCCTCTGTCCTCACTCATGATGGGAGCGTGTCTAGGAGACAACTTGGATTTCGTGGAACCAGTGCATGAAAAACCCAGCGCCACCGCATCCCCATACCAGGAGACAACATCTTTGCACCAGTGCTGCTGGGTGCAGGTGGGGATGGGAGACTGGGCCCATCCTGGGCCTGAGTCCCCACAAGCCTGTGCCCCTCCCTGGTGAGGAGGTGGGGGCTGCCCCTGGGGTGCTGGTTGCTGGTCTGTGACTCCAGCCAGGACGTGGAGAAAACTCCTTTTGCAGTGCCTGAGCCAGCTGAGTTCGAGGTTATTTGCTTCCTGACCAGCTGGCCTGTGCTGGCCTGTGCTGGACCCCAGGCTGTGCAGCGCTGAGCACCGTCACACACACACAGCACTTTTCAGCTTTGCTGGTGACCCTATTTGGGTGAAAAGGTGCTGACACAGTGGGCTCGTGGGCCTGGGGCCTCTGTAGCTGTCTCAGGATGCCTGGGTGGACCCTGTCTGTTTTCATGTGAATCCGCAGTGGCTGGCCCTGGTCTGCTCACCTGTGGGGTTGTCTGAGGCAGAGGAAAGCCTGGGGTTTTGGGAGACAAGGGGAAGGCTCTTTCCTGGGAGCCAAGTGCCTGGCCAACTTGGCTTTGGTGAAGCCAGGCTCTCCTCCCAGCAGCTCCTTGGGTGACCCCACCACTGCCGCCCTGACACTTTTGGGCCCCTGAGCACTGTGGTGAACCCAAGGCCCAAGCAGGTACGTGGAAAATGACCGAAAGGCCCTTTTCAGAGTAGTCACCTTAGGGGGTTCTAAACTTAGGCCCCAAACCCCTAAAGCACTTTGAGACACCTCTTTGGGAATTATAGTCATGGTCCAAGGTATATTTAATTATGGGAACATGACCCTTTGAGGGTGGAGCTGATTTGGGGAACAGCCAAGAGCCACCTGGGTCAGTCTGGTGGGGGCCTTGGTGCATAAGAGTCAGTGTCGGTCCAAGTCTTAGCTTCACCTTGGTCAAATATGTAGCCTAGGGCCAGTTACTTAATCCCAACTAGCCTCAGTTTCTCCGTCTGTGAAATGGGATCAGTCATCCTCCATTGTAGGGTAGTTGGGTGGAGAAAACGAGCTGATGCAGTAAAGCCCTCAGCATAGTTCTAAGCTCAGTAAAGACCCCACTGTAGTCACTAAGCTGGCAATGCCATTGTGGATGGAAAAGGCGGGGAGGCATCACAATTTAAGACAACTGAGCAGCTTTTGTGCCAGGAGTGGCTGGCCCTGGCGGGGCTGATGTTGCTGTGGGCAGAACTGGCTGGCATCTTAGATTTGGAGATTGGTGTTAAAGCATGAGCCACCATGTGTTATGGTCACTTGATGTCCCTGGACACAGCAGGGGCCAGGTGGGTGGTCAGTAGTCGCTCATTAGCTGCCTGCTGTCCCTTGTAAACACAGTGATGTGCTCACAGTATTCTGGCCGTGTCCTGGGGCTACAGTGGGAAGAAAGAGGCTTTGCTCTCCAAGCGTTCCACCAGAGGAGAGGGAGGGTGCTTCAGTCTTTGCGGGGTGGAGAATAAAGCATGAATACTCCACATGTGTTCACTGCTCTGTAGTTTACAAAGTACCGCTATGTATATTATTTCATCTAATCCTCGCAAGAGCTGGGCAAGCCTTTCTCAGCCTCTTGGGTCTTCTTCAGCATCTCCCGTTCTTTGCTTAGGCTCAGAGACTCTCCAGTGATCCTTTCAGCCCAAGTCTCTTCTTCATTGGTCTCCCGGGGCTGCGATGGGGACTGACGGTGAGGGCACAGCCACCTGGAGCCTGGCGTTCAAGGAGCTGATGAAGAAGGGGGCCACTCCACCCACCCACCACCACCATCCGTCCGTCCGTCCACCCACCATCCGTCCGTCCACCCACCATCCGTCCGTCCACCCACTATCCACCCACCCCCCACTACCTACCCACCCATCCATATCCATCCCTCAATCACCTATCCATCTATTCATCCACCATCCACTCCACTCATCCACCATCCATATGTCATCCATCCATCCATCCATACTCCACCCACCCACCACCATCCGTCCGTCCGTCCACCCACCATCCGTCCACCCACCCACCACCATCCGTCCGTCCACCCACCCCCCACTACCTACCCACCCATCCATATCCATCCCTCAATCACCCATCCATCTATTCATCCACCATCCACTCCACTCATCCACCATCCATATGTCATCCATCCATCCATCCATACTTCACCCGCCCATCCACCATCCGTCCGTCCACCCACCATCCGTCCATCCACCCACCCACCCCC
>NW_021703786.1:27293668-27370667 GCF_005190385.1 Monodon monoceros
CCACCCACTACCTACCCACCCATCCATATCTATCCCTCAATCATCTATCCATCTATTCATCCACCATCTACTCCACTCATCCACCATCCATATGTCATCCATCCATCCATCCATACTTCACCCACCCATCCACCATCCGTCCGTCCATCCATCCATCCACCGTTCACTGTCTACCCACCCATGCACCCATCCCTTCTTTCATCCATTCCACAAATAATTACTAGGCATCTAATACATGCTGGATAGTATCTTAAGTATCAGAGTATCAGCAGTGAAAAAAACAAAACACACAAAACTCCCTGTCCTCAAAGAGGTCACTTCCAGTAAGAACACAAACAATATGCTAGAGCGTAGAGGTCATCTGAGCTCCTGCCCATTTGAGACTTCGGGCAAACTGTTGGCTCCCAGGCCTTGCTGGTTCTCCTTGGGGTCTCATGGTAAGAGGCCCCAGCGTAGTCCAGCTGCTCTGCACAAGCCCCCTGCCCCCCGTAAATGCCTACTGAGTGGGGGCTGGTTGCATTTAAAGCTAATGCCCGTGTAGAGCCTGATTCAGCCTCTCGGGCTCAGTGGTCCTGCTCCATGATGCTGGCCCTCCGCACCCCTTCCCACCCGCTGTATCCCCCCAGCTCACCCTGCTCTCTGTCGGCCCTTTGCCACTGCCTTTCTGTGTGGGGCCCAGCCCCAGCCTATGCACCCCCTCTTGTACTGCCCTCTCCCCCCTGCTCCCAGCGGGCCCACGCAGCCTCCGCACAGGGGGCCTGTGGGAATATGTGGTTAACTGGATGACTAACCCAGTCCCCACAAGGCAGCGTGAAATGGCTGCTCCAGTAAATTTCCAAATGTGTCCGGAGCTGATGACTTCGTTTTCCTCCCAAGCAATGAACGGGCTGAGCAGGGAGGCCCGGCACTGTTCAATCGGCTGAATCAACCTTCTAGACACGTTCCCGCTGCAGCGTCTCAGCTCAGGTGCAAGCAGGCAGAGGGTTGGGGGGCAGGGCCTGATGAGATTCCTCTTAGGAGGGGTCTACCCCCCTGCAGCCCCGGTCCCCCACACCGACCCTTCAGCTGCTCCGTCCTGTGTCCACCCTCCCGACCTTCCAGAGTGTTCCCTCCTCCGGTCAACCCCAGGCAGCTGAGTGATGGGTCTTTTTTTTTTTTTAAGCGGACCTCTCACTGTTGCAGCCTCTCCCGTTGCGGGGCACAGGCTCCGGACACGCAGGCTCAGCGGCCATGGCTCACGGGCCCAGCCGCTCCGCGGCATGTGGGATCTCCCCAGACCGGGCCACGAACCCGTGTCCCCTGCATCGGCAGGCAGACTCCCAACCACTGCGCCACCAGGGAAGCCCTGAGTGAGGGGTCTTTAATGGGTTCTTGTGCACAGGCTGGTAGTCCTCTTCCCCGAATCTGATCATCTGCCTGCTTCCGCTACCAGGGCCCCTCGAGGTGTGCGTGGCCTCGGGGAATGTCCCTGAGCAGCACGCTCTCCACCTCCTCTGAGGGACATTTTCCCCTCCCCCCAAAGAGCTGAAAACACAAATCACACCCCCTTATTGCATTCAAGCTTCTCAAGTACAGGACCTCTGGTCATCTGATGTGGCACCGTCCCTCCTTCCCGGATTTCCTGTGCTCAGCAAGTATCTTTTTCAGGCTGGGTCTTCTTCTCTCTTAGACGAGTGTTCACAATTTTCCCTCAAGCTGAATCTCAGTGTATTTGGGAACCGCTTACCTTCCCTCCAGGTCATTTCTGCCACCCCCCATCCCCCCCGACACAAACTGCAGCGCCCGCCTGCCCGTCTCTCTGACACATCTTGCTCCCGACCTGCCTGCTGTCTTCCAGATCATTAGCTTGGATATTAAACAAGATTGGGTCCTTGCAATGGCCCGGGGGAACTCCCCTGAGACGCCCCCTCCTGCCCCACATGCTGGCCTCTGCCTTGGTCTTTGTTTATGGTTTACAAGCCTCCCTTTGGCCTTGTGACTATGTTTATACTGGAGCCAACCTCGTTCGGTTTCGCAAAGACAGTTTCTTCAGACTCCTTTGAAAATGCTTCACCGATGGCCACTCATCTGGTGGTGTGTGTGTGACAGTGTGCTGGCGGCCAGCAGCTGAGACTCATCCCAGTGGTGTCTCGGCTGCCATAGGCCCTCAGGTGCTGTCCCTTAAGGAATGTCAGGAGGCCATGTGTGGCCGGACTTCTGTCTTCTCGGTGTTTGGAGGGTGGTCCCATTCAGCATTCCCTTAGGGGAGAGGATAACAGACCACACAGTGGCTAAGAGCTTGGGCACCAGGGCCACACTGCCTGGGTTTGAACACCAGACCCATGGCTCACTCTCTGGTCCCAGTTTCCTAGGTGGGCTCTCCAAGGATGATGGAGACAGTCATGGAAAACCTCAGTTCCGGGCTTGGCACAAAGTGAGCCCTCAATGCACAGCAGCCCCTGAGGACAGAAGGCCTTGGTTCCCTCCCCTTTACCATCCAGCTGCTCTGGTAGATTCTGTGCCTGCAGAAGGAAATGAATTTCCTAGGGAATTGCCACCTGAAGGCGTTTATTTATGTGCTACACGCTTTTCAAATATTTTCCTATTTTGCCTTTTGTCAGTAAATATTTTGCCAGTCTTTTCTTTCTAGTTCATTTTTTTTTCGTGCTTACAAAGATGTTAAATTAGCATGCGTTTTTTAAAAGTAGCCATTAATTTCATATCATCCCTAATTTGTATACTTAATTTCCTCTTTCCACCCGCTCTGGATGTGTTTACAACTCCTACTTCTGTCACTCATTTTTGTTAAACTTATCTTGTACTGACTGCTCTTGCATTTTCCCTCAGCCCTTACGTTGGGCAGCCCATGCTGTGCTCTCTCCCACCAACTTCACGTCCACCCTGGTCTTGCCCCCCTGCCTGGGCCCTGAGAGCAGTGCTCTGTGATGCCAAGTGGGGTGGCTCCTCCCTCCTCCCTGCACCGAATGGAATTACTATCTGTTGTGCTCTGTGTGATGATGTCCCTCCTGTGTTCATCTCTTTGGGTTCTAAACTGGGGCCCCGCACAGGGTGAGTGCTCCGATGGTGTTTGGGGCAATGGCGGGGAGTAAGCATGGATCAGAAGATCCGTACCTAGTCTCAGCCTGGCCATAAACAGGTGTGAGACCTTGGACAAACCACTTGCCCTACTCTGGTCCTTGCTTTCCCCTTCTGTAAAATAGCGTGGTTGTGAATGGTCTTAAGAATCCTTTCCTGTTCTGAAATTTTATGATTTTCTATTCCTTCAACTCTGTGGGCATTTATTTGTCTTCCTAACGGGGCCTGTTTCTACTGTATGATGTTGGGTTTTGGTGGCATTGTGGTAACCGGAGGACTGGATGATACAATTGTTGTCACTTTCATCATCACCATCTCCACCACCATCTCCAGCGTCACGATCATTATTACCACCACTAGCTCCTGAGTGCTTACCACAGGCCAGGCATTATGCTGGGTGTTTATTTCTATCATCCCATGTAATTTTTACAACAGTCCTGTGGGGGTATGGGTGTTTTTCTCCATTTTAGAGATGAAACCACTGAGGCACAGAAAAGTTCAATTATTTGCCTTGAGTCCCACAGCTACTAGTGGTAGATCTGGATTCATACCCAAGCCTGTGCTCTAACAGGCTCATGGGCTCTCTCTGTTCCACACAGGCTGGTGTCCTTTGCTTTTTGTGATCAGCACTTAGTTAGGGGCACAGGCTTTGCGTTCATGAGTTCTGAATGATGTGACTTGGGGAAGTCCTTGACTGCTCCGAGCCCTGGTTTCCTCACTGTGAAAGGGGGAGAGCAAAACCCACCTCATGGAGTTGACTGAGGATGAGAGAAACTGATGTCCGTTGGGCATCTAGCACTGTGCCTGGCATAGAATAAATGCTCAAACGTGGGTTTTACAATTATCACCATAAAAATTTTTACCACTTCATAATGTTTTCCACATTTACTGATGACCTTTGATGTGTCAGACACTTGTGTTAAGTGCTAGACGTCCAGAGCTGCAGAGGAGTCTGACTCTGAGGAACCCAGTCCAATGGGGCAGACACACTGTCAACAAATACATCACAAGAGGGTCAGGCTCCCAGAGGGGTGTACGAAGCACCTACAATAAAGGACCAGCTGTGCCTGGCAGTGGTGAGGGTGAGGGGGGTAGAGAAAATTCACAGCCTTAAAAACTCAGTAAATGAGAGAGAATTAGAAATAAATGAATTAAGTATATGACTCGGAAAATGGACAAAAAATGATAAACTGAAGGAAAGCAGAAAGAAGGCATTAGTGATGTTAATAGATAATGAATAGGAGTCACAAAATGGAAAATGGGACTGATAAATAAAAAGCTGGTTTTTAAAACAGTGAATAGCTGAACTACTAGCTAGCGCAGGCACGGTTAAGGGGAAGAAGGCATAAGAAATACAACATAAGAAATAAGAGAGAAATATAATTTACCAAAACTGACCAATTGCATGGAAGATAGAAAGTTTTTAAGCTACTCCCACACAAAGGAGGAAGTCTGGATGGTTCCATGGGGGAATTTAAACCAAACGTTTAAAGAGCAGGTACTTCCAATGCTTATCAAACTGTACAACAGCAAACAAAAAGAAGGAAAGCATCCATGTAATTTTCTTTTTATTTATTTATTTGGTTGCACTGGGTCTTAGTTGCAGCAGGCGGGCTCCTTAGTTGCAGCGTGTGAACTCTTAGTTGCAGCATGCATGTGGGATCTAGTTCCCTGACCAGGGATTGAACCTGGGCACCCTGCATTGGGAGCATGGAGTCTTATCCACTGTGCCACCAGGGAAGTCCCCACATAATTTTCTTAAATAGAGGATAACAGTGTTTCTTAATCCGACAAAGACTGTACAAAAATAAAACTATAGGCCATTCTCACTTACGAATATTGATGCAAAATTTTAAATAAAATATTAGAAAGTAGGATTCAAGCATTACGTTAACAAGCATTACGTTAAAATAATAATACCCTATGTCCGTTTGGAGTTTATTCCAGGAGTGCAAGAATGGTTCAATATTAAGAAATCTATTTATGTAATCCATTATATTAATCAATATAAAAAGAATTATCACATGATTATCTTTTTTGATACTGAAAAGGCATTTGAGAAAAGTCAATATCCATTCTTGATAAACACTCAATAAAAATAGGTATTGATAGATACTTCCTTAACATGACCATGTGTAGTCATGTCCAAAATCCATTCTTCTTCTTAATGTGGAAACACTAACATAAGAACAAAGCAAGGATGCCTGTTATCACTAACTACTATTTCATATGGTAGCAGAAGCATCAGCCAATGCAATCAGACAAGAGAAAGAAATGAGAAGAGTGAATATTAGAAAGTAGGGAATAAAAATATTACTCTTTTGTAGATGATACAATTGTATACTAGGAAAATCTTAGAGAATCAATGAAAAACTACTACAGTCAACAAGAAGATAATCATCATTAGCATCATCTAAGGGCTTATAAGAATTACAGATGTCTGAGTCCCACCCTAGACCTGCTGAATTTCAGAATCTGCATTTTAACAGATTTTTGGGTGCTTCGTATGGACATTAAACTTCCCATCTTATTCAGCAGAAATCTAAGGCTGGAGGAAAACGGAGCTGCCCTGCTCATGTTGGTATCAGTTTCTCAAAAAGTCACCCTTCCCAACTGCCCTCAGGTAGCGCATATTCCAAACAGCCACTCAGGGAGGATCAGCATATACAAAGGTGTGTTGGAAAACTCTAGAACAGTGCTGTCCAATATGGTAACCACGAGCTGCATGTGACTGTTTAAATAAAACTAAGTATTCAGTTGCTCAGCTGCGCTAGCCACATTTCAAGTACTCAGTAGCCACATGTGGCCAGCAGCTACCGTATTGGAGGGCGCAGGTGTAGAATATTCTCATCATCCCAGAAAGTTCTAATGGGCAGCACTGATATAGACTATATCAGGTGCTAGATTTTGAGAACTTTTGAATTGCAAAGTCATGTTCTCAATGCTCTGGATTCTGAGCTCCATTTGCTTCCTTTTATGTCAACAGAGCATTATCCACCTATCCATCCATCCATCCATCCATCCACTTAAGTGGATGGTCTGGTCCATCCATCCATCCATCCGTCCATCCATCCATCCACTTAAGTCATTCAGTAATTCCACAGATGGTATTGGCATATAGTGCTATTTCAATAAGTATGAAGTCCTCAGCCCAAAGCTGGGTGCTGGACTCGTATGTGCCATGCTTCCCTGCCATGAGCATGTGGACTTGCATTTGGAACTTTCTCCCCCGATCTCTGGGACCCTATTTTACTCTATTAGTTTAGCTTTACTTGCATCGTATCCACTCAGTTCCATCAATCCTCCCTTCCCCACTGGTTCATGAGCTGGCTCCTATGGAAGAGATCTGGCTCCATGAAGTCACCCCTTTTATGAGAGTTTGTCCTACTGTTCAAGCGTTCATGGGGATGCTTCTGGGTGTGGGGGGTGCCTTCGGACCCTCTTGTTTTCCTGGTTCCAGACCCCTTCATTCCAAGCACCCTGTGCCTGACCTCTCATACACATGGGGTATTTAGCTTCATAAGCCTAACTAGGCCCTGGCTGGGGGGAGGCCTGTCTCTGACCCGTTGTTCTGGTGTAGACTTTTCCTAGTGTAGACCCCAGAAGACAGAAAGAAGAAGGATTTGAGGAGGGGATACACGAGTGCTCTCAGTGGGTGCCCAGCAGGGGCAGTCCATGTGCCTTCATTGTGCCTTGGAGGCTGCTTTCCCACAGTTTTGGGTTTTTTTGGTGTGTGTTCTTCCCAGAACACTGGGACTTTTTAGGTAAACTGCTTCATCTGTCATGTCTCTGAGCCTGGAAAATTCTTACTTTTTATGATGATTCAACTCTTCTTATTTTAAAGTTAGCTCTGCCAGGCAGAGGCTTGTGCCCACAGCTGTGGGGACTTCTCAGCTGTGATATCGGGCCACATGGTGAAGGAATATTCATGTTGTCCCCTCTCCCTTCCTCTCCCTCCTGAGGGACAGGGATGTGGAATGCGGGCAGGAATCTGCTTTCTGTTTCCTTTCTCTGTCTCATCCTCCCCTGGGGGCTCCTGTCCCTCAGCAGCACAGGAAAGCCTCAGACCTGCTCTGCCGAGCCCCCCTCATCTCCCTGGGGTGTCCTCCAAAGCCTCCCTCTGGGCTGGAGGCAGGAGTCACTGCCCCGTCTCAACACAGACACAAACCATTGCCCTGATCTCCTTAAAGAGCCTTCTGGTTACTCTAACACTGGTGTCAGTCAGATAGATCATTCTCGAATCTCCACAGAAACCTGAGCTCTGCCTGCCTCAGAGCTGCAGTTGCCTGTAACTTCTGTTGAGCTGCATCCCTGCCTGTCTCCAGTGGAAAAGGGGGGAACTATCTGCTCATTCCCAGGGCTGTCTGGGGCTCCCCCTGCCCTGGAGGAGTGGGTGACAGCCAGCTCGACAGCTGTGCTTCTTCATCGCAGGCTCCCACCTGGAGGCTGAGCCCCGTCCACCTCCATGTCGTTCCACAGCCTCCCTTAGGACTTTTTAAATGAGACAAGCCCTGCGTGGTACAGCCCAGAGACCCTGGTGAAAACCTGAGGCTTTGTTTTCTCTTGCTCACCAGCAGCCTTTCCTTAGCCTTCCTGGAAAGCAGGCAAAGGCTGGCTGGGTTAAAAGTGGCGTCAGTTCTGATCTGGGGACAAGGGACCTCGGGCAGTGCATCTCCCCATGCTGAGCCTCAGTTTTTCCATCTGCAAAACAGCGATAATAATCGTACCACCTCACGGCTTGGAGGAAAGAAAGAAACGAGATCATGCAAACAGAGTGCTCCTACAGTCAACCACATCGGTTCCTGCAATAATGATTGTCCCCAGTAGGCTAATGAGGGCTCTTGCTAGCTCACAGGGTTTTTATGAGGATAAAATGAAATGCAACAAGGAAGCATTTCTATATTCATTTCACAAATATTTATTGAGCACCTACTGCGTGCCACGCCCTGACATAGGCACTGGGACTGAAGAGATGCCCAAAGATGTATGAAAGCTGCAGGTGTGAACAGGCTATATTCTCAGGTTTAGAGAAGTCCTGTGGAGGAACAATGCCATGCCAAAGAAGCTGGGTGTCCCCTACTTCACAGAGGAGAATGGAGGCCTAGGGAGCTGAAACCTGGGGATGGGGGGCAGATCCAAGCAGACCCCTTCTCCAGGAGCTAGTGCTGCTTAACAAGCACGTTTCTGTTGGATTGGTCTGTACCACCATCCCAGGTACACCTGTGGCTCTGGGGGTGGTGACAGAGCCATGTCACAGGGCTGTGCTGGCCCTTCAGAGAGGGAAGGGAACCGCTGCCTCCCCCCACCCCTGGCAAGATGCCTGCTTGGACTTTTGAGCTCTGGGAATCTCAAATGCAAGCTGGTCCTTCTTTTCTGGGAGAGTGTGGGAGAGAGAGGGGGGAGCAGTGGGTGAGGGTGGGGGCTAAGTGTGTCTCTGGGAGTGGGCATCCTCAGACCCAGGACCCAGCACTATGGCTGCATCTAGGACGGCCTCTGGAACGACACCTGCTCTGAGCCAGGCTGGATCTTCTGGGGTCGATTCCTGGGGCCCGCCCAGAGCTGGGAGCGCCCTGTGCTGCTCCCATTCCTTTATGGCAGGGGTGGCCCACTCCCATGCGGGTAGTGGCCGCCAGCCCTGTGCGAGGCTCTTTCTGGGAGTTTGATTTTTCCCTAAGGAATTTCCTGACTAGCTCCAGGCCGTTCAGACCACAGTGAGAGAGGAGGGAAGCTGGTTTTCCTCCAGGGTTGTGGGGAGGCAGCCACCCCATGGCAAAGCCTCCCTGAATGAATTATCGGTCAAGGGGAGTGTGGGAAAAGATCAGGGTCCTTCGCCACACGTCAGGGGACGTGGGGTGCTTGGAATCTGCACACATGAGCGTGTTTGGGTGCAGCCGGACACTCAGGCCTGTTCTAGGGGGAGCACCGTGGTGGAGCACCCCCACCCCCCACTATTCCCTGAACCTCCCTGGAGCCTCCTGTCCCATCTCTCCTTTGCCTTTCTCTGTTGGCCTCATGTGCGCTGTCGGTGCTGGACAAGCAGCTGCTCGACTGGAATAAAAAGACGTCTCTCTCTTTTTCACTGAGCGGAGGTTCTCTGAAAATGCAGCATGCGCATTTCCTGCCTGTGCTCCAGATTTGTTTTGGCAAGTGGACCCCCATTCCGAGGAGAGAGTGGGTGAGAGAGCTTGTCTGGGGACTTGCTCCTGGGGTCGCATGCCTGGTTCTCCCCTGCCCTCCTCCTGCAGGCAGCAGATTTTTAATAGAAAAGGGAAAACGAGTGATGTGGGCCCTCCAGATTCTGTGACCTCTGAGCCACTGGGCAGCGGGAATGCTCCTTTTCCTGTTCTGTCATCATTCTGTGCTGTTCTCCATCGTGGCAACGGTTTGCCTGTGAGGGTCTCCCTGGTGGGGGGACAGTGCCCAACATCCAGCTTCCATTTTCAGCCCTGAGCGGGATGCCTGCCACGTACTGAACCTTAACTATGAGGACAGGATGGCTGGGAGCGCCAGCAGGGAAGTAAGGGATGCCCGGCTCTTCGTGCACCTACTCGGACAAGCCATCAGTCATCCCTCTTTAGAAAGCTTGCTCTTTGGGTGCTGGGTATCGAGGGCTTGGAGCAGAGATTGGATGAGCTCAGGTTGCAGACAGGACCACACTGGCAGTTGTGAGACCTTGGTGACAACATTTCACCTGATGGAGCCTGTTTGTCCAGCCTTGTGGCTGAGAGGGGGAGACTCTGTGAAAGACCCAGTAGGTCCTCCATAAACGTGCCTTTCTAGGGCTGAATCCCTCTGTTTTGACAGGAAAGAAGCCTGGGGTTTGGGCTTTTCCCTGCCATACTTAGAATTGTCCATGAAGGATTCACACACTCATGGCTCAGCAGTGGTGACAGGTGGGAATTTAGATCCGGGGTGATGAGAGCCTCCTGAGATCCAGACAGCAGCCGTGACCTTCCTGGACCCACCTGTAGCCTCTTGAAGACTATTTGCTTTAAATATGTTGTTATGCACATCTGTAAATTGTATCCCACACATTTGGGATTTATCTAGGTTGTAACATGATGGTTTTTGCATGTAGTATACACTCATGTGCACACACACACACACACACACACACACACACACACAGAATTAGCTATATAGGAATAATCAAAGGAGAGCCTTCCATGCCCACTAAGACCCTCCAAAGACAGTGCAGTAAGCCGAGTGAGTGAGAGGGGGAGTGAGTGTGCACCCAGACGCTGGACCAGACGGACTCTTGGCTGCATCCGGGTGTGGGCATCCAGACCAGGGCAGTGAGGACACAGAGAAGCTGAGAACACACGGAAAAGGGAACCACAGTCTCAACTGTGAGTCTGAATTGGATAACGGGAAGTGGATTAGACAGAGTCTCCTGGGGAAGAATTACGGATTTCCCTCTTGCTTTCATGGAAGCGTTTGGAAGGGAAGGCAGCCATTTAGCGCTTGGCTGGCTGGAAGGACACAGGAACCCTGGCTCCCTCACTGCCTTGAGCTTGAGGTAGGAGTGGGGAGACGTGTGTCTCCTATGATGTCTCCCATCATGTCAGGGTTCCAACGATGTAGATCTTGGCCTCTTGATCCAAAACCAAACACGGCCCCTCCTCTGTTCCATTAGATGTGCTCCTTTGTAAGGAGGGGAGTGAGGACGAGGGCAGGGGAAACTGGGGCCCCAGATGCCACTTCCTGGTACTGAATTCTAATACCCTCCCCCCACACGAATGCTGTAGGAGCGCTGGGAGCCTGTGCTCGCACCTCTGTGGAGTTCTCTCCTTTCTTTTTTAAAAATAAGAAATATCAAAGATGATTTCAGCAATGGAGATGAAAAGGCAGAGCAGCCCTCGTCTGCTCCCTCCCTGCGTTCCGCCGCCCCCCCCCCACGATTCGTTACTGTTTTTCTAGAACAAGAAGGAAAGAGTTTTATTTGTAGGAGAGTTTTTCTTGCCCTTAATGATGTGGTGGGCGGCAGTGGTAGCATGTTTTTATTTTATGTTATTTTTTATCCCCTGCTGCTTTGGGGGAGGGTGACAGTGTTTGAGTTTGGGGTGCGGTGTGTGGGGGACGGTGTTCCCTTGGAGAGGAGCGAGCGGTGCGAGCAGATGTTCCACCCCCGTGTCTAGAAGGTGGGGGGACTGGGAGGACGGCGCTGCTCGTGGGTGGGGAAGGACCCAAGTTATGTAAGAGCATCGAGGGGGTGGCTTGGGGACGCAGACAGAGCCTGAGGATGCAGGCAGACACCCTTACAGGGGCCGTCAGGGAAGGCGGCCGGGCGCTATCTGCTGGGGGCCTGGCGGCCGTATCGTGGCAGGCGCGGTGCCCGCGGGTGGTTCTCAGGGTGTCAGGTCGGCAGGGCAGGCGGGAGGCCTGGAAGGTGGAGGAGCTCCGGTAGGAGGAGCAAACTTCTTGAAGCCTGGGGAGGACTCGTTCTCTCTCTGCTCTTTCCCTCCCCTCTCTCCTCTTCGTTCCTGCTCCCCTTTCTCTAAATCAGTTCCCCAGCAACCGAGGAGACAGACCTCTTCATTTCCCGCGTTTCCTCGAGGTCTCCTTCCCCCAGCACCAGTCATCACCACGTGACAACAGAGCAGCACACGTCCTGAGCTTTACAGCATCCCAGGGGCCGACGCTGGTGCTTTTTCCTGGTACAGGTAGGGCCCCGCCTGACCCACAAGGAGGGACAAAAACCTGAGCAGGTGATATTGAAACAGCAAGTGGCTGGGGTTGGGTCCAGGCACCACCGCCAACCAGCCACTGACGCAGTATCCTCAAACCTGCTTGTGGGGCCGCTGTGAGGATGACAGCCAGGCCGCTGTGGACCTGACCCCAACCTCAGCAGGCAGGAAGGAGCCCGTCAATGCCGAGGGCGGGGGTCTGGGTGGGTGTTTGGATACATCTGTCCCATAGTGTCTTCAGCAGGCTTCTTGGCGCTCCAGCTACCCCCGTGCCCCTTTCTGTGGACACTGGCTGTGTCTTTGCTGGTCAGTCAGTCGCTCTGCGTTTTCACTGGGTGGGAGCCGGGAATCACACTGTGCTGTGGAATTCCAGCTCTGTCTCTGCACTAATGAGCTGATGCGCTTGGTACCTAAGACCACGAGGCCGAGGCCAGTGCGAGCTCGGCATGCTTAATCTTCACAGCTTGTTTTATCTTCGTTGGTTGGTATTTATCTATCTGCTTGTTTGTTTATGTTTTCCCCTTGGAGGCCCTGGGAAAGGAGGGAACATGCAGAGGCAGGAGGGTCTCGGTTTCGCCCCATGTTGAGCTGCCCCTTTCGGCCGAAGGCTGCCCAAAGTGCGAAGTAGGGGAATCCCGTGCCTGTTTGGTTCTAAGTGGTTTCTCTTTGTCAGGACGGGATATTCTGCCCTTAGAGGTTGATAAACATTGATGTTTCAGCTCCCTGATGGTTGTTAGCTCACTGTGTGATTCTGCAGCAACCCCATCACAGCCTCTGCTACCGATGGGATGTCGCAGTGATGACAGGACTTGCCTCTCAGAGCGATGCAGAGGATGTAGCAGTACGTCCCCTGCAGAGTTCTTCGCTCTTGACACAGAAGATGCCCGAGGAGTCATGGGGGTGGTGATTTTTCATTATGGTCTCATTGCGGTTTTGGAAAGTCACTAATCATGAAGGTTGTAAACATGCCTTTCTGAGCAATGGGCATATTTCCCTGCACCGGTCGGCAGCCACATGCGGCTGCATGGTTGACTTTTAGGCTTGGGGTTGTTTGTAAGTGAGACGATTGTGACACGAAGGAGTTCTGTGCTGGCGTCGCCTGAGAGGGAAGCCACTAGCCCGTGGCCCGTCCGGGTGGAGATGGGCTGTGGGTGTAGAATGCACACCGGATTTCAAACACGCAGCGTGCTGAGAAAGCATGTGAATCATCTCGTTAGTAATTTCTTATGTGGATCACATATTGACATGATAATATTTTGGATATATTGGGTTACATAAAATATATTATTAAAATTAATTTCACCCACTTAAAACATTTTTTTAATGTGGCTGCTAGAACGTGTAATGACCCTTGTGGCTGGCATGATATTTCTGTGGGGCAGGCTGATGTAAGACCCCCCCCCCCCCCCCCCCCCCCCCCCCCCGCCCACACCCCACCCACACGGATGAGCTGGATCCCTCCTGATCTCTCGGAGCCTTTATATCCTTATCTGTGAAGAGGGAGATTCCGCCAGAAGGTGCCCCGGGACTGACATTCCAGGAGTCGATGACCTTTTCCTTGCCCTGTTGACAGCACCAGGGAGCCCCTTAGCGAGGCTGAAAAGGGGACCTCAGGCAGTCTAAAGCGCTGCCTTTGAGAGAGGTCCCGGAGCTGTGTAACTCCGAGTTCTTCCCAGCTACGCACCACTGGGGTTTTCGGGAGACACCCTCCAGCTTTGTAAATATGCATTAAAAAAATAAAAATAAATCCATTATTTTGTCAACCTTCACAACAACCGAGCTTCCACAACGCCTCTCACACGGAGGTTCCAGAGCATAGCACGGTAAACAGTGCACCGGAAAGAAAAAAACAAAACTGCACGCTTGGAGAGTTCGAAGGCAGCAGAGAACTTGTTTTCGCTTCTGGCAAAAGAAATGCTAAGGTGAAGGCTGGGCAACCGGTGTGTGGGGACCCTGGAGGAGACCCCGCGGGCACGGAGGTGCCACATCTGCCCCCCAAGCTGGGGCCACGCTAACATCAGGTAACTGATATGGAAGCAAAAGAACTGAGAGGGACTTCTGGAAAGGAGGGAAGAAAGGTTAGTGATGAGCACCAGCAGGGCTAAGATAACCCGGAGTCTTACTGCAGAAGCTCCTGCAGCGAGGTCGTCTCTGGAAGCTGGGACAGACTCGGAAGAACTGACCTCTGGGCCTGGGGCTCTGGGGGCAGATGTTCTGCACCAGTGTGCAGAGCTGCAGCGCTCCTTGTCTCGGGGAAAACCCATGTTCCCTCTGCCTATCCTGGCCTTGGTCACCCAGGGCACCAAGAAGAGAGATGCTGCCCAGAGGGCTACACAGACCCGGCACCTCTGGCGTTGTGCACGCAGCGCGGGAGGCATGTCAGACGTCCCTCTTATTTTTATTTTCCATTTTTGACATTGTCCTTCAGTTCCTCCTCCACGCTCCCCATTAAGCTGTTAAATCACTCCATTTATTTAGTGCGAGTGTTTCTGAGAGCTCATTTTTATCTTGGTGAAAACCAGGCTTGCTCATGGGCATATAATGAAATTGCATAAATATACCCTTAGCTTGGAATCTAATTTATTTTTCCTGTTCATTATGGGGTAGAAGGCCATTATGAAATGTATAACTTTTTTTTTCCAGTGCTGGAATTGAAAGGCTGGGGCTTGGGCTCTTTTTATTCTGATGATTTCGTCCTGATTCAATTTAAAGCTGGTTAGAGCTCAAATACTGGAGCGTAATTGACAAAGATCAGTGTGGGTTGTAATGCTAATGTCGCGTCTGCGGCTTCCTCAGCTCGACACGATGGACAGCGGGTTAAGCAGCGATTCCATCAGGATACCTGGGCCTGCAGAGCCTCCTGGGGCTCAAGGAGAGGGCCGAGGACTTTCCTGTGGCTAGCGGTCACATTCTCTGCTTTGGGCAAGGGTGGGCTAGTGGCATACTCTGGAATAGGAGGGCTGGGGACACGTCTGACCTTAAACCCAGAAGGCTTAGAAATCCCTTTAAGAACATCTGCCCAGCCTCCACTTGTACACGTGAGGAGTTTGAGCAGCCTGCAAGCTGGCCAAGGTTGCCCCGGCTCCAGACTCCCCGTCCTCAGCCCTGGGCCTCCTCGCCCTGACAGCAAGTGAATAATGTGGAACGAGATGCAAATATAGCCTTTGGAAGCATCGGCTTAGTCCACTGTGTATGAGGTTCATGCATTGTGTGTTCAGTGCTGGGAGAGGGGGGACAGAAGGCGGACCTGGCAGATAGAACAGGTTCCAAGATGCCCACCATGGCTAAGAAGTTGGGGGGCATGACCCAGCAAAGCAACTGGCCGGAAGCTGAATGCCACACACCTTGAAGAGGGGCACCATCCTCCCTCCAGGGCATGCCTGGTCCTCTGTTAATTGGCTTCCCCCAGTTTGCTGACTGTTTTCTGTGTGCCCAGCACTGCTGGGCTTGGACACAGAATGGGAAAGGCACAGATGCTGCTCTAGGAGACTTGACGTGACATCCTGACTCTCAAGTAAGAGCCGTGACGAACGTCAGTGCGTGCAAGTCAGAGGATGCTCTTTTGGAGGGTGACGAGTGATGATCAAAACATGTGAGTGTGTGTGCATGTGCGTGTGATCACTGGGAGAAAAAAATATCGTCATGGCTATGACAGGTTTTTACGGGGAGCTAGAAGAAATGGATTTAAATTAGAGTTGCAGAGATCTTCCTTTTCCCTCCCCCTGTAACTAGGGTTGCTAGATAAAACCCGGGATGCCCAGTTAAATTTGAATTTCAGATGAAAAACGAAGAATCTTTTTGTGCAAGTATGTGCCAAATATTGCATGGGACATACTTATATTTTTTTTAAAAAAATGTTGTTTATCTGAAATTCAAACTTATCCAAAGATCCAGTGTTTTTATTTGCTAAATCTGGCAATCCCACCTATAACAGCAGGGAAGGTAGAAAGGCTTCATTTCGAAATCATTTCCATAGTCATTAAAAAAATGCAGTCACATGAGTTATAAAAGTCATTATTTATTTATTGTATTAGGTCTTACAAGACAGAAGTGTCTAAAGTGAGACGATTAGTCTCCTTTGTTCCTCCCCAGATCCAGCTCTCCGGGGTGACTTCTGACTTCTGCTAACAGTTGAAGTGTCCCCTCCCCAAATCTCCCCTTTGCTCATACTGACCCACCCATGTGCATATGCTATGTATTTTCCCAGTACTTTCTGCTTTTTTGGAGAAAATCCCCAAAGTAGAATTATTGGGGCCAAGGGCATGTATATGTTAAATTTTAATAACTACAGCTGGATTGCTTTACAAAGTTGAAAGTATTTACAGATCTCTCCACACCATGTGAGAATCCTTTATCTTACATCCATACCAGTATCAGTTATTATTATTTCTTAAAGTACTTGCCAGTCTAAGGTACAAAATATCATTTTAACTTACATTTCCTCAACTTTAGGAAGGTTCATTATCTTTTTCTGTGTTTATTGTTCATTTGCATTTGACTTCTGTGAACTATCTGTTCATGTGCTTTGTCTGTGTTTCCATGGAGTCTTTTTTCTTTATTCATTCCAGGGTGCTCTTTACATATGGGCCACTCTCAGACTTTGACTATTACATGCAGTCTTGGAGTTGCTTCTGGACCAGCTGTGTTAAACCATCACCTGATCTCGAAGCCTTAGACCATGAGCTTCTCATGGTGGTGGCCTTCTGGGTCTAATGACAATGGTAGACCTCCAGCCCCACATGGGTGCCTAAGGTCTTCTGATCTTTTTGTCTGAAACTCCTGGGTTTAAAGGAATCGTGTGTGGCTCGAGAGCCTCAGTTAGTGCTTCACTGCCCTGGTACTGCCCCAAAGACAGCCGGAAGCCCTGGATGGCTTTCAAAACCCCACCCCCACTTTATTATCCTGCTTTCTCTGCACGCACAGGAAGCTCTGCTCCAGAGGAGGGAACTGGGCGTTGGGAGGCAGCACTGAGGGTGTCCTGCTCTGATCGTGGGCATCTCCTCAACAGCCACATTCAGCATGTAATTCCACAGGGAGGCATCTCAGGGGCTGCAAGGTGGAAGGGGGAAAGATGGGAAGTCTCCAGTTCCCCCAGTCCACTTCAGCCATTAACTCATTCACTAATTCATTCATTCATTCATTCATTCATTCATTCATTCAATAAGACTTTGTCAAGCTCCAGGTACACACACAGGACCTGACCCTGCTGTCAGCCTCTGGGAGAGAAGTCATCACGCAATCACACAGATTTTATCAACAGACTGGCTGGGACCAGCTCTTCTTCCATCTGTCTCCCACACTGGGGGCCCCATAGCCCGACCTCGGGTGAGGAGCTGTCCCCATCCCCACCCCACACCCTCAGCCAGGATCCAGAGTCCCTGAACCTTGCCTCTCCAGCACTCTCAGCCTTATGCCCACAGCACCCTGTGCATGTTTGGGGAGAAGCATCTCCTCGGGGCATTTGTGGTCGGTTCTGTGTCTTGCTTTAGGACAGTCAGTGGCCAATGGGGCTGGCTCAGCTGGGGTGTGCATGGATGCACACCCATGACAGGTGGGCCCTTGAAGCTACCAGGAGACTTGGAGAGGCAGGGTGGGTGGGGATGGGCCTGCTGCCGTGCTCCACTTATTCAAAGGTCTGTCGTGGTGGAGGAGGAAGTAGGTTTGTCCCTTTGTGTTCAAAGGTAGAAAAAGGATGTGTGGGTGTAAGCTCTAGGGAGACAGAATTTGGTTCTGTCTGAGAGATGCGAGCATCAGCAGGACTCAGGAGGCCGTGAGGACTCCGCCCCGGGGCACTGGAGCAGAGGCCGGCTGGAATGTGGGTGATGGAGGGGTGTGGGGAGACAACCCTGGCACTGGTGTAAGAGCCTGTCCACCCTTCACCTGCCAGGAGAGACCTACTCTGTGCACTGCTTTGTGTCCCCATACGTCCAAGTCCTAATTCCGGGGGCCTGTGAATGAGATCTTATTTGGAAAATAGGTCTTTGTAGATTTAATCAAGTTAAGATGAGGTCATACTGGGGTAGGGTGGGCCCTAAATCCAGAGACTGGCGTCCTTATAAGAAGAGGAGAGGACATACGAAGATAGACAGCCACGTAAGGGCGGAGGCAGGGATTGCAGTGACGCAGCACAAGCCGTTCCAGAGCGCAGAGCGCTGCCGACACCTTAGTTTCGGGCTTTTGGCCTCCAGAGCTGTTCAAGAGTAAAACTGGTGTTGTTTGAAGCCGCTTAGTTTGTTACGGCGGCCCTAGGAGACAAATACGTCTGCCAAGCAGGTCAGTGTCCCACCTTCTGGGCCCCTTAGAGGATGGAGAGGACAACAGGGGACTCTCTGTGCAAAGTGCTAGGCCGGGTGCGGCCCCAGGAGCCCACGGCTGGCTCCTCTTAGAGTCTTTGGTGCCTCACTCAGCAGGAAGAAGCCAATGGCTGGCAGCCCGAGAGTCAAGGGAAGCCTGGCTTGTCCATCTGTCCATCAGCACAATGGCGCACCTTTGACAGAACTGATGTGGCCACAAGCGCATGCTTATTGAGCTACACTTAAGCAGGGCCCCTCGGCTGGCAAATTTACAGGATGTGGTGGTGCATTTTACTGGAACGCACATGTATGTTACTGGTGTTGCCAGGACTATGTGGCACAAGACAAGGGTGTGAGTTGGGTGGTGATTAGTATAATGGGGATTCTGGGGTCAAACTGTCAGGCCAAGGGGATGGTAACTTTTCCTCCCTGTCCCCCTGTGGGGTCTCTGAATTCTAGCCATGAATGGAAGTGGGAAGGGCGAGGAGAGAGAGTCTCTCGGTGCTTAGGAAGCTGTGGAGGGAGGCGCTGTGCAGACGCACCTGCGGCGGCTACTACTCACGGGCAGAGGGGGCCGGGCTTCTTGAGTGGTCTGCACGGAGGGAACCAGCCCCTTCCCCAGAGGCTGGCTTGTGATTGGGGGCTCAACTGCTCCCAGTAGAAGAGGGGCCCCTCCTACTGCCTGGCGGACCCACTGTCCGTGTGGACTCTTCCAACTCTGCTCAGCCAGTGGCCCCACAAATGCAAATCCTGCAGGCCTCCCAGGGCCCTGGCACAGGCCATCCCTGTGTTGGAATGGTCATCCCCACCCAGGCGACTTTGTCCTTGGGAGTTGACCATCCTGTCTTGCCCTGTGCCCCCCCCTAGAATGTGGCCTGACCAGGCCCTCTGGCCATGCAGCTGACCTGTGAGCCCAGGAACCCCAGAGGGGCAGCTGGGCCATTTTCTACCCTCTGGATCACCTGTGGACCCAAACGTTGGGGTGAGTGCTCTGGGGGATGAGCGAGAGGGTGAAGGTATAGTGAGAGTGAAGACAGCCGGCTCCTGGTGACATCTCCCGAGGGCAGGCAGGGAAGAGCCTTGCTGGGGAGAGGGCCCCACAGGCTGACCAGCTCCCAGAGGCATCTGGGCCCTCCCCCTTCTTCTTACTGACCTGGGCTTGGTGCAGGTGTCCATCCTCCCACCCCGTCGGGCAGGGCTAGGGAGAGTGAGGCCCACCCTGACCTCAGGGCTGAGCACTTGGTCCATGGGAGATCCTGTGCTCTTAGCCGTGACTGGTTCTGCCTAATGAGACAAGAGGAGTATCTTCCAGCAGGGAGGGTCAGCTTCCGTGAACACTTCTTGGCTTCTAAGAGAGGCCTCAGGACGTTGTTATGGATCTACCACAGCCATCCTGCTTCCAGCCTGACGGGAGGGTGCAGAGCGGGCAGGGGGCAGAACCTGTGTCCTTGTGACACAGAGAGGTGCTGAATCACCCAGCCCTGCACCAGCCGTGGCCTGGACTTCCCGCGGTGTAGCATCACTCTAGGCACCAGGAGGCCTACATATCAGCCCCTGAAGCTGTGTCTCCCGGGGCCACCAGCACCCTGAGTCCCTGAGCCCTGTTCTCCCTGGGTTCAGCCTCTAGGGAGCCACTTGTTAAAGTGGCTCCCACCTGGAAAGAGATCCTAGCTTTATTTCATACGTGGCAGGTTGGCATTTCCCTAAAGCAGCTTCCCTAAAGTGCACAGAAAAGATAAGCAATAAACCAGAAGCTACTGGTGCTTGGCGCCCATGATGCTTTACAAGCTCGGATTTGGGTCACAGTGAATCTAAGGCTGGCACAGCTTATGGCCAGTCACCCTTGGTTCTGCCCCAGGACAATCTCGTCCTTGGATTTTCAACCAAGCTGCGGGGACCAGTGGTAGGAATAGCTGCTTGCTGGTCCTGAGGCTGGACTGGGGGGTGGTTCTCAGCCCCTCCAGCACCCGGGCTCATCCTACTCTGGTGAGGGCCTGAGTCTGTGCAGAACTGCTCTCAGTGCCCCAACCCCTGGTCCCTGGAGAGGAACCCCGTGTTTTTGGCCCCAGGATTTCTCCTGACCCTGCAGGAGCCCTTTTTGTCCTTCCTGGAGTTGGCCCTGGCTCTGGCCCTTACAAGCCTGCTGGTGTTCTCCGTTCATTTCCCCCTGTTCTGTTGGGCTCACGGTGGGAGAAGAAGGCCGCAAACACGGTGAGGCCATTGTGGGAGGGAGCCCGGGAGCTCTGCCGGAGCCTCGTCCGTGAGCAGCCCTGTTGGGCCGTCCCCAAGCTCTTTGCACTTCATCTGTCGTCATCGTGAAACAGCAGACCCAGCCTGAGCTCCCATTTCATATTTGAGGGACACACCTCCTTCTGGCAGAGCAGCTGTGAGTCCTGGATTCAGGTTCCTCACTCCTCCCACCTCTGTATGTGCCCCCGGTGGGTCTCTCCTTGGGGAATGGCTTGACAAAGTCCAGATGACTGCAATCTTACCGTCCCCAAACTACCCTAGACATCTTACCTGAGGTCTTAGCCTACTTTGGCTGCCATGACAGAATACCACAGACTAGGTGGCTTAAGGAGCAGAGATTTATTTCTCACAGTTCTGGAGGCTGGAAGTCTGCGGTCAAGATGTGGTGTGGTCAGGTTCTGGTCAGGGCCCTCTTCCTGGCTTGCAGACTGCTGCCTTCTTGCTGTCCTCACATGGTGGGGAGAGGACTCTGGTGTTTCTTCCTATTAGGACACTAATCCCATCACGAGGGCCCAACCCTCATGGCCTCATCTAACCCTGATCACCTTCCAAAGGCTCGACCTCCAAATACCATCACATTGAGGGTTAGGGCTTCAACATACGAATTTTGTGGGGACACAATCATTCAGTCCATTAAACCTGCGGTAAGAGGAAGTCAAGTCAGCCCTTCAGAGCTATGAGGTTGTTTGTTTCTGAAGACATCGCCAGCCAAGGGGAGCACCCCCTACTTTGAGCTCAGATCAAGGGTAGAAATGTTCATAGTTATAGTTATAAAGGTCAGTAGCAAAACCTTTTCATCGTTGCTCAGAACTGATTACCTTTCATACACACATCCCCACCCCAATCTCACTCATCCATCAACAATCCTCAGATATCCACCATCGCCTTTATACACACACACACACACACACACACACACACACACACACACACCCCAGACATAACCCCTTATTGTTTTAAACTACTCTATACTGTTGCTTCTCAGAACTATAGGGATCACGCATAGGTAGACTAGAAGGTTCTTAGATGCTCAGATCTGGCTATTTTCATCATTGATCCATTTCAGTAAGAGAAGATCTCAGAGAAGGGGGCTCTCTTTTGAGTGTCATGTCTTTAAGTCAGGGTTGGTTTTTTTAATATTGTAGAATTTGGACTAAAGAGGAAAATAACTTTAAAAAATCATATTTTTCTGTAACTGTAGAGCTGATTTGTTGACAAAGATCATTTTCCTATTTAATGCTTAATTGCAGTATTCCATGTTATAAAATTTTACTCTCCTGTCTTCAGCTGTCCTTTTAGTATCCTTTGGCCAATTCAGCCATTTAAAAATGATGTTGTGGAAGAATACTTAGTGATTTGTTATGAGACATAGTTAAATGGAAAAAAGTTACAAAATGGAATGTACAGTATGATCCCACTTGGTACCAAAATATATATTCTATGCATAGGAAGGTCTGGGAGGGTATATATGCTCAAAATGTTAACAGGAGTTATTTCGGGGTAGTGTGATTGTGGGTTATTTTAAATTTTCTTCTTTTTGCATATGTGTAGTTTCTAAATTTTCTGCAGTGAATATGTATCACTTTTATAATAAGGACACAATTATAACTACAGATCTTGCCAAAGGCTGCTCAGACTCCCTGACCACAGGGGGCTGAGGTCGCCCCTCCTGTGCTGTACAGCTCCCATGCTCAGCCCCAGGTGCCTTGGGGGTCACACACCAAAACCTTCCCTCCCACACTCCTGGGACTCTGGGCTGTGCAGAGCTGATGCTGGTTTTCCCTAGTATTGAAGGGACCTGGAGACCCCTCCCTGACAGGTGGGTTTATCACCACCCTCCCTGACGGGCCTCTAGTCCTCTATTCTACCCATGCCAGCCAATGGGTGTGCTGGGGGCATGGCCGGGTGAGTCCAGGGACATGGCCAGGGCGTGGCCTCGGGAGGATTTCTGAGGCCTGAAACCACCATTGCTGGAGGAGGGTGCTGTCCCATCGCTAGGGTGGTCCTGTGAGAAAAACAAAGGGCAGAGGCTGTGTGGTAGAGAAGGTCAAACCCCAGTTCCCCCACCAACTAGCTCGTGGTCGACTCTCTGAGCCTCAGCTTCCTTAACCTAGAAAATGAGGGTGATGCTGTGAAAATGAGTTGAAATATGAGGGTCAAGTACCTTGGGTGGGGCTTGAAACAGGACAGGTGCTGAGCACATATGCATCCTTTTTCTGTCCTTTAAGGAATGTATAATCCAGTTGGGGATACGCCCACCCTGGTATAAACCAGTAAAGTCCACTGGGAGAGCTTCTGCGTGTCAGTGGACATTGAGCTCCAGATTGCTCAGAGCTAGTTCAACAGCAGTCACCCATTCTTTAACACACACGCGTGCGTGTACATACACGTTTTTAATAGTCGCCTGACAGAAGAAATCATGGAGCAGGAACTGGTCCCTGTGGCCTTGCTTGTGTCCTCGGAGTCTACTGTGCAGGTGATTCAACAGTAGCCACCCCTGGACAGGGCAGCAGTCATGCTCTCCAGCATCATCAAGACAGGGCCCAGAGGCCAGAGCCCCAGGATTACTCCTGGCTGGTCTGTCCTGGACAGCGGCTGCAGGAGCAGAGGGAGGCTCCCTACTTTGAAGGCGTGGGCCTCTGTCACTGGCCTCTGTCACCTTCCTCTCCTCTGACCTCCCAAATGTAGTCTTCTGCCCAGTCCACTGACCTTGGACCTTGGATCTGTCCACTTCTGTCCATCTCCTCGGCCACCAGCACCATTGTCAGCTTTCCTGTCTGCAGCCTTGATGCTTCTGTCCTGCAGAGAGGCGTCTCCCCACACTGCAAGTCTGCTTATGCTGACCCCTGCCTCACCCGCTCTGTGCTGGCCAAGGGCTCTGCACGGTCCAGCCTGGCTTTGCTGCAGGCCACCCCAGCCTGCCTTTAGGGCCATCATGTGGTGGATGTTACAACCGGGAAACTGAGTCTACCTCTCCCCCTCCCTCCCCCACTCCTGTGCAGTTCTCATGCAGATCTATCACACAGCAGAGGACACCTTGTGATGTCCTGGCGAAGCAGGTGAGAGGTGTGAGGGTGCTTCTGGTGATACCTCCCTACAAGAAATCAGATGAGGGCTAAAGAAACGCTGAGGAGAGCGCTGTGCCATCTGCCCCGCTTCCTGGAAACCTGAGCCCTGACACAGCAAAATCGAGGCGTGAGTGTTCAGATCACAAGAGGACCCTCTCTGGCTGCAGCCCCCTCTTGAATTGGTGTTTGCTCGAGCCCATTGCTGGTGAGCATGTCTGTGTATGTGGAGGGAGCTGATCAGCGAGCTGGCCAGGAGAGAAGTGTTTCTGAGATGGAGGTGAATCACTGTGAACATGATTGGATTTACAAAAATTGGTTTGACACAAACTTTCAGGAATCCATCTGCGCTCCATGAGAGGTAGAGCTATTCCCTTGTCTAGATTCCCAGGAAGCTTATGTTCTGGGGAAACTGGGTGTATTTGCTGCCAAAAGAGGCTCTATTTTTAGCCAAATGTGAGAAAGGGAAGGGGAGCCCAGAGGTGGGGGCCGAGGTACCCTGGGTAGGGACATGCTGGTGGGAATAGTGGTGAAGGGAGCAGCCCTTGGGCTGGGGATTGCGACCCGGCCTCAGAGTGTCTGCTACCTTTTTCGTTTTGGGAAAGACGTTCCCTTCTGCAAGCACCTCCGTGGGCTGGGGTGTGATGGTGCGGCCATGAGTGGATCTTTCTGTCTCCTCCCCCTACCCATGCACTAAGATGAATACCAAAAGCTACCAGCCATCACGCGTTCTAAATTTACAGGGTGCTTGTCCTTCACTGGTTGCTTAAAAGTGAAGCTGCCTTAGATGACGAGGATGCTAAAGCTGGAGGAGCATGGCAGCTGCCAGCTTCCTGGGCCCCACCTGCTGGCCTGGGCCACCCTCTGAGTGCTGCGACCTCCTCACCCCACCTGGGACCTCCTTGGCAGGGCTGCGATCAGAGGCCACGGGGAAGGGTGGGCTTGCAGCAGGAGCCCCTCCCCTGAATGCAGGCGCAGTCTGTGCGGGGACTGAGAGGTAGGGTCTGGGGACTTGGCAACGACACCGATGTTTCTCTGTGCTGCACCTTCCAGGCGGGAGCCTGCTGTTCTCTTTTCTTCACTGCCAGAACCGGCCAAGTCCTCGGTCTGGTGGAGCCCCTGGACTGCAGGGGCAACGCTCCAGGAGAGCTTGGGGGGCACAAGCAGGCACCACCAACCCCAAGCTGCTTAGGGTCCACCGCTGAAAACAGACCCTCTTAAAATGCACACGCCCTTGGAGGAGCTGCCCCCCGAGCTCCCGGAGGTCCATCATCTGTGCTCCTTCAGCACTCTGCACACGCCTTACGGTTCTGTAATGATGATCCATATGGGCTTTATCACGGTTCCCCCAGCCCTGCTGTGGGCACCCTGAGGGCTGGGACAGAGTCTCATTGTCTCTGAAGCCCCAGGGCCTACACGGGCCAGCACCCAAGGCTAGAGTGAGTGAATGAACTGGGGGCAGACCACCACCCACCCTGGTTTCTCCTGGTCTGGCTTGTAGGGCTGGCTTGCCTCTTGGTGCTGAATTTCATGGACGGATTTCATCACAACCTCAAAATAAAAGACTGTCAACTGAGCCCCAGGTGAGCAATCACTGGGCATGGGCTGAGGCACGAAGATGGAGATGGCAAGATTCTGGCCCATATGCATCTCATACGCTCATGGGGGGCTGGCAGGTGTTTATTCACAGAGAGGACCGAGGGCCAAGGCGATGAGAAAGGGTGAGGAACACGGCATTTTCAGTAAATCACCCCCTCACCATCCCTGAAACACACATGCAAAGATTCATTGCAACTCTCCATGGCAGGAAGGGCTGCTGGCCTCCCGGATGCACAAGACCAGAGGGAGGAGGCCCAGAGGCCTGGGATGCCTGGACCCTTGCAGATGCCCGGGTTCAGGGGAGGTTGGGTGCGTGTGGGCAGGAGAATGATGTGGGATTCAGACAATGGATCTAGGCAGGCTCAGTGGATGGGGCCATTGGACTCCAGGGCCAAGAAGCCCTCAGAACAGGGCCGCCTGCCTGGGTGTGAACCAGTCACCCTTGTGAGCTGGCTGGACAATCAATTGTAGATGAAAGTTTCTCCCTAGGTTTGATTTTTGTCCTAAAAATGTTCTGGCCACTTGGGTTTTTATCTTTATTCTGGAATTCTCTTAGTTTGGGCTTCCTGTCCTGAATCACATCAGAAATACTCTACCACTTCACAGCATGTTCCCTTCTCTGAAAACACAGTTTACTTCCAGGTAACAGTGCAGGTGCTTGACCCTAGCTTGGCCTCTCCAAAGGTCACAGAGTGCCTTTGCTTTGCTAGAAATGAGGTTTTCCTCCAGGGCAGGTAAGAGGAGAACACTGCCGGTGGGTCCTCTCTCCATGGTGGGGTGCATTTTTGTCTTTGCATCCCATTAAAAATCCCCCCATCCAGGCTTTGTGTAAGTTCAAACCAGCTCTCATGGAGTTGAAATGCTCTGGAGCAGGGCTCTGCAAACTTGTTCTGTCATTGGCCAGGTAGTCAGTATTTTAGGGCCAGACGGTCTCTGTCACAACAACTTAACTTGGCCGTCAGCGTGAAAGCCACCTTAGATAATATGTAAGTGAACGAACGTGACTGTGTTCCAATAACTCTGTTTATAAAACAGGTGGCGAGCTGGGTTTGGCCCCTAACCTTTATTTGCTGACCTGTTCTGGAGCTTCCAGGGACACCCAGAAGCTATCAGGCCCATCTTCCTCCCTTTGGAGAATGAAAGGCTCTTCTTCCTTTTCTCCCTCCTTCCTCCAGCTCGCTTGGAGCTCCCTTGACTGGTAACGCCCCAGACGTTCCCCGGCATCACCTCCCATGACATGTGTGTAGGTCTAGCCCATCATCTCCTTTAGAAGGTCCCTCCTCTTGCACAGACTTGCATCTGCTACCTGGGTCTGCGGCCAGCTGCTTCCACATGCCTTCCCGATTACACGGGCCACCTCTGCCCTTCAGGACTGGCCAGCTCCTGCATTGGGCACCTCGCCGGTGGCCAGCTGCCCCACCCCCACTCTAGGTCCCTCCCTTCTTTGTCTGAATCCCACTAGGCACTCCTGGCCCCCAGTACCCCTCTCTCCTGGGAGCCACAGAACTGGTTCCATGGGTGTTTGAAAAACTTAGGTTCTAAGTGACAACTTTTCTCTGAATGCCTCTCTTTACCTCTTACTGGAAGTCAGACTTTGCTTCTTGACTGTCAGACCTCAAGCCCACCTGTGAGCCAGGTGATGTACGTGGGGTGGGAGGGGGGAGAGGGGTAAGCCCTTGTTGGGCTTTGCAGCATCTTGTCAAACAAAAAGAAAATGATCTTTTTTCCCCCTAACTTGTTTTTGGAAATAACTGTAGACTTGCAGGAAATTGAAAAATCAGTGCACAGAATCCTAGGTACCCTTCACTGGGGTGAGAGTGAGTTTTTGATGGCAAGAGTATCCTTTGGGTACTAAGAGAGGTCTTAAAAGAAACAGTTTGGAGTTGACTCCGAGTGATGTTTTCCTGTCCCATCTGCACCTGCTCACTGTGCTACCTGGGGGCAGTTACTTAGCCCTCCTACCTTCATTCTGCCAGGTAGTTTTTGAGCATCTACCCCGAGGCCCTGAAGCAGGGGCTGGGGGCACAACGGGCAAGGAAAATAAACACCACCCCAGTTACACCAACACCTATGAAGTCGCAGGTGGGAAGGAGAGGCCCTTGGAGGGGCTGTGATGGGGAGGTGTCTGCAGGGCCCCGTTCCCCTGAAACCTCTAGGGGAGAATCTTTCCTGGCCTCTTCTGGTTTCCGTTGGTTGCTAGCAGCCCTCGGCGTTTCTCGGCTTGTAGCTGCATCACTCCAGCCTCTGCCTCCATCGTCACATGGCCTTCTCCCTGACTCTGTGTCCTCTCTCTTCTTGTAAGGACACCCATATATTGGATTAAATGCCCTACTCCAATTATGACCTCACCTTAACTTACATCTTATTATATCTACAAAGACCCTGTTTTCAAATAAGGTCACATTGAGAGGTACCAGGCGTAGGGGCTTCAACATATATTTTGGGGGGGGACACAATTTGACCCACGACAAACACCGACCAAGCAGAAAGAGGGAGAGGCCAGGATTCCGTGTTCCACTCTGCTCCACTGGGACCCCGCTGTGCCCTCTCCCCTCTTCTTGGAGCCCCTCCCGGCTTGTTTTAATGAGGTGCTGCCTAACAGCAGACTCAGTGAGAGGCAGTAACAGGCGCACTCTTCTATTATTGTGGCTGCCAGCACTCCAGGACCAACTGGGTTTACAAAAATAAAGTTGTGTCATCTGCTGCATGTACCGCATCCCCTAGAACAGGTTATTAAGGGGAAGTGGGGAATATCGGAAGCAGATGGAGGAGTCTTTGATTTGCATAAGGTGCCATTTGCATGGCTCAGAAGCCTCCAGGGAGGGAATAATGTATAGAAATACACATACGTAAGCCCTTGGTTGGGAAACAGAGGCACACTGATCAACCACAAAAATAGATGCGCGAGAGACCGGGCTGGAGGGAGGGGGAGGCGGGCGGAGAGGATAACAAGCAAAACTAGTGCCCAGCACAGAACTCCAGGCGCAGCTGCGGGGCGGCCCTCCCTCCAGCTTCTTTTCCAGCACTGTGATTTCAGAACTGATGGATTTTATACATGCAACGGCAGGATGGTATTTCCAAAAGATCTGGCTTTTCTTCTCTCTCCCAGAAGGGCAATTGGTTAAAAAAAAAAAAAAGAAAGACAAGGAAAAGAAGAGCATAGTTACCAGCAAGCTGGCTGGATGACCCTGGCAGACAGGAGTTTGTGCGTGCTTTCCGGGTCCCCCGGTGCAGAAGAGAGATAGTCCTGTGCACAGAAGCCGAGAGTGAGGGGTTCAGAGAGCGGTGATCCCGCCAGGAGAGGAGAGGAGAGGAGAGGGTGGGCTCAGGATGGCGATACCTGACCTTGGGATTGGCCACTGGTGTGGAGGGCCTGGCAGGTGCTCTGTGGGTCTGCCACCTGTGAGGTCCTTCTGTGTCCCAGCCCCTCGCCGTCCTCAGCCTTGCTGGCCGCAGTGCTAAGAGCAGGAGGGGCTGGCTGGTGTCACACAGTGGTTTTGTTTCACACCTTCTCAAGTGCCTCGTTCTCTCACCAACACAGGTGTCAGGGGAAGATGGGAGGTGGGTCCCTGTCTGCACAGGGCCCTCTGCAGGCCTGGTTCATCTGCGCCTGATCTTTTATTTATTTATTTATTTATGGCTGTGTTGGGTCTTCGTTTCTGTGCATGGGCTTTCTCTAGTTGCGGCGAGCGGGGGCCGCTCTTCATCGCGGTGCGCGGGCCTCTTGCTGTCGCGGCCTCTCTTGTTGCGGAGCACAGGCTCCAGACGCGCAGGCTCAGTAGTTGTGGCTCACGGGCCTGTTGCTCCGCGGCATGTGGGATCTTCCCAGACCAGGGCTCGAACCCGTGTCCCCTGCATTGGCAGGCAGATTCTCAACCACTGTGCCACCAGGGAAGCCCCTGATCTTTTTTTGTGGTACGCGGGCCTCTCACTGTTGTGGCCTCTCCCGTTGCGGAGCACAGGCTCCGGACGCGCAGGCTTAGCGGCCATGGCTCACGGGCCCAGCCGCTCTGCGGCATGTGGGATCTTCCCGGACCGGGGCACGAACCCGTGTCCCTTGTATCGGCAGGCGGACTCTCAACCACTGCACCACCAGGGAAGCCGCCCCTGATCTTTTAATTGTATGTACCAGGGTGACAGAATTGAGAGCCAGTGTCCGTTTCATGTCCAGCCACTGGGACATGGTTTAGCCAGAACAGAATTACCCCCACCTCCCACCCACCTTTGATTTGTCAATTCCAGTGTCCTCCGCTCTGACCATTCTGAACTCTGCAGATCAGGCGCTTCCTATTTTATGACCTGTTTCAGTAGTGGGGCTGGGGGCCGCTCCTTGGCTGGGCATGTGGGCTGCTGTCCTACCCTCACTTTCTGTTAGTGCCTGTCGATGTGGGAGTAGCACCCACCTAACTCCGTGGGACTTAATACTATGACAAAGGTGACAAAAAATATGGACGACAGTTAGGGTCACCTCTCCTTTGGGAAGGAAGCCACTTGGCTCAATGCCACAGTCCAGTTTCATAGATGAGGCCGGCCTCCTCCCGAGCCATGTGAGTGCTGCCCACTGGCTCGCTGACCGAGGCGGCTGGCTGAACACCGTGGGGCTGGGCTCCCCTCTTGGTGCCTAGTTGTTGCTGGAAGGAGGCCGCCCAGCAGGGCTACACTCCCCAGGCCTCGCGCTCCTGGGGGTCACGTGACTAGTTCTCCCTGGTGGGCTGTGAGTGGAAGTGACGCCTGTCACTTCCGGGCAAGGGGGTGAATACTGGTGGGGGGGGCAACCTCCTTCCCCTGGGCTGTGGCTGAGAGACACCAGGGAGACTGTGGGTCCCTGGGTCCCTGCGTGGAGGCCAGGCTTCAAGCTGAGTCTGACTGCAAGGGGTGTTGGGACGTGAGGACCCTTGTACAGCAGTTGGCTTGTCCTGGTGAAAACAGCCACTTTCCTTGTGCTTTTCTACCAGGCTGGAGGTCAGCCATTTTCATCCTGGGTGGGCGACATCCCCAGCATTTTGCCAGTTATCTCAAGAGATTTTGTAAAAATTTTAAATAAAAACGAGTTTCCATGCCTTTTGGCTTGAAATTTATACACATAGGGTATATACTCAGACAAGAAAAGAGATTTCCATTACAATACTCCAAGCTTAGAAAAATAGATGGTGATGAGTGATATTACAATATACTTCTCAGAGAATTCCAGCCAGGTGCCTTCAGGTGTTGAGATCCTGACGAGCGTAAAAACTTCAATTTGCGGCTTCCCTGGTGGCGCAGTGGTTGGGAATCCGCCTGCCGATGCAGGGGACACGGGTTCGTGCCCCAGTCCGGGAGAATCCCACGTGCCGCGGAGCGGCTAGGCCCGTGAGCCGTGGCCGCTGAGCCTGTGCGTCCGGAGCCTGTGCTCCGCAACGGGAGAGGCCACAGCAGTGAGAGGCCCGCGTACCACAAACAAACAAACAAACTTCAATTTGACTTACACGTTTGTGATTAGAGAGAGCTTCAGAGGTACAGATAGTCCTTCCCCATTGGGGTGGAAATGGGGGTAAGAGAGAGCTCTGTCGTTAGAAATGAAACTGAAATTGCCAGGGCACAGCCCCTCTGGAAAGAATAGGAATCATTTTCTTGGAAATGAGGACAGCGGGCTTTCTTCCTTGTTGGGAAAGTCATTGGTGAATCCAAGTAATCGCAGTAGAGGGGCCTGCTGGGTGATGTGGAGGTCTTTGCCTTCTGGCTCACCTGGTCTGTGGCAGACTAGAGATTCTTGCCACCTGATGTACCTGTGGTCCTTTAATTTACAGCAGCCTTGTCAACCAGGGGAGGTTTTGCTCCCAGGGGACGTTTGGCATTGTCTGGAGACATCTTTGTCACAGCTTGGGGGGCAGTGGTGGTGCTCTGGCATCTAGAGGGTGGAGGCCACAGATGCTGCTCAACACCTTACTGTGCCCAGGACAGCCCCACCTGTCAGTGGTGCTGAGGCTGAGAAACCTTGATTTACAGGGGCAACTGGCAAGGTTGGGAGGTGCTGGAGGGTCCTTTCCATGCTAAAGCCATGAAGACAGCATTCTTTAAGCATCACGATGGGCACTTATCCGATGGTGAATTATATGCCAGAATCCTTGTTATCCAGTTATGTGACTATGTCGGTCCTGAGCTCGTGGTGCCTGGAGAGATTCTGTGGGAGGGGTGACTTCTCTACCTCTCAAGGCACGAGACAAAACAGGGCTGCTTTTACAGTTGCTCCTCCAGGAGAGGCGTTTGCTTCCAGATGTGATGCCCTTGTGCTCAGTCCAGACTCAACACTTCCCTGGGGGCAGCAGTCCTGGACCCAGCGTTCTGCACATTGTTGGGGGGAGCAGCTTTCACCACTTGAAGCTGACATCCCAGGGAGGGGGGCCTTGCTGCATATTCAAGAACACTGCTTTGCAATGGAACCCCAGGGAGGACATGCTGGGCAGGAGAGAGAAGCCGTTGTCTTTCTGCTGTTTCTCCTCTTTAAAACCACTGAAAGGCTGGAGCAGAGCTCTGGTGCCTCCACCAAGCTGAGCGGGGGGAGGAGAGGCTGAGTTAGACGCACAGGAAGCCGCTTGCCCACGTTAATGCTGAGACTGTTTGTAAATATTGGTTCTAGGGAACCGGCTCTAACCTACAGTTTGTCTGCCGTGTGTTGGTAAACCTGCCTGAACATCACCCTCTGCAATACCCTTCTGCCAAACTCTTTTTTTTTCCAAGTGGGGAATAGAATTATTTTATTAGCTCAGAACTCTCCAGAATCCTGGGCTCCCCTCCCTGGTGGGAGAGTGGAAGGTCCCCATCACAGAATGGGGTCCTGGGGATCATTTAACCCGACTTTGGTTTTAACGGAGGAGAAACTGAGGCCCAGAAGGGAAAATCAATGAGATGGTCCCAAGTGCAGGACTGAAATCCCAGCCTTTCATCTCCCAGGACAATGCCTACTCCCCCTGAGGAGGTGAAACCCCACGACCCCTTAGTGACGTCAACTCATTTTGGTGGCACTGAGGCTGGAAGGGGAGTAGGAGATTCAGGACACGGAAACTGTGGGAGGTAAGATATCAGGATGCTGGATATCCTGATGTTGGCAGCTTTGAAAGGTTTGACTTTGATTAGTTTTGCATTTCATCAAATTGCATTTAATTTGTGTGTTTGGGCTTCCCTGGTGGTGCAGTGGTTGAGAGTCCGCCTGCCGATGCAGGGGATGCGGGTTCGTGCCCCAGTCCGGGAAGATCCCACATGCCGCAGAGCGCTTGGGCCCGTGAACCATGACCGCTGAGCCTGCGTGTCTGGAGCCTGTGCTCCGCAATGGGAGAGGCCACAACGGTGAGAGGCCTTAGTACCGGAAAAAAAAAAAAAAAATTTGTGTGTTTGCCAGTCTTTCTCTCTCTCGTTGGGCAGACAGCTGTCCCACCCCTGGTTGTACTCCTGGCATCTGGGCTTGCCCAATGCTCGGGGCTCAGGCTCAGTAACTCCTGTTGAATGAACCAATGGATTCCTTGATCACCTCTCTTTGATCAGCTCATGGGGACACTTAACTTGGAAGAGAGAAACTCATTGACTAGAACTTTGGTCTTTTCACTGCGATGTTGTGACTGAATGTTTGCAACCTCCCGATATTCATGTCTTTAAAATGAATCCCTAGTGTGCTGGTATGAAGAGGTGAGGGCCTTTGGGAAGTGATTAGGTAGTAAGGGTGGAACCCCCACGAATGGGGTTAGTGCCTTGTAAAAGAGACCTCAGAGAGCTCCCTCGCTCCTACCGTGTGATGACACAGGAGAAGATGGACATCTATGAACCAGAAAGAGTGCTCTCACCAGATACTGAATCTGCCAACACCTTCATCTTGGACTTCCAGCCTCCAGAAACCGTGAGAAATAAATGTCCCAGTCTATGGTATTTTTGTTATAGAAGCCGGAGCTGACTAAGAAGTCATGGAAGCCTCAGGGCCTCTGTGAGCACAGGATGATCTTTCTTTCCTCCCAACCCATTTCCAGGCGCCCAAACATGCAGAACCCCGGTGGGGTTGGTGGTGCCTGGTGACATTTAGACAAGTTTAATTCCTATCATACTGGAAACACTTCAACTTAAAATTGTGGTAAAATACATGTAACGTAAAGCTTACCATCTTAACATGTGTCCAGTTCAGTGACACTAAGGACATTCATGTCGTTGTGCAGCCATCACCACCATCCGTCTCCAGAACACGTTTTCCTTTTGCAAAACGGAAACTCTTTGCCCATTCAACACTAACTCCCCACTCCCACTTCCCCAGCTCCTGGCAACCACCATTCTACTTTCTGTCTCTATGAATTTGACTAGGTATTTCACATAAGTGAAACCATGCAATATTTGTCCTTTTGTGAGTGGCTTATTTAACTCAGCATAATGTCCTCAAGGTCCATCCATGTTGTAGCCTGTGTCAGAATTTCATTCCCTTTTGAAACTGAATAATATTCCATTGTATGGATGGACCACATTTTGGTTATCCATTCATGTATCTATGGACACTTGGGTTGCTTCCACCTTTTGGTGATTTCGAATAATTCTGCTATGAACCTGGGCGTACAACTGTCTCCTCAAGATCCCACTTTCGATTCTTTTGGGCATATACGCAGTTATGGAATTGCTGGATAAAACATTTAAACTTTCTATTATAATCTTTTATTTCTGTGTCTGGAAATTGATTAATTCATCACGTGGGAGATACAAGTATCTGTACTTCTGGTTCAAACATTTACTGTGCGCCTTCTACAAGTCACTCTTTTGGGGGCTGTGGAGATGCAGAAATGTGGAAGAGGCAGTTGGGCCTCAAGCAGCTCAGCGTCTAATAAAAGAGATGAGACTCAAGCACCGAATGATGAATGCCAGGGAGGACACTGATAAGGGCTGGGATGCGCAGGGGCGAGCTGGGAGGGTTTCCTGGGCAAGCTGGCATTTCACATAGCTTCTGAGAGGAGGTGGGATTTGGACACATGAGGTTGGGTTGTCAGAGATCCTTCTCTAGAGCAAAAGAGCTTTCACTCAAGAAACTCTTTACATAGTGTATTTTCTCTTCTGGATAAATACTAACATGAGGACATTCTCTTCTATACTGTAGATGAGATTCAACATCCCCGAGGTGAGCTCCATAACCTCCCTGGGGTTAGGGGTGGAGTCTGTGTTCGTGCATGTGTGTGTCCGGACTTTGGTTAAAGACGACACTGCCTTAATATGACAGGAGATATCATAAGACACCTGGAAATGGTTGATGGGAGCAGATGGATAAAAGGTAACCGGGGCAGGGGAGGGGGGTATCTCAGTCAGCTCCTGCTGCTGGGACAAGAATCCCATAGACTCGGTGGCTTAAACAACAAACATTCTATCTCACAGTTCTGGAAAGTCTGAGATCAAGGTGCTGGCAGACTCTGTGTCTCGTAAAGGATTCTCTTCCTGGCCTGTAGACTCCTCACCGTGTCCTCAAGTGGCTGAGAAAGAGACCATCTCTCTGGGGTGTTTTCTTTCAAGGGCACTAAACCCATCATGAAGGCTCCACCCTCATGACTGACTCACCCTGCAAAGGCCCCACCTCCAGATACCATCTCACTGAATGTGGGGGGACACACACATTCAGTCCACGGGGTGGGGGTGGCCCCTCCTGGCCCTGGTGTCAGCAGGAGAGTTTCTGTGTCGGGAGACGGTTGCGGACTTGTAGCTACTGAGGAGTGGTTTCTAAGGAGGAAGAGACTCTTGGACTCGGGGCACGGCGATGCCTTCAGCGTGGCCTCACTACGCCGGGCCTCTGCAGTCAGAGCAGTTTTCAGGACAGGCGTCAGAGAGCAAAGACACCTGGAGACTGGGAGTCCTGTGGGGTACCCAGTGCCTCCTAAACTCCATTTTCCAGCCTTGGAGGCATGCACACTTCTTAGGAGCGTTTCCAGGTCCTCCTCTCCATCGTGGCCTTAGTTGATCCCTGTCTCCCCCTGTGCCTGAGATTGGCCCCCCAATCGTGGTGGGAGTAATAGGAGGGCTCCCTTCCCAGGTCCTGGAGCAGTAACTTTGTCGAAAAACCCGCATGTCTACTTCACCCTGAATGGGAATTTGTCAGGCTATACAGTTAAAGGTTAAACTATATAGAATTTTCAATGACCTGAAATAATCCACCTGTTTATATTAGCAAAAAGGTAAATTGAGAGTATATAAATATCAAGTTCCAGTAGGACTGTATAAAAATACTCATTGCTCAAGGTATCCTTTCAACAGTGGGTTCTGCCAGTATGTAATGGATTATAAACTGGATAATGCCCATCGATCCTGTAATCCCATTTCAGGAAGCACGGAGCACAGAAGTTGCTAAAAATGCCCAGTCTTACTTGTGCAAGGATGTTTATATCTGCAGTAACAGCGGGAAGAATTTAAACTGTTAATACTGCGTTGTTGTCAAGAATGATAAATTTGCTGATTATATATTTCATAGAAGAGCCTATTGAAATAATATCAAATTAAAATCACATCACATAAAACAGATTCCTGACAATTGCGAATGCAGGTCGATGATGGGAGAACTGGGAGCCTTTCTGTTCGTCCAGTGGCTTTTGTCTGAGTTGCTGCCATGGACAAGGCCCTGTGAGGCTGGGACACGGGACAGTGAGCCCAGAGGCAGATCCCTGCCCTGAAGGGCCTGCTGACTAGCGGTTGGCGGAGTCAGCTAAGTCAACAGCTGGAATTCCAGGGTGAGTGACCAGTGCTCAGCAGGGCGAGGACAGGGGGCTGTGGGCGCCCCTAGGAAAACTCACAACCTGTCCTGGCGATCATTCCTGGAGGGTGGATGGCTAGGAGAAGGGTGAGTGTGTGTGTATGAGGGCGGGACATGTGGGGTGCACAGACGCCCAGGGTGGGACAAAGGAGAACGCGTGGCATGATGGGGGGACCTGCCTGAGGGTTGTGTGACAGAGGAAGAGATGGGCAGTGAGAGGTGGAGATAGAGGCAGGCTGGTCATCCAGACCAGCAGTGGGCACCTGCTGCTTTTGCATTAGTTAGTTTGACTATCTCAAAAGAAAATTTTTTTGATAACAGCTTTAACGAGATATATACTCACACACCATACAACACACTCATTAAAAGCATACCATTCAACGGTTTTGAGTATATTCAGAGGTGTGCAACCATCACCGCAATCCATTTTAGAACACTTTGTCCCCCCCTAAAAAAACCCCATGCCCTTTAGCTGTCACCTTCCAATCCTCCCCTCCCCCCAGCCCCTGGCAATCACGAATCCACTTTCTGTCTCTACAGATTTGCCTGTTCTGGATTTTTCATGTAAATGGGATCATGTGACTGGCTTCTCTCACTTAACATAATGTTTTTATATGTTATTTTTTAATTGACACAAAAATCCAATTTGGTACTAAAGTGTTCTTCAGAGAAAAATAATATGAGTCCTTCCTGGCTAGGAAAAGGAAATTCAACTTCCCTAAATTAAAAACAAACAAACAAAAAAGTAGCCATGTATTAGACTGCGGGGGTTGCTGGAGAACGCTGTTGAAGATCCAGAGACTGAATTTTCTCCCTTCATTAGTCTCTCAAAACCGGTGCCCCCAGGCCTGTGACTTGGGGAGAGGTGGGAGGCATGGTGGGAGGGCTGCTCTGGAGCCCTCTGGCTCAGGTCATGGGAGGTCACAAGTGGAGAAGGGGTGTAGCTTCCTGAGTGAGGGAGCCACGCTGCTGCCCTCCTCCCCACCATTCCTACCTTGCACCCGAGCTCTCTGGTCCCTGCGCCCGAGAACCAGCATTGTCTATGGCGTGGCCGCCCCGCAGGGCAGGAGGGAGGGTGGATTCCAGAGAAGGGGGTGTCTGGGCATTAATTAAACACAGACCACCGTGTACCCCGTTGCCATGGGCTGTGTTTTTTTCTTATTTCCTCCCTGTCACTTTGCCCGCCCCCCTTCCTGCCCCCCCCCCCGCTGGTACCCCCTCCTGTGCTGGACCCGCAAGAGCTTGTCCCAGCGTCTGCGGGCTGCTCGCTACCCTCTGCTCATGCATTTCCTTTATCTAGCCATTTGCTCCTCCTGGTTCCAGGATGAAGATTCTAGCCTTAGCTCATTCCACAGTCCTGGCACCAGAGGTACAGAGAGGGGAAGTTACCTGCTCAGGGCTCACAGATCCCGAATTACGGCCCCACAACTGGAACCCAGCCCCTCTGACCTGCAGTCCTGGAGGCCTTACTGTCACCCCGCCCCCATCCCGGACTCGACGGAGCTCTTTTATCCCCATCCCAGTTTAGGGTACCTGCATGAAAAATAAAGCTCTTATTCTTACATTGTTTTTCCTATTAAGACATTATACTTATTGTAGAAAAATGGAACAATACCAAACATCAGAAAGAAAAGAATTCAGCTATCGTCCTGCTACCCCAAAACATAAATAAACGTGGATCTCTCTGTATTTATGCAGATTTTACACGTGCCTGTGCTCTCTCTTCCTCTGTGACCACAGAGTCCTGTTTCTGTTCCTGGTCCTGGTACTTGCTGGCTTTCTTCCTGGTCCTGTACTTCAGGAAGAGCCTCCGGCTTGGCCGTGATGGCAGGAAATGAAAAGCAACATTTTTCCTTAAAGTCTTTCAATAGTTATTTACCGAGCACCTACTGTGTCCCTGGTGCTGTTCTAGGTGCTGGGGGAAACAGAGGGATCTGGCTCACCCTGCTGGGAGTTCCGGCCATTGGCCGTGGTGGGCTCATGTTTTTGTGTGATGAACCAGACCAGGAGCTCCAGGCGCTAACACCCCTCACGTCTTAGGTCCCAGGTCAGGCACTTTCCTGCCTGGTCTCATGGACAGTGGGCTCCAGCATCCGTGTTGTTGGGTGCCCATGCCTCTACTTCGTCATGTGAGCTGGAGGCAGGGGCTGTTTTAGTCCTTTTACGTTCTGTAATTGCTGCAATTAAATGACGCCGTGAACTGACGTCCACTCGCCCAGAACTCTTTATTATGCTCCAAGCGCTCAAGTGCTCTCAAAGACCTGGGAGGTGGTTTTTTGTTCTTTTTTTAAACATTTCATGGAAGCGTAGTTGACTTACAGTATTGCGTTAGTTTCAGGTGTATGGCATGGTGATCCAGTTATTTTTTTGGCAAATTACTTTCCATTATAGGTTATTACAAGATATTGAATATAATTCCCTGTGCTATACAGTAAATCCTGTTGCTTATCTATTTTGTGAACAGTAGTTTCTATCTGTTAATCCCATGCTCCTAATTTGTCCCTCCTCCCCTCCCCCTAGGAGGTGGTTTTTAAGCTTCTGGTGCAGGAGGCCAATGAGTTCTGTTTTCGCAAGTGGTATCCCCCAGGGGTCGGGGGCACAGGCTTGGAAGGCCCTGCCCAGCCCAGCCATTCCCCAGCTCCATCACCCTGGACAACCGCATGCCCTTTCTGAGCGTCTTGGAAGCAGAAGAGCATGTCCTGCCCCAGGCCGGGCTCCAGAACCAGAGCACAGGGCACAACTGTGAGGTCCTTGCTCTTACTGAGACATGGGTCAGGGCTAGTAATACAGACCTGCAAGGAGAGGAAGGTCCTGGTACAGAACCTCCACTGTCCACTGAGAACCTCCTGGGGAGGGAAGTCCAGGCAGCTTTTTGGCCTCTCTTAGCCTTCAGTTCCTTCCCCATCTGCTAATGGAGGGAGTCAGACTAGCTGGTCTCCCAGCACCTTCTAGCTCTGGGACCTCAGGTTCTGGGCCAGAGGGCTGAGCCCATCTGCTCGCCCATCTTTTGGGGAATTGGCCCTCTGGGCGCTCTCTGGGACAGCTGCTCCTCGACGTCAGCTGTGCTGTCATTTCAGCCAACACTTACCTGGACTTAGTGTCTCCCGAGTGTCAGAGGGAGGCTCTGAGTGTGTGTGTGCGCGTGTGCATGCACTGAGTTGCTGTGTTGTTTCTTTCTTAAAAAGATTAATTAATTAATTAATTTTTGGCTGCGTTGGGTCTCCGTTGCTGTGTGCAGGCTTTCTCTAGTTGCGGCGAGCGGGGGCTACTCCTCCTTGCGGTGCGCGGGCTTCTCACTGTGGTGGAGCACGGGCTCTAGGTGCACGGGCTTCAGTAGTTGTGGCACGTGGGCTCAGTAGTTGTGGCTCAGGACCAGCTTTGCTCCTGTGCCACCTGGAAAGCTGTGCAGGGTCCCAGGCTCGGAAGGGCTGGCGCTTGACTTAAAGCTCTGCTGTTGCTATCCGAAATGTGAACAAGGGCCTCACATTTTCATTTTGTTCTGAGGCCTGCAACTCATGTGGCCTGTCCTGGTGGGGCCCCCCTCCCACAAAGAGTGATGCATCAAGTAGAAGCCCCGTCTGGAAGAGGCCCCTCCATGCTCTTTCCTGCAGCCTTGGAGGGGATCCCAACATTAATCCCGCCCTCACACCTGGCCACCCGAGGCTGAGGGGCAGGTGCTGGCCTCTTGGTGCTGTGACGCTGGATGCCTCCCGGCCCAGGTGCCAGGCTGAAGTGGCAGAGGACATTAATCACTCTCAGGTCTGCGTCCCTTTGCTTTGGGCAGGGCAGAGGGAAGCTGGCTGCTGGGCTGGCGTCTGAGCGGTGGGGAGGGCAATGTGGAGCGTGTGAGTCTGCACCTGGGAGCATGTGCTGGGGTTTTAATTAGCATCCCTGCCTCCTGCCCCCGGGGCCCCAGCATGTGCACTGGGGAGGGCGGCCCGGTTTGCTGTGGCTCCAGGCTGCTCCCTATCTTGGCCCAACACTCTCCTCATCCCCAGTGCCGACCCTCGGGACAGAAGGCCGTGGCAGCCACTCTGCTCCTTCGCCATCTCTGGCCAGTGGGGACCAGCCGTAGTGCCCGCATCTCCCCTTTTCCCCCTCTCACTCATTCAGTCTGCTGACACACTGCCCAGTGAGGCCTTCCCTTGGGGAAGGCAATAAGGATGAAAGCTGGAAGGGGGAAGGCCCTGTCCCAGGGAGGGGACACTGGTCCCAGCCCACTTCCCATGGCCCTACACGACCTTGGGCAGCTCCCTTAACCCCAGTCTCATTTTCCTCAACTGCACGGGTAGAGTTGGACACGATGATTCCTAATATGCCTTGTGAACCACTACAGCTCAGAGGGCCCCGAGACCACCCCCAGGTCCAGTGATTCACTGGAGGAACTCAGCAAAGCCGTTACACTCCCACGAGTACAGTCTATCACAGGGAAAGGACACAAATAAAAATCAGCAGTGGTGAGGACACGGGGAGGGGGAAGGGTAAGCTGGGACGAGGTGAGAGAGTGGCATGGACATATACACACTGCCAAATGTAAAATGTAGATAGCTAGTGGGAAGCAGCCGCATAGCACAGGGAGATCAGCTCGGTGCTTTGTGTCCACCTAGAGGGGTGGGATAGGGAGGGTGGGAGGGAGACACAAAAGGGAGGAGATATGGGGACATATGTATATGTATAGCTGATTCACTTTGTTATACAGCAGAAACTAACACACCATTGTAAAGCAATTATACTCCAATAAAGATGTCTAAATAAATAAATAAATAAAAGTCAGCAGTGGGAAGAGGCGCCCAGGGCAGCGTCCGGGGCGAGACCAGGGGTGAATATCCAGGTTCCTCTCCCAGTGCAGCCATGTGGACGGCCCTCAATCCTTTCAAAACAGTGTTTGACAGTGCTCACCACCTAGGGTTGCTCCCCTGAGCGTTGGGGTCCAGAGTGTTCATTGGGAGGTGATCACGTAGACATCACTGACCACCCACGTGGCTGCCCTTTGTCTGTGGCCCCCCAAGAGGTCAAACTGATATAGCACGGCCCCAGGCCCCCTTCCCAAATCACACTGTCAGCATAGTGCGACTATCTGGCTGCCCAAGACCCCCAGGTAAACAAAGACACTTATTGGTCAGGACCTTCCAAGGGCTCAGAGGTGACTTCCCAGGAACCAGAGGCAAGGGCCAAACCTTTTTTGGGGCAAAGCTAACCCTTTACTGCACAGGCCCCAAGATGATTCTGGCAGTGCAGACAGGAGAGGTAAAGGGAAGACGATCCAGGAGAGAGAGGGCCACCCCCATTCTTAGCGCAGGGGATGGTGTGCAGGAATGGCAGAGGGGGAAGGAGGAGGGGCTGAGCCCCAGGGGAGTGGCCCCTCTGCCGGTTCTCTGAGGGCCTTGCCTCAGGCATATCCTGGGAGACTTGGGCCTGACTCTGGGCTGGGCTGTGAAGTCAAGGCCATCCTTGAATGAGAGGGCTTAGGAGACAGCTGGATGTGCCTTTTCTCACCCATCACCTGGCTCATCTCTCCTGCCTTGCTTTCCCCTTCTGGCCGTCCCCTGGCACCTGCCTGAGAGCGTGGCAGCTGGCCTTGGTTCGGCAAGTGAGCCCTGGGGCAGCAGTGGGGTGTGTGGGCTCCCAGGGGCAGCCCCATCTGCCGAAAGGGCTGTCTGCCCTTCAGGAGAGCAGCAGAGTGGAGGCGGCCTTTGTCTCTTCCTTTTTTATGCCGAGTTCAAAGCTCAGCCTTCCCCCCAACTCCTGAGCTCCCCCGTTTACCTCCTGAGCATCCGTTTAGGTGCCCCCAGGGCTTTAGGGGATCCACCAGCCCTGGGTCTTCTCCCAGCAGTTCCTGGGCTCAGCATCCTGAAGATGGTGCCTCCCCTGGGCCAGCCTCCTCCTTCCCAGCGCTTCTGAGCTCTTTGCCCCAGCAGCCCTGGGCCCCGCTTCGTTTGGAGGAAATGTTCCACGTGTGCCATCTCCACCCCCCACACAATGGGAAAACAATTTTTCGAAATTGTTTCTCTTGAAAGCAGGAAACCAGGAATACGGCTTGCTGGGCCTGGCGCCAGCCACTCGGCATCTCCACGCTCCATACTTCCCAAAGACTTTCCTGCCCACTTGCTCATTTCATCCTCACGTGGTTCTGGGGGGGTGCATGGCAGGTTGCGTCACCCCCAGTTTGTAGATGGGGACACTGAGGCCTGGCTGATTCTTGCAGGGCTCCTTCCTGGGGCTTGTCCTCGCAGCCCCACCCTTCTGTGTTGAGGAAAATGGTGAGAATCACACAGATTCTCCCTCTGACCCCTGGGCCCAAGCCCCCCTGGCCTTGGGGGATCCTTCTCACGCTTCTCTGTGGGTGTGAGCCTCGCCTCAGGGACACCTTGAACAAGCCCAGTGAGACTCAGATGCAGACCTCTTTCCAGCACAATGTGACGTGGAGGAAGCGGGTCCTTGGCCTGGCCATCACTCGGACCTCAGCTAGGAGCCCCCTCTTTCCCTGGCCTCTCCCTTCTCCCAAACAGCGTTACCTCTACATTTTCCAGCTGCTATAATAGATTTTATACAGTCGGTCAGTGCACTTTAGCGAGTGATAGATCACTTTCATTGCTTTGCTTCGTGATTAATTTCCCATAATAAGTCCTCTCTAACACCAAGGCGAAAAGAGGAGAGAGAGAAAAAAACCTACATGATCCACTTTGTGCTTCGAGTATAAATGAATTAGATTTAATTTCTGTTTAATTGTTTCCATAGCTCAACCTCTGCTGACTTCACAGGATAATTTATTTTGCAGTCTTGGGGAAAAGGAGGAGGGGGCGGGGGGACAGAGGCTGTAGCCGAGTGGTCTGCCTGTGGACACTGTTTAATTATACCTAATGGTCTTATCTCCTTGTAATTATTGGAGGTTTGTTGGGCTTCTCTGGCGGCCTCCCGTCCGCACGGAGGATTGATTCCTGGTCAGACCTCAGGCCAGCTGCTTTCAAGAAGTCCAGCCATTTGCAGGGAGTGTGGTGTGGAGTTGAGAACAGCAGAGGGGGTTCCTGAAGTTGCTGGTGGGGAGGCTGGATGCAGGGTAACGTGTCTTTGGAAGTGGAAATTTCCTGATGTTACTGTTGATGTTACAAAAAAGATGACTCCCAGCAGTGCAGCAACACAGTGGGTTTTTTCCCCAACTCTCCCTCTCTAGAGCCAGTGAGAGGCCAGGGTGGGCAGGCGGGGTTTCCACTGCCCCTCTTCCGAAGCCGGTTGTTAGAGCTGTGTTGACAGCAGGTCCTCTCTGCCCAGTAACTGAAGCACTTAGTGCTTGGCCAGCAGAATGGGGACCCCTCCTGCACCCCCCTTCTCACCCCCCTCTTTTCCTAGAGAGTCCAGCATGCTGCTTTCTCTTTTTTGAGATTCATTGTAGTAAAATACATATGATGTAAAATGTATCATTTTAGCCATTTTTAAGTGTTCAGGTCAGTGGCATCAAGGACATTCACACTGTCGTGCAACCGTCACCACCATCTACTTCCAGAACTTTTCATCGTCCCCAAGTAAAACTCTGCCTGTTAACCAACAACTCCCCATTCCCCCTCCCCCAGCCCCTGGTAAACCTCTGTTCTACGTTCTGTCTCTGTGGATTTGCCTATTCTAGGGATGTCATACAAGTGGAATCATACATCATTTATCCTTTTGTGTCTGGATTACTTCACTTAGTAAGTTTTTAAGGTTCATCCATGTTGTAACCTGTGTCAGTGCTTCACTCCTTTTTAAGGCTAAATAATATTCTATCGTGTGGATGGACCACACTTTGTTTATCCTTTCACGGGCGATGGACATGGTTGTTCTAGTGGGCTTTGGGATGGTCCAGAGTCCATGGCCCCATCTAGATGATCTAAACTCCTCATCCAAGTTACCTGAGCATTCCCCTCCTCCCCGCCGTGTCATCTCTGCCAGTCAGAGAATAAGGTCCCCGGGCCCTCTCTGTAGATGCCCTCCAACTTAGGACTCCAGCAGAGCCTTGAGTTAGAGGTTCCTCTGGCCTGGGTATGAATATTCATGAAGCAGCTCTTCCTGGGCCATCTTCATTTCATCCTCTCAATAGACCCATAAAGAGAGGATGGTACCTCCATTTACAGATGGAGAAAGCAAGGTCAAGGGACATCAAGGGATCTGGTCAAAGTCCCTCTGGAAGGGTCAGCACCAAGTCCCAAGACCACATCTTCTGGATCCCAAAGCCTGTCGTGTTTCTATTATCCAGCACTGCCTGGTGGCTCCATCTTACTCCACCCTTACCAGATGGAATCAAGACACCACTGTGCCTGCAGACTTCTGTCTGTAGCTGTGAAAACTGCTCTGCAATGCCCCATCTCCTCTGCCTCCTTGAGAATCCCCCTGGGGGCATGGTGCTGATGGAGGCCCTGGTTGGGGGGTGGCAGGGGGCAGCCACAGGTCCAATGGTTCCCAGCGCGACACTATGGTGCATCCAGCCTTGGTCAGGGGTTCACAGTGGTCCTGGGGGCAGGGGAGGGGAGTCCTGGCAAAGGACTGGTCACTCCCAAAACAGGTTACTGCCTTCTGTGTTTCAACATCTCTCATCCTTGGCAGAATTACAAGCTTGTGGGGGCAGAAAACTCTAATTTGTATCCAGCTCCTGGCACACAGGAAAAGCCTTAGAAGTGCTGCAGACAGGACCCAGGTGGAAAGGGTGGGTCCTCAGGTGGCGTTCCCTTAGAACAGGAGGGAAGATGGGTGGGGCTCCACGTTCAGATCTGTCTGCCCAGCCTCCACGCTTGCAGGAACTTGGAGGGGAGAGTGGCGGCCACCAGAGGGAAAGGCAGGTTTACACTGCGCTGAGATCCCTCCCTGAAGTTCACAGTGAGGATGGTGCGTCCCTCAGGAATGATTTCTGTTAAATGCCCACCGCAGGCTGCCTGTCTTGCGTGCATGGACACGTCCCCACACCTTACGTTTGACCAGCGCTCTCTTCTGCCTCATTGCCACTGCACACTGCCAAGGCCATCTCTCCAGGGGCAGCCTCCTGGCCTTGCACTCAGTGGCGCAGGATAGATGCACACAGGGAAAGGGTGAGGGGACATCCAGGGAAGGCAGGGAGCTGAGGGACGGGAGGAGGTGCCCGGGGAGGGGCTTGGCAGGCTAACTTGTCCCTTCTCACTTTGCATCTTAAACCCTATGGGGATGGGAATGTTTTCGGCAATGGAAATAGTTCATTTTTCTTCATTTGTTGTGTTGAGCGTTTGTCCTGCCCGGGATACTGGCTGACACGGCAGCAGCTGACACTCCTGGCCGGCCAGAGCTCGCTCTAGCTCTCTCTCTGTTGTCCTGGGGAAATGTTCTTGGCTGTGGGCACATGGAACCGTGGACCCAAGGCTAGTCCTAGTCAAGGGGAGAAGGCCTTGGTTTAAGTCCTCAGTGGGAGCACCTCAGTGGAAGCCAGGTTTCCGGAAGGAAGAGGGTGCAGCTTGGACCTGGCTGGTTCAGGGCACCTGGAGTATGTGTATGGCGGTGCAAAGGTGGCCTCCCGGGCCGTGAAGTGGGGCGGGTCTGGAATCTACCCCTGTGGGGGCTCGTGAGGTGCCCTGCGCACACTGGTGCTGGCAGTGCCCACGCGTGCGAATGGTCATCCGTGGGCGATTGCCGAGTGTGTTGTGTGTGCCTGTCCCAAATCTCCCAGGTGCAAGTTTCAAATGCCCGCCTCTGTTGCTCGCGTGATTGGGAGTGCGGGAGTGAGCCTGCCCCCGGGTGCCTGGATGTGGGGACTCAGCAGGGGTAGAGGGCCCCTGCATGTTGGCTGCGTCCCAACAACTTCCCTGCTCCGTTCAGGTTGGAGGTGGAAGAGGCATGCCCTCAGTAAGTCTGGATGCCCTTCATGTAGGTCTAGCGACTCCAGGGAGTGGAGGGCCTCTCCCCACTGCCCTTTAGTAAGTAAAAACTCCAGGGACTGTCTGGGAAGGTCTGGCTGGGGTCACAGGTGAACCCGTGGACCAGTCACAGTGCCATGAGGATGGGCAGGATGTTTTGGTTGGAATAGAGGAAGCAGTGATTCGCCAATAGCAGGGGTGATCAGGTTACTGAACGAAGAGGGGAAGTCAGGGTAGACCCACCCAGAGGTCCACTAGGGTGTGTGCCCAGATAGACACCGAGGGACACACCCACGGGGGGAACCACTCTGGGCACTGGCCCCACGGGAGCTTGCGAGGTGCTGACACGTGTGCTGTGTCCTTCTAAGAGGCGGGAGCTCCTGTCATTCCCGTGGACAGTAGAGGGACTGAAGCCCAGGAAGAGCCCGAGACCACACAGCTAGCATGTGGCTGCGCTGGGCTGTGAACCCAAGCAGCCTGTGCTATCTCACCGTGAGGACTGGGGTCCAGGTGAGGACCGGGGCCTGGCCGCGGTGGCCATGTCCGTGGTGATGTGTGCCTGGCACCAGTCACGTGACAGATAAATCCCCAGCTGAGTTCACGGTTCATCTCGGGGTCACCTCTCTCTTTTGCCCTTCCTGCCCCTGTCCCTGTCCCACAGGTCCGACCCGTGACGCCTGTGGGCTGCCTATGCAGGCCTCATCCTCAGAGCCCTCGGGTATTTATCAAGTTGGCATGACCATCTTCTCTGTGAGACCAAGAGCCTCTTGGGCAGGACTTGGTCCTTCAATACCTGTGTCCCAGCACCTCATACGGAGACAGGAGGTGGTCTAACCCTGAAAGAATAGGTAACCTGTTGCACTGTGTCAGCCCACCACACACACGCACACACACACACACGCACCGTGTGCTATTTCACCTGCATGGGTGTCAGCACATCCACGTACCTGCAAACACCCATTTCGCCGGGAGTGTCTTCCCCCTCGCCTTTCCCCTTCATCCTTAGGAGGTGCCCCCCGCCACAGGCTCCTCCATTCCCTCGGCCAGCTGAGCAGACGTTCTCCTTGACTTGGGCACCCTTGCAGGGATGGCGACCGTCCTGGCAGGAGCGTCTGCCTGTTAGAGGAGGCCCGAGTGTTACCTGGGGCGCTGGAGGGGAGGGGTGGCCACGGATTCCACGTGGTTTGATGAAGGGCTGAGTCGTCTGATGTTTGTGGGCCCTGTGGACTTGGCCTTCCTCTGCCTCTGCGCCATGGAGAAGCCGCTGCCCCGGGGTCCTCTGCAGCCTGGGGAAGGCAGAGCGAGGCCTGCGCCTTCCCTGGGGCTCGGGTGCTCTGCCTCAAGTCCTGGCTGCCCTCCCTTTTTCCGCACCTGGCCTGCACGGTGACCGCCAAGAGAAAAAAGCTCGGTGACGGGTGCCAGGGAAACGTCCCCACTCTCGTCCCCTCCATTAATCACCAGCTTCCAGGGCACCGGGGCCCCTGTTTAAGACGCACCGGTGGTTCTGAGGTGAGCGCAGGCACTCCCAACCTCGGCTGTTAATCTCTCCCTCTGAGACAGGCTACCTCGGCCTGTTAATCACTTGCTGTAATTACAGCCCCAACTTTTGCACAGGGAATGTTAATTGACGCGTTGGATGGAGGGGCTGTGCACGCACCGCGTCCTTCTCCCGTGGCCCCCAAATGCCAAGGTCATGGGATTTGGCGGGGCTGACAGTGCATGGAAATGAGCGTCATTGAGGGTGGGATGGCTGGCTGCCAGCAGCGGCTGTGCTCCTCGCCCCTCCCGGTGTCCTGCACGCCTGCCAGACAGGCAGTGGGTAGGAGGTGGGGCACTGTGGATAGCGAGGGCCGGGGCTTGGCTGGCCCGGGTTGGGAGCCAAGCTCCCAGGAGGCCTGCTGGCCCACCTGTGGTATGGCCACGGACATCCTGCCTGCAGGGTGAGCTCAGCAACTTTTCTGTGGTCCCTCTGTCCATACCAGGCAATTCTGCTGCTTTGTCCCCTGGGGGAAACTTGGCTGGCTGACCATCAGGGCCGACCTCTGGCTGTTCTCTGAGCTGTGTGAGGCCATTCATGCCACCCTTTGGGGCCCAGAGGTAATTTTATGGCCTTCACTGCAATTTACTCCTGTCATGAAGTTTGTTTTTCTCCAATTATAAAAATAATATATGCTTATTAGAAGATACCTGGCAGCGCCTCCTTTTTTTCAGGCTTTTGTGCCCAACAGTAGGATGGAGGGGATTCTGCTGATTCCCTAGTGCCGGCCCATCCTGACAGTTGGGAAACTGAGGCTCAGAAAGGGATGGAGTGGCCAGCCCAGAGTCCACGGGCCAGTGGAAGCACAGGCTGGGACCCTCCTTCTGATCAGGATCCTACCTGCACTGCCTGGGGAGCTCCCAGCCCCTGGGCCCTAACCTTGGATTCTGGCTTGAGAGTTCCCAGAGGAGCTGGAGAGATGAATGGAATGATGGAATTATAAAGGCCTGGAGGGGAAGGAAGGGGCAGGTCACTGGACTCCTGCGGATGGTGTGGCAGGGACGATGCCCTGTCAGGCGTCTTGGTGGTCCTAGCTGCTCACAATGCCCTTGGGGACCTGAGGGCAGTTGGGGCATGGAGCCAGGGTTGCAATGAACAGAAACATTCTCATAATCTGAGCATGGCCTCTTGGGGTCTGCCGGGGGCGTGGGGCCAGGTGGAGCAGGTGGTAGGAAGGACAGGAGGGCCCTTTGATCCGGGGGTGTGTTGAGTTTTGTGTCTGTGATGCTGAGGGAAAGTCAAGGACTTGGGCATACATCGCAGAAGTGGAGGGGCACGGGGTGGGGACTGTCACCCAGGGCGCCCCTGTGCTCTGCAGTGGGGCAAGGGGCTGCGCGGCGGCAGGCCGGTGAGGAGGACGGAGCTGGTGGGGAGGATGGGTTGGCAGGGAGGACAGGCCTGGGAGGCCACGGCAGGGGTGCCCGCCTCAACCCCAGTGGAGTCATTAAAACCCCAGTCAGCTTCAGCAGAGCCAGAGCAGGGAGGCCCTGAGCGCTGCTATGGGGTGACAGCAGGGAGGGGCAAGGGTGCAGAGAGAGAAAGGAGGGAGCTGAGGAGAATGACAAAAAGGGAGCTGATGGCTGAGGGGCCGTGCAGGGCAGGGTGACGCTCCCGTCCCAAAGGACCCGCAATGGAGAGGTAGCAGAGGAGGTCTGGGTCCAGCACAGGATGCCCCCAAATCCCCGTCAGGGGCCCCAACCCAGGAAAGGGTGTGACAAGCCAGTGACACTGACTTGGTGGTGATGTCCCCTGTCCGCCCCAGCTGGGTGATCGTCCCACTGCGGTCCCCTTTTGCCACCCCACACACTCTCATTATTGACCCCAGTGGTCAGGCTGTGGGAGCTCTTTCCAGCAAAAATGAGTAAATGACAGATAAAATCCACCACCAGCCCAGAAGGCTCCCAGGTTGCTGTGGGAATGTCCCCTTAGGGGTTAATGACGTCTGCCCTCCGCAGTGCCCCTGTCTACCGGGTTCTCCCGCATGCTCCCCCTTCTTCTTTTTTTTTTTTTTTTTTTTTGCGGTTCGCGGGCCTCTCGCTGTTGCGGCCTCTCCCGTTGCGGAGCACAGGCTCCGGACGCGCAGGCTCAGTGGCCATGGCTCACGGGCCCAGCCGCTGCGCGGCATGTGGGATCCTCCCAGACCAGGGCACGAACCCGCGTCCCCTGCATCAGCAGGCGGACTCTCAACCACTGCGCCACCAGGGAAGCCCCAGCTCCCCCTTCTTATCCACACACCCCGCCTTCACTGTAACCTCTGAGGTCTGCCAGTATCCTTGTTACCAGCCAATTTGAAAGCCTGTCCCATGAAGCTCTGGCCGCGTGGTTTAAATCTGGGTGGGACGTGATCCTTTTCCAAGGTAACTGCAGCCAGGGTTCCTCAGGCCCATCTGAGGTCTTTGATGAGGAGAACTAGAGCAAAGCTGTTTGGTGGGTGTCCTGGTGGGAAAACTCTGGAATTTGAGACTTTCTCGCTTGGTCCCATTGCCGTGATGGGAGTGGGTGGGGCAGGAGCAGGTAGAATCTGCCTTTCAGGGGGATGGGGAGGGGTGTTTCCTGGCCTGCTCTGTGGGGCTGTGCTGACACCAGGCCTCCCATTTCTCACCTGTAAAGGAAAGAAGATATTCCTCCCCCTTCCCTTTGTGGAGTGGCAGTTAGAGAAGTCTCTGGAACCTTCTAGAAAGATCCTGTTAGCACTGAAGATATTCATGAATGTCTCCTCCAGGGGCTGCAGGATACAGCCAACTTATGAGAAGCAGTGATGATGCTTGCCCCAAGCAGAGGGTCTCGTCTGAACCCCAGACGTGGAGTCAATGGTGTATTACGGTTCAACATGAGGGGGCCTCTTTGCTGCGTAAGAAGCAGCCATTTAGAGCACACTGTAATCTTGAGTCGCATGTGTGGGTGGTGGAGCCATCAGAGACATGGGGTGAGGCATTCCCCCTGGGTCTAGGGGGGCAGGGCTTCTGTTTGCCCTGAATCCATTTTGACCACTGGAATGACTGCACAATCAAGGGGTGGCTGGCAGGACTGTCCCCTCTCTCACCCCAAGGCTGAGATCGGACCTTTGCCAACATACCCACGTGACGTGTGGGTCAGGATTGCCAGGCCAGAGCCCCATCCTCCTCAGGCCGGTGCTGCTGGGAGGGGCCCCCGAGGACATCAGAAGGAAGCTTCCACTTCCCCTTCTGGAGGTCCTGTGAGTGGCAGGCAGTGTGGGTGTGTGTCGGAGCTCTGACAACAGCGGGGTTAGAAAGGTCCAGCGCCTGCACCCTCAGCCCGGGTTGTCTGAGGGGCACCTTGTGAGAAGGGGTCTTCCCAGGGTCGGACAGCAGGACTGGATCTGATAGGGCCGGCCCGTCTGAAATAAGAACTGAGGGCCTGGAAGTGACAGCGTCTGACTCCAAACGTGGGGCGAGAAGCAGGCAGGGCAGAGAGGTCACCTCCACAGGCCCCAGGCTGCTCCCCAGGCACTTGCCTCCTCCTGGCTCCACAGAGGTGGGGTTCTGGAGCTGCAGCCCCACCCTGGCCCCCACCACACGGCCAGGAGCTCAGGACCAGGCTCCTCTGCTCTCCCGCCTCTCAGATTCCACCGAAGGGTGCTGACCATTTTCTGGGGGCACAGGGGGCTTCTTTATCTTCTCAGGCAGCCGCTTGACAGCCAGTGCTGTCCCAGAACGCCAGTCACAGGCTCAGCCCTTCACTGCCGTGAAGTGATGACGTGCCTAGTGGAGAAGCCTGGAGACTCTAGATCCTCTCCATCCTGGGGCCTTCACTGGGCAACATCCAGAATGGTCCTCATAGGGAACGGTCCCTGTGCTCCTCCACCCGCCCTTCCAGGTCTACTTCTCTGTGACCTCATGCTTCCGTCCTGCCAGGACTTGCTGAGCTGGCAGATGCCACGCCTGCCCCACCCTTACCTTCCCAACCTGTGACAAACAGGACGGAGCCAGGGGCAGGCCCAGCACAGCCCCTCCATCCCCGCCGCCCTCGACATAGCCTTCCTCTCACTGTCCGGGATTTGGTCTTTGTTTACCAGGCTGAATTGCTCTGTGGCTGGGGCAGCGCTGCCGGAACGTGGGGCTGCCTGGGTCCCCGCTTGAGAAGCTTGACAGCACTTGGACCCAAGGATGGGCCAGGACATGGAGGTCACTCAAGCCAGCTTCCTGCCCAGCGGGCCTCTGCTTCCCAGCGCCCCATGACAGATGGCCACGCAGCAGGTCCTCCAATGTTCCCATGATTCGTGATTTAGTGATCAGGGGAGCCAGGTGACAGCTGAGAGCCCTCAGCCCTTCTGCATGCCCTCAGAAGGGTCCTACAGTCCAGCTGGGCAGGAAACTGGCATCCCCGGGTCCCTCCTGCTGCTTCCTCCCTCCTGCTTCCGCTCCGCTCTGGGGAGAGGCAGCTTCCAAGTGGAGACCTTGGGGTCACTCTTGGTCTGCAGGAACTCGGGATCTCTATTTCCTCATTCCTCGTCTGGGTTTCTCTTTTTTCCCTCAAATGCCTGCTTCCTCTGGTTATCTTCATCCACAGCCTGAGAACTTCACAAAGTCAGCTGTAAGCATTCATGTGTTTGGTTTGGATGAGAGCGGGGAATGGGGAGCCCCTGGGCTTCAGTCCACCCTCGGCCTCTTGCTAGTGGTGTGGCCTTGGCTGGGATGTGCTCTCGGCCTTGGTTTCCTCCACCATAAAATGGGGACAACAGCAGAAGCTCTTGGTTATGTGGGTTCAATGACATGTGCAGGTAAAGCATCCAGCGCCTCTCCTAGCCTTTAGTAAATAGTTAGCGGGTGACAGTGATACAGGTCAGTTTCGTTGTCAAAATGCTCATCGTAAGCTCGGCGCAGCGATCCAGCACTGCCCTGTTCAGCCACCTCCTTGGGTCCACTTCGTCCCAGACACCTCCAGGCTGGCCCAGCTCTGCTTCTGGCTGTGCCTCCCTGGTGTTCTGACAGTGCCTGTGTCTCTGTCTGGGGGCTCCCAGGAGCAGACCCTGAGATAAGGTGGTCAAGGACAGGCAGTGATGGGGAGGAAGGGGAGTGAGGGGGGGGCAGGGAGAGAGGCAGCCCACGGCCTTGAGGGCAACTGGAGCCTATCCCACTGGGACTCTGGGGGCCAGTGAGAACATGCCCCCCAGGGCTGTCTCACCATGGGGAGGAGGTGGGGTCTGTGTACGCTCACCTCTGCCATTCCTTCTCGAGACTGCTCAGGGAGCATAATGCCTGGACTCCAGGCCCTCAGGCCTGGCAGACACAGAGCCCCAGGCAGGGGCTGGCGGTTCTTTAGGGGGACATAGCTGTGCCCTCTCCACAAGGTCTGGATCTCGGCCTGGGGGTGAGGGTGGGGGATCCCCTTCCTTGGAGTCTCTTCTAGCTCAGACCTAGGAGTAATGGCAGATCCTCATATCTGCTGATCTCATGTTTCTAGAGTTCTCTTTCCCTCTCGCTAGCCAATCCCCGTTTATCTCAATTCCCTGTGGTAGTTAATAATTCTTTATATGAAGCATCCCCTGTAATTTCGAGGCAAAATGAATGTGGGGTTTTGCCTCCTGATTGGGCTCTGATTGATAAAGAGTTGGTACACTGGGGGTGGTCCTAGGAAGTAGAAGGGTTGGCCACTGATATGTTAGGGGTGAGGGAATGTGGCAGGGCCTGGGCGGTGTCTTCTGTAGACCCTTACCTGAAGTGGTGATGATGGCTGATGATACAGAGCACTTTGGTGGTGCCCCACCTGGACAACTTTGGGGTGGCCCTCCGCAGGGAGTGATGGACCTCTCTGCCCACCTGGCCTTAGGGCCTGGGCTGTGGGGACGGTCAGCAGCAGTTGCCCCGCCGGGGGGTCCTTCACCTTGCTGGCTAAGGACTAAGTTGGCACCTCCCCAAGAACGATTTCCTGTGGCACGTGGCCAGCTTTGTCACCAGGGAATGAATCTATCTGATCCAGTCTACTCAAATCTAACCTGATCCCTACATGCATATGTTTATTGACATATGGTTTTGGTGTCATATGGTATCTGTTGTCGGCTGAATAATGGGCTCCTGAAAGATACCCATGTCCCAATCCCTAGAATCCTTGAATTTTACTTTGTGTGACAAAACCAGATTGCGCAGTGTGGTTAATTTGAGGATCCCGTGATGGGGAGATTATTCTTCTTTATCCAGGTGGGCCCTAAAGGCAATCTCAGATGTCCTCCCAAGAGGGGGGCAGAGGGAGATTTGACACAAACAGAAGAGAAGGCCTGTGAGTGACAAAAGAGGCAGAGACTGGAGCGATGCAGCCAAAAGCTAAGGAGCGCTTGAGGCCGTCAGAAGCTGGAGAAGGCAGGCGATGGATTCCCCCCTAGAGCCTGTGGTGGGAGTGCAGCCCTGCCGCACCTTGATTTCAGCCCCGTGAAGTTGCCTTCGGACTTCTGGCCTCCTCTGTGAGAGGATAGACTTCTGTTGGGTTTTGCCACCCAGTTTGTGGTCATTTATGGCAGCAGAAACTCACACAGTGTCATAACCAAATGCACCACGTGGATAGCAAGTGAGCTACACTAGATATGAGGGAATTCTCTCCCATGGCTGTCCTCTGACTTGGCAATGGAGAAGCCTTGGTTTTTAAACATAGGCTGTAAGTGACTCTGTTACAGATATTTCCCTCTCATTTCCTCCTCCACCTGTTCTGATTGGGGTACACGTCATACATCAAAGCTTTAGTGACTGGGCACTTACTTACGCAGGCAGCCCCTGAGGGGCTGATGACCTTGCTCAGGCCCCAGTCCTAGGAGCTCTGTCAAGGGAGGGCACTCAAGAGCTCAAGATGAGGGGTCCAGGCACCCACACACGTGTCCTTTCCTCTTTCCTGTCTGAAGTCACTAAGCTGGGTGGGCATGAGGGGTCAAGGTGAGCACAGGGCTCTGCTGGATTCTAGCTCTGGATGAAGGGTTTTGTGCCCTGTCCTGGCCCAGGAGCCCCTGTTGATCCCACAGGGCCAGCACCTTCCTTCAGAGAGCTCGCATTCTGACAGTGGCCGTGGAGGAGTTTGTGGGAGCCAGGCAGAGGACAGTCCTTCCCGCTGGTCAGCTCCCAGGACCGGGTGACCCTGCTTCTTCTCATTAGATTTTCCTGATGGACCACTGCAAACGTAGTGGGTCCCACTTTTCTGTCGTGTGCCTGTAGGACATGGAGGAAGCCCTGAGTGGCACCATCCAATATGGCGGCCACAACCACACAGGGCTGTTGGACACAGAACTGTGGGTAGTTTGGGGCTGAGATGTTGTGAACATGGAAAATGCACATTGGATCTCAAAGACTCAGCACAGAAAAGGTAAAATTTCTCATGGATCATTTTTATATGGATGTCGAAATGATACTATTTTTTTTTCTTTTTTTTTTAACATCTTTATTGGAGTATAATTGCTCTACAATGGGGTGTTAGTTTGTGCTTTATAACAAGGTGAATCAGCCATACATATACATATATCCCCATATCTCCTCCCTCTTGCGTCTCCCTCCCACCCTCCCTATCCCACCCCTCTAGGGGTTTACAAAGCACCGAGCTGATCTCCCTGTGCTAGAGATTGTGTTAAATTTAAAAAATCATAAAAATCACTTTTGCTTGTTTCTTTCTAATTGTTTTAAAACTAGAAAATGTGGCAACTAGAAAATGTAAGCTTATACAGGAGGCTCACACGAAGTTTCTGTTGGACCAGACAGCTCCAGAGGTTGACAGATGCTCTCACTGCCCTCTGCCCACTTCTAGGCAAAGGGCACTAGTTTGTTGGCCCCTTATCAGAAGGGACTTTCATACGTTTGTTCTCTATGTCTGTGTCTCTATTTCTGCTTTGTAAATAAGATCGTCTATACCAATTTTTTCAGATTCCACATATATGCATTAATATATGATATCTTTCTCTTTCTGACTAAAGGTGGGGTGGGATGAATTGGGAGACTGAGATTGACATATATACAATATTGATACTATATATAAAATAGATAACTAGTGAGAACCTACTGTATAGTACAGGGAACTCTACTCAGTGCTCTGTGGTGACCTAAATGGGAAGGAAATCCAAAAAAGAAGGGATATATGTATATGTATAGCTGATTCACTTTGCTGTACAGTAGAAACTAACACAATATTATAAAGCAACTATAGTCCAATAAAAATTAAAAAAAAAAAAAAAAAAAAGAAGGGGCTTTCAAAGGAATCACCGTGAAACCCCAGGAGAGGTTGGCCAGGATGGTGGTGGCAGTGTCTCCTGTCTTGAAAGCCTGCCTAGACCCAAGTGGACAGGGAGTCAGGACGACTGGCCTCCCTGCTCAGTCTGTGTTCCCTGCTCAGGAGCACAAGCAGTCGTGGGGAAGACAGGAATAGGCAATGCAAGGAACAGAAGCACATTTTTTCCAGTTCAGAAGCAGGATTTGAGCTCTTTGGGCAACAGAGACCCCAGTGCCCAAACAGGTGTTGATTTTTGAGGGTGGATGTGTGAGACAGAATGCTCATAAAAGATTACTTTCTTATCGGGCCTACAGGTTAATCATTATAGCATCACTTTGCATTTTTATAATAGTCAAACATTTTAAAATTTTCTTATTGTGGTAAAATATATATAACATAAATGTTCCCTCTTTAACCATTTCTAAGTGTATGGTTCTGTGACATTAAAGACGTTCACATTGCTGTGTAGCCATCACCAGCATCATCTCCAGAACTTCTTCATCTTCCCCAGATAAAACTCTCTCCCCATCAAATGCTAACTCCCCACGTCCCCTCCTCCAGCCCCTGGCAACCACCGTCCCACTTTCCATCTCTATGAATTTGCTTATTCTAGGTGCCTCAAATAAGTGGAATCAAACACTGTCCTTTTGTGGCTGGCTTATTCACTCAGCCTGTTGTCCTCAAGGTTCAGCCATGTTGCAGCAGGTGTTAGAATAGAGTTTAATGTTTTTAAAGACCTTCCATGTAGCCAGTCTTGCTGCATTCTCCCGATCCTCTACACAGGTTATATTAGCCCCATTTTGCAGATGAAGACACCGAGGCTCACCATGGAGACTCACTGAGACATGCCTTGTCACACGGCCAGTGAATGGGGGCGATGACATAGGTTTTCTGACCTCCCCCCTGGGCTCTGCCCACTTCACCCTGGCCAGGTGACACTGGCAGGTCCGCAGCTTTGCCAACACACTCCATCCACCATTTTAATAACAACTGTCACGTAAGTAGAAAATAAAATCAGTTCTGGAAGAAAACCTTCTCACTCTCAGTGTCTCCCCTCTTTTCCCTCTCCCTCTCTCTTGAGATGAGGCAGGGTGGTTTCTAAGAATAACTCCAAGTGATGGGACAGGTCAGTTTATAAATACTGTATAACCTGAGATGATGGGTCCAATTTGAAGCCTGTTGACAGTGAGGCTTTGAAGGATGGGCTCCAGGCGGGGTGTGTGCACGCGCATGGAATACGAATCAATAATTTATAAGGAGAAGGGCATGTTATGCAAATTCAAGGTATTGGCATTGTGTCTGCAACAGATAAATGCTAGGATTCCGTAGAGGGAGGGGTGAGCTGGAGCAAATCCTCAGCCCCTGGGCTCTCATGGGTTCAAACTCGTGTCTGTGGATGGTGATGACCAGGAGGGGTCGGCGTGGAAGGGGACTCAGAAGCAAAAGTGGCCTGTCCCCAGGGGCTCTAGTTCCCCGGAGCCGTTGGATGCCCTTATTCTTTGGTAGCTGGGAGGGTTCCCGAGCACTTTAGATACCCAGTCTCTGTGGCCGGAGAGTTTTCTGGTGTCAGCGAGATGAAGAGCCCAGGACCTTCCACCTTTAGGGGGAGGCATGGTAGGGTGGCCGGAGCCACCCTCTTACCTGGCTAATCTGTCTTCCAAGCAACCGGCATGGGCCAAGGTATATTGCATAATCAACCTCATTAGTGTTGTGCACTTAGCAGCTCAGAGGAAGATAATACCTTTCAGGTTTGACCCAATTTTAGTTTTTGTTGTCATAACCATGGAAAATCGACCTTTGGCCCCTCAGCAGCGGGCCTAAATGGGAAGTGATTTACAGTGAGCGTGCCATGTGGAATCCCTAATGCTCTTGCAGGAGAGAGCCACGCACCCTCCGTCGCAGCCCTAATCTCCGCTGAGCAGCAGTTTCCACGACAAATTCTTATTCTTCCCTGACACTGAGAGCCCAGCTCCCTGGAGATTCTGAAAATTGCGTTACCTCGACTTCAAAGTAGACAGATAGACAGACAGACAGACAAATCCCTTTCACTGGCATCTGCATTTCCAGGCAACGGACAACCTTGCTGAACTTCTCTCAATGGTCATTCCTCTGCCTGAGCTGTGAGCTGCAATGTCACTTCCTGTTTCCAGTGAGGTAGCAGGGGTTGTAGGCAGGGAATTGAGGCTTCACGTGATCTGCTTGCAGAAGTCTTTCCTTTTCTGGCTTTGTAGGAGAGACATAATTAGAAGTTATATAATGTCTTTGATACAGAGACAGGAGAAGGCGGTAGAGAAATCAAAGGGGAAAAGGTGTATTAGTTAGCTACTGCTGTATAACAAACTGCCTTCAAGATCAGTTGCTTAAAACAAGAATCATTTCTTTTCATTGCTCACAGGTCCCTGGGTCTGTTGGGGGGTCAGCTGATCTTGGCTAGGCTCCCCTGTGGGTCTGCAGATTGACTCAGTGGCTCTGCTCCAGGCTGGGTCAAGCTGGGGCAGCCCTGCTTCATGTATCTTTCATCCCTGTTCTGGGACCAGGGGCCCAACCGTAGCAACAGCAGAGGCACAAGAGAAAAATGGAAACAAACAAGGTTTCTTCTAGCCTCGGCTTGGAAATAGCTCACTATCTCCTCTGCCTCATTCTATTGGCCAAACTCACATGGTTGAGCCCAGATTCACAGAGGTTGGGACAAGAGAATTCACCCTTTTAGCAGGAAGAACTGCAAAGTCACATTATTTACTTAGTGCTTACCATGGACTAGTAACTAAATTAAGCATTCTGTATACATGATCTTATTTGTTCTTTATAGTAACCCAATAAGAGAATTATTATTACCTAATTTATACGTGAGCAAACTGAGGTTGACAAAGGTTAGTGACAAGGGAGCCAGGATTTTGATCCAAGTTTATCTGACTCCCAAGGCCAGACTCTAAGGTACTTACTCTACATTTTAGTCTTGTAGCACTGCCCTCCAGCCCCTGCCCCTGTTCTGGGCCTTCTCTGCCCCTCACTGGGGTTACTTTGTGGATGGATGGATGAATGGATGAGTGGGTGGGTAGGTTGATGGATGAGTGGATGAGTGAATGGATGGATGGATGAATGGATGGGCAGAGAGATGGATGGCAGATATACAGATGGTTGAGTAGACAAATGGAATTGATGTTTCCAGGGACCTTAACCTCTTCTTTTTTTTAAATTTTATTGAAGTATGGTTGATTTACAATGTTGTGTTAGTTTCTGGTGTACAGCAAAGTGATTCAGTTTTATATATATATATATATATATATATATATATATATATATATATATTCTTTTTCATATTCTTTTCCATTATGGTTTATCCCAGGATATTGATTATAGTTCCCTGTGCTCTACAGTTAGGCCTTGTTGTTTACCCCTCCTATATATAATAGTTTGTATCTGCTAATCCCAAATTCCCAATCCTTCCCTTCCCCACCCTTCCCTCCATCTTGGCAAGCACAAGTCTGTTCTCTATGTCCGTGAGTCTATTTCTGTTTTGTAGATATGTTCATTTGTGTCATATTTTAGATTCCACATATAAGTGATATCATATGGTATTTGTCTGTTTCTTTCTGACTTACCTCGCTTAGTATGATAATCTCTAGGTCCATCCATGTTGCTGCAAATGGCATTATTTTGTTCTTTTTTATGGCTGAGTACTATTCCATTGTATATATGTACCACATCTTCTTTATCCATTCATCTGTTGATGGACATTTAGGTTGCTTCCATGTCTTGTCTACTGTAAATTGTGCTGCTATGAACATAGGGGTGTATGTGTCTTTTTGAATTATAGTTCTGTCTGGGTGTATGCCCAGGAGTGGGATCGCTGGATCATATGGCAACTTTATTTTTAGTTTTTTGAGGAACCTACATACTGTTTTCCATAGTGGCTGCACCATTTTACATTCTCACCAACAGTGTAAGAGGGTTCCCTTTTCTCCACAACCTCTCCAGCATTTATTATTTGCAGGGACCTTAGCCTCTTTCTGATGTATACTCCTAGTTTCACCAAGCCATGCTGCCTCTGGAGAGGTCTTCCTTTCCTCATGAGCTAAAACTTATATCCTGGGTAGTAAGAATGCTGCCCAAAGGAGCTCTGAAGGAAAGTGAGGTCCTAGGAAGACAGATGTCGTGGCCAGGATCACTCAGGGAGAGCAGACTGAAGGCCATAGCAGGGTCCGGGTTGACCTGAGCTTGCACAGAGAGGCCTCCTCCCTGCCAGACCTTGGTCAAAGTTTCACATCCAGAAGGTGGGGCAGGAGGTAGGCAGGACAGCTTCTTGCCAAGGAAGCAAATGGGGAGAGAGGAAGCAGGTTGTGGTGGCCCTCGCTTCTCCAGCCAGCGTCTCTCCCATCCGCTCTCGTCTGCTCCTCAGCAGCACCAGCTGTTCTGACTGTGACCCTCCTGGGCCCCCCTGCACATCGGCTTCACCAAGGAGGCCTGGCTGAGACCAGGGCCCTGTGGCTGCCAGAGGGAGAGGAGAGGCCTCTGCAGTCCTGCATCCCCGGTGGTGATGAGGTGGCCACTGTGCTCCCGAAGGAAAGGGGGCAGCTATGGGTTTGCCCCACCTCTCAATGCCCCCAGCCCTGTGCGTGGTGTGTCCATCTCCACCTGGGACTCATCAGAGGAGGCCAGGCGTGGATTCCGGTCCCTGCTGCAGGTGTGCAAGGTGGCCAGGGTGGGGTCTGAGGCGAGGACACTTCCTGTGTTGTCACGTTCCCCCCTTTCTTCTCACGGCCAGAGAGCTGATGAGGGAAGACTGAGGCTTTGGGTGACAGCGTGCTGACAGCTGTGGCCCTCCTGCCACTGCTGGTAGAAGCCCCCTGGGGCAAGTCTCTCAGCCCCAAGCATGGGACACCCGCAGTATCATTACACTGATTATTGCTTCTTTCCAGGCGTATTGATCTAGCTCCTGTCGCTGACTCTGGTGAGTCGAAAGGCTCCGAAGCCTCAGGGACCTGAGAGAGTGGGTGTAACTCAGGATCTACTGTCAGTCCAGGAGGTGACATATTTTTTAATTAAAAAAATTGAGACTTATTTACATACTATGAAATCTATAGGTCTTAGTACAGACCAAGCAGTTTTGACAAATGTATGCACCTGTTTAACCATTACCTAGACTGAGATATGGAACTTCCCCATCTCTTGAGAAAGTTCCTTGTTTCGGCAGGGGGTACCGAAGTGCCTGGGTGGGGTGATGCGATGCAGGCAGGTGAACACAGGACTTAGTTGTAGCCTTAGCAAGACTCTCAGGACGGCCTCAACCAATGCAGGCCTGTGAGAACCCAGCTCCTTTGGGCTAATGGCTTGGCTGAGAGGGGCCAGCAAAGGGACAGACAGCCAGGAGAAGGGTCCTCGGCTGGAAAGCACCAGGCAAAATCATCAGCTCATTCCCCACCTCCATGCACGTCACACTCAGGTCCCCCAGGAAGATGTCCTTGTCCTATGTGGCAGGCACTCCCGACTTGTGGCGGGGCAGATAGGCATTGGCATTCATGTGACAATCTTGTGAACACCTGAGACCATTTGAGGGAGGCTCAGAGGTGGGCATCGATGTGTGCCGGGTTGTCAAGAGAAGGGATATGTGACACCTCGCCCTGGGTGGGGATTCAATGCTGTGTCCCGCCCAGGAATCCTTCGGTTCACTGTTTCTGCCCCAAATCCCTCTTGCTACATCTGCCCCTGTTTGCCTCCTGTGCTCAGGGGAGGTGGGGGTGGCCGAGGACCAGTACCCATACCAGGATCAGGCGACTTTCTCCAAGTGGCCAAATTATTCCACAGCAGGGCCTTTGGGGAATTCTTGGAATGTTTGTGCAAAGGTCATGTGGTTAACGGTAGCTAGCGATATATATTTTTAAAGCATGTTACCATTTTAAGTTAGTTCCCTGAAGCTCAGGCTGGAACTGCACTCCCTGTGCCCAGGGAGGGAGGTGTGGCTCAACAGGGGGAACATTTAAAAACCTTCCAGGAGACACAGTCGGGCCCGGGCAAACCCCTAGACCTGTGAGTGCACAACAGAATGGAGGTCTCAGGGCCAGGTCAGGGGACCCCAAGGACCCCAGGTCCGAAAGGGGTCTTGGGGGAAGCAGTGATTCCGGTTCCTGCACTGGGAGAGCAAGGACCGAGTCTTCCCTCAGGCCCATTGGCTTTTATGACCCAGAGGCCACAACACCCCCCTGAGATCCCCAGTGCCTCTCCCATCGGCACCCCAAAATGCCAGTCCATGCGGGCACTGAGGCGTCCTCAGGAGGGAACCCTAGGAGCCCTTATTCCGCCCTTTCCTTACCTCTCCACTTTCCAAAATTTAGAATCCTATTAAGATCTCAGCCCCCTCCACTTGTGACGTAAAGCCAGTCTGGAGAACACGTCAGCTGTTCAGCATCAAAATCCTATAACCAAATGCCCTGTTTCCACCACGCTGATACCAGGCAGCGCAGAGATAAGTGAAAAAGAGCCTCTGATTGCTGCTGGCATTGTGCTATCTGCCGGGCCCAGCTGCGTGGGGCGGGAGCAACTGCGGACAGTCTCATCACCACCCCCCAGCCCCTAGCCCGTCCACCCCAGATGTCTCCTCCTACCCTGCCCGCCATGCTCTCCCCCACCTCCCTCCACCTAGTTCCCACCTTCTTCGCACCTCCCCTGCTCACCCCTTCTGCCCTTCGAGCTCTCTCCCTCCCACCCCTTCCCTCTTCCCCATCCCTCTCGGCCATGCCCCTCCCTCACTCCCTGCACTCCATCCTGCCTCCTCTGTCCCCTCCCTCATGTCTACACGCCCTGCAACCCTACCCATCTACCTGCACCCCTGTCCCTACCCGGTGCACCCAGTCTCCAGATGTCTCAGCCCCCTGTGTTCCTCCCACATCTCCTTTTGCCCTGCGCCAGCCACCGCCCCCCCATACCCTCTCCCCTTCCCACATCTCCATCCTCTGAGCTGCCTCTACACCTCCCTTTGCCCCTGAATCCCCCACTCCCTTGACTCCTGAAGCCCTGCATTCCCAGGGACTCCTTCATAGCTGGTGTTCCTGGCCCCTCCCATCAGGCCCTCTAGATGGGGGAACTCCCCTGTCCCTGTCCCTCCCAAGGAGGGCATCCCTGAGCTGGTGTCTCTGGCCTGCAAGAGGGCAGAAGAAAGGGGACCGGTGTGGGGAGGGGGCTTTGACCCTTTACTGGGCGTGGGCTGTGGGTAATACCCAGGGAAGCAGTGTGAGGATTAACTGTGGGGAATGGGCTGCCCTTCATCCCGGGCCCAAATCACAGAGTCTTCTCTGTGAACAGACATGGCCTGAAGATGGAGCTGACATGGTCGGCTCCAGGCTCTCTCCTTGTGCCTGTCCATCTCCTTAGTTCTGATGAAAAGATCACCGACCTTCAGTTCTGTGATCCTGGGGTGGGTTCCCTCCAAGTGTGTCTGTTGGAGGGGCTGTCTTTTGATACATGCCACTGGCCGAACGACTCCCCTGCAGGCAGGTTGGGCTAATTCTTCAGTGAGCCGTTTGGGACCTTCAACCCCCAGCAGCCCTGTCTGTCCTGCCACCTGCCCTGTGCTCAGGCCTCCTCACCTTGGCTGGTGAGGCTCTCCTCCCTGACCTCCTTCCTACATTTCTGCTCCACTCTTTCTGCTCGGCTCTGCTGTTACTTCCTTCAGAAAGCCAGTCACATCCCAGCCCACTCCCACCCTTCCTGTGTCCACAGTGCTCTGTGCACCCCCTCTGTAGCATCCATCAGAGTGTATTATAATTGCCTGTTTAAATCATGGCAGTGCACACCTATGCTCCTGCCCAGGCCCCAGTGTTTGCAGGTGATGGGCAAAAGGTGGTGCTATCACCACCTGTGTGGTTTGAGTAGCCCCTCATGGGTGAGCTGCTGAAGGAAGGAGAGGTTATGCGACTTGCCCAGGGTCTCCCAGGTAGAGGTGGCAAGGTGGGGAACACTCAGCCTCCCAGCCTCACCCCTTAGACACCCCTGTCTGGTTGCCCACTTCCCCACTAGACTGTGAACTGCTAAGGGGCCACATAGGATGTACCCTTTGTTCCCATCACCTATAGCTCGATGTGGCACAGGCTCTTCAGATTTGTTGAATACCTGGAGGAAGTATGGCGGCCACTTGGGCTTCCTCCAGACTCTTCCCCAAGAGCCCATCAGGGTTACTTTCAGAGTCTTCTCTCTTTCCTCACCTCCTTCTGCATGCAGCTGTGTTTTCCTTCACAGCCAAGGGGCCCCGCCACCCATAGCGGTGTGTGGTGAAATGGAGGGGTGAAGGGGGAAGGGATGGTTTGTCCACCAGTTAACCTGGGCCACTAGGTGATAATCAGGGTTTTAGTCTTTCCATTCATTTGTTCATTCATTCGATTATTTGTTCCTCCAACAAATATAAAGAACCTACTATATGTCAGGTACTGGATTTACAGTGGTGAATAAAACATTTCCCAGCTCTCACAGACCATGGTTGAGTAAAGAAATAAATCAAAATATCATTAGTTTGCAACAAGTACCAAGGAGAGTGACCAGGGAACTGGGGTGGGGACTACGTTAGCTTTGGTGGTTGAGAAAGGCCTCTCATCAGAGATGTGATTTCCACTTGAGGACGAGAGACAGGATGGAGCCAGCAGTCTCACAAGGAAGCAGTGAGTGAGAAGGTCTCACCTGGGGGGTGAAGGATAACTGGATCCCTTAGAAGTCCAGTCCTGCTGGACCTCTTTGAAGCATCCAATGCCCTCCTTCCTTGGGCTTTTGTGGTATTTTGCAATCTCATCTTCCTTCTCTTTGGGGCCTCTCCTTGTTCCTCCTTTCTCTCCCACAAACTCCTGGGGTGTCCCAGGTATGCCCTCTCATTACCTTTTCTGTACTCCTATTCCACCTTCTCACGAGGTGTTCTTATCCATGCCCATGGCTTCAGCCACCAGTTATGTTTATATTTTGGTAATTCCTGCGTTAGTTATCTATTGCTCTGTAATGGATTACACTGAAATGTAGTGGCTTCCAGCAACAGTCATTTATTAGCTCATAGTTTCTGGGGTTCAGGAATCTGGAGGTGGCTGAGCTGAGTGCTTTTAGCTCAGGGTCTTTCATGAGGTTGCAGCATGTTGGCTGTTGGTGGGAGGCCTCAGTTCCTCACATGTGGATCTCTCCCTATGGCTGCTTGAGTGTCCTTATGACATGGCGGCCAACTTCCCCCAGAGTAAGTATGACCTGATCTCAGAATCAATGCACCATCACTTCTGCCATGTTCTAGTGGTTACTCAGACCAGCGCTGGTCTGATGTGGGCAGGGGCTACATAAGGGGACAGGAGGTGAGAATTGTAGGGGCCACCTTGGAGGCGGGCTGCCACAATCTCCAAAGCAGATGACTGTTTCCTAAGCCTTAGACCCTAGTACCCAACCATCTACAAAGTATCACCCCCTACACATATCAGGGGCTCTTTGAACACATGTCAAAATCTGAACTCGATTCCACAAGCCTGGAAAAATTGTATAACGTAATTGTTAACATATACAAAGGTGTAAAGAATAACTTATAAACTACATTATCAACCCAGCTGAAGCCCCCTCAGTGTAACCTTCCCTCAGTCCTGTGCATCACACAAATTCTCCATCTGCCCTTTCCTAAATCTTAATTTCTCACTTGATTCCTGGCGGCAGCCTCCTGATTAAGATTCCTGCCTTGGTTTTTACCCCCTCCATCCTGTCCACATTGGCACGAGAATGAGCTTCCTAAGACATGCATCTGCATCGTTTCCGGCTTCAAATTCTTCAAGTGGCCTTTTAAAGTCCTTGGCGTGACATTCAAGGTGCATCATGGTCTGATTCCTGACTTATCGGCCAGTGTCATCTTCCAGTACATCAAATCCCACACCTCCTGCCCCATTGTTTGCATCCCTGGGAGACATCTTGCCTGCTCTTCCTTCCTGGCTCTGCACCTGCTGTCCCCTCCTCTCCCCTCGAGTCTCTGACTCACTCCAGGGTTGGCACCTGGGAGCAAGAAAACCCTCACAGCATGAGTGAGGAGCCTCTGCTCAGGGTTCCACACATCCTTTGTCCACCTCTCTTGTCACTGGTACTTTATTCCTTCATTCTGTCACTCAGACATATTCCTTTAACACCTATGTGCCAGGCACTGTTCTAGATGCCGGGAACATGGCATTGAGCAAAACTAAGGCCTGCCCTGTGGAGCTTGCCATCTGTGGCCTCACCCCACCTCTGCTGGGATTTTTGGTTTATTGTCATCTGTCCCTCTGTACCACAAGCCCCTTGGGTACAGGTCAGTGTGGCGTTTCTTATCTGTGTCTCCAGCATCTAGCACAGGAGGGACTTGATGGACGTTTGGCGCAGGAATGGTGCTTTCTGGAAGGGCCAGAATGCGGGAACCAGATGACCTGAAGTCCCCTGACGTGTCTGGAACAGGCCCAGTTAACCATCCCGGGGTTTCGGTCATCGATTCCTAGACATAGGAACCCCGGTTTGGCGAGGGAGGCAGGGAAATGGACAGCAGAGCCTGAGAACGCTTTGGATCATGCCTTGGCAACGCCATCTCATCAAGAGTTGCTCGAAACCCAAGCAGCCTAGCAATCCAGCAGTATACTGGAGTTCTCCTGTATTTGGGGAATATTTCTGGTTTGGGGCCCGGAGTCCCTTGGCCACTGGTCCCGGCCTCACGTCAGGGGTTCTGAGCCCCCAGCTTGAGCCCGGCTGTCACTCGGGTCACACCGTCTCCAGCCACTCCAATTTTCCCTGACCTTGGGGAAAATTGCTTCCCAAATGACACCCCTCCATTTCACAAGCTTTAAGCACAGTGCCGAGGACACATAAATTACATGAGGCCCTTCCCATTCCCGTTGGATACGTTGAATAATGTAACATTTCAACAATGCCTAAAGGTACACTATTATTAAAACACACTGGTGTTAAAAAAAGAAGAAGCAACACCAGTAGAGCTACAGTAAAATTGTCACAGACTCCCACTAGATGCCAGAATAATAAAACCCAAATTATTTTTGCCAGAGACAGGATTCATAAGGCATGAGAGGAGTCAGGAACAAAGCTGGTTTCACAAGAGTGGTTTAAAAATGGGAGGAGGAGATTCATTTATTCAGAATATTACATATCCCCTATAATCTTTACTACTGAAATGAGATGCTTCACATTCTTCTCTTGGTTAAAGAAATAGCAAGTTTCGCTTTCTTAGCTTGAGTCCCATTTTAAGCTCTGATTTTGGTTATTAGCTCATGTTTTGGGGGAAGCAGACTGAGAAGGAATTGGTGTGATGAGAAATCGAGGGGAACGCCGCCAGCATCTCTGAAAGATGCCTCGAGAGAGATTGAAGAGAGAAGATGGGAGAAGGGATGCTGGCACACAGGGAGGAGCGGGTTTCAGAGAAAAATAAGGAAGGAATACAGTGCCTTGCTGAACTACAAAGCAGGCAAATGAATGAGGACTCCACGTTTTAACGAATGGGTATAGTTAGCAGGATAAGCAGCTCTGTTTGGTTTGGAAATTTGGATGGTTTTTAAAAACGAAAACCGAATCCCTGCCATTACTTTGAATTTTTTCCCAGTTTTATTGAGATATAATTGACATATATAACTTTGTATTTGTTTAAGATGTACAACATAATAATTTGATATTTGTATTTACTACAAAATGATCACCATAATTAGTCTGGTTAACATCCATCACCTCACATAGTTACATTTTTTTTCTTGTGATGAGAACTTTTAAGATATGCTCTTAGCATCTTTCAAAAGCATATCTGTAGCACTGTTAACTAGTGTCACCATGCTGTGCATTACACCCCCAGAGCATATTCATATTATAACTGGAAGTTTGTCCCTACTGACCACCTTCACCATTTCCCCCACTCCCCACCCCCTGCCTCTGGTAACCACCAATCTATTCTCTGTTTCTATGGAAAATCTGTGCCATTACTCTGAATTTCTTTTACTTTCTGCCAGGCAGAACTGGAGGACTAAAAATCTCCATTTTCTGCAATGAAATGCAGCAGAAAGGTGTGATGTGGGAAGAAAAGCCCATTTCTAAGATATGTATGTTGAGTCCTCTGGGATTCTGCTGATGCCATTTCTGGAGTCCCTTTGGGAAGCTACACAAGAATGCAGGCACATCTCTGGCAATGTTTGTATCCTCATTAAAACAAACAAAGTGCAACAAACTCCCCAAAACTTGATTTCTGAAGATTTCAGAGTCCTTTGGGAAAACCTTTGCCGTAAGCAATGGGGTCCCCTATACTCCATCCTGCCCCCCTTAGGCGGCTCCTGGGGTCCATAGCTGACCTTTATGAAGAGGCCTGTGGCTCTAGGGGCCCTGAGAGGTCATTTGACTACTTGAGGCATTAGGAGAAAATGCCTCTGATTTAGTGCAAAGCCTTCGGAATGTATTAGCCCTGTGCCTCTTGGGGGAGCAGGTCAGGTGATATTCCAGACACCACACCTCTTGGAACCTCCAGCTCCTGGGTCTGTGTCTATACACAGTAGGCTCTTCATACGATGGGGCAAAGGGTCAGAGACATTCATTTGGCTTGTCCCGGGTCACACAGTATGTCGGAGATGGGGCTGGAGGAGAACATGCTCCAAACTGTTCCACCCCAATGCCCCAGAGTCTCCAGGAATGTCACCCAGTCTGTCATGGAGGGCAGCGACTATGTGCCTTGTTCCAAGGAGGAGATGAAGGGATCCCGAATTCGAGACCTGCACTTGCAGGGCTGCACATGCCCAGAGGGGGCGCTGTTGTCTTAAAGAGCCTCCCCGCACCCCCACCCCCACCCCAACCCACAACGGTGCGGATGTGCTGGCAGCGGACCCAGAGAGGGCACTACAGGGAGGGCTCCATGTTAGCTCATGGGCTGTCTCTGCTTCTCTGTGTTGCCTCAACCTAAGTCCTGTAAATAAAAACACATCCTCAGGTGACCTGTACTTTATAAAGGACTGTTGTCCCAGCCTGTTTGTGGGCCCTAAAGTCCAAGTGCACCTTTCTCTTGGAGATTTGGAAGCAAATCCAGAATGTCTGCTTGGCTGCTGGGCCTTCTTTCTGCAAGAGAAGCTGTGAGTGTGAGGGGCTTGTGTGGGCTCGGATTGCTGGCTTTGCTGTGTAGAACGTGAAGGTCATTCTACCTCTGGGAGTCGGAGACCATCCCGCTGACAGACCCAAATTAAGAACAGTTAATTCCATGTGTTGGTTTTAAGGTTGGCTGGGAATTTTAATGAGAAACGTTACTCGCCTGCATACTGGTCAACCGGATGTGCCTTCCTCTCCTTCTTTGTCATTGTTCACTTACTGACTGAGCACCTACTGTGTGCAGTACTGGGCCAGGTACCAGGAGCCATGGTGAGCAAAGATCAACACAGGTCTGCCCTTGTGGGACTACTTTCAGTCCTATTTCAGTGATGATGATTCAGACAGGTTCTCCCCCTCCTTCCCTCCCCCCTGCCTCCCTCCTCCAGTCCCTTCATCTCTCCCCACCTCCTCACTCCCCTCCCCGCTTCCTCCTGGACCCCTCTGCTCAGCCCCTCGGGACAGAGTCCAGCTGCACGGTGGGCAGAGGACAGGGGCCCTCAGAGAGGAATGGAGGGGCTGACTGCCCAGTCCCTGGCTGTGTAACTGCTTGTCAGAAGGGTTGGAGTTTGAGGGTGGCCAGAGGACCTTGTCATCCATGCAAGTCTGTTCTTGAAGGAGCCTCCGCTGGGGCCTGTGCCCCTTTCTGTGTTGGCTTATTTTTTGCAGAAGACACCTTTTAAAAGCCCAGGTGTTAATTTTTCGGTCTTCTCTCCCCAGTGGCAAGAATCCAACAGGAGGCCTTTTGGGGCCAGAGCACAAAAGGCAGCCCCCAGCTTCCTGCCTCCTTGGGAGCAAAGCTGGGAGCCGGGCTGGCTCAGCAGCTGCCATGGGCTGGAGTAGTCAGACTGGGCCACAGGCCTGGGAGACTTCAGTTCACAGCTGAGATGTGGGGAAGCAGGCAGAGGGAATGGGCTCTTTACTGCCCTCTGAGACTCAGCCCTCCCTCCCGCCCAGGCTCCCTGCCCTCGCCCTTGGCACTTTCCAGATCCAGGGCCTTCTCTGTATCACATCTCCAGCCTTCCTGGGATATAAGCCTCTGTCAATCCCCAAATTATTTTGAGGGCACCCGCCACTAATGCCAGGGGTGTGGATCCTGAAGCAGGTAGGGGGAGCAGGGAAGAGTCCTAGCCCACAGTGAGCCCTTGTGCCCTGGTGACCCTGGGGTTCTGGAATGGGTGTGGGCAGGGGTGGGGGTGGGGCCTCAGAATCCTCCCCCTCTGCCTGCCTCCCTGCAGTGGGAGGGGCGAGGAGCCCTCGCAGATTGCAGGGCAGCAGTGGGAGGCCCCTGCCTGCCTCCTGCGCAGGGTGTGCTCTGGCAAAGCCTGGAACCACGGGTGCCTGGCACCGAGCTTGGTACATGGTCGGGCGCAAGAAATATAATTCCGAGAATGAGGAAGACGCAGATCGCTCCTGTGACCTAGCCAACCCTTTTGCCTCAGAGCCCAGAGTCCGAGATGACAGGCTATAGCCTTGACCCTGAGCCTGGCCCTGGGCAGGCTTGGCCTTCTGCTCTTTTCTTTTTGCCTTATCAACCGAGCCAACCTTGTGGGCCTTGAGAGAGGCATCCTGGCGACTTCATTGCTTGGCCTTTTGCCTCCACCCACGCTGGGCTCCGTGGGCAGGATGGGACCAGTTCCTTCCCCTGGCATCCCGGGGAGCTGGGGCACCCCATCTGGGTGAGCCCTGTGGTCCCTGAAACTGCGGGCCTGGCTTCTGCTCTGTGGGTGATGGATGGTGTTTCCTACTGTGGAGTGAGGGAAAATGTGCCGCTGCAATCAGGGACAAGCTATTAGATAATCTCCCATTCAGCTCGGGTGGAGGAAAACAAATGAAGTGGGGAGAGGGGCCCCCCTCGGGCCCTGGCCCTGCTCTCGGCAGGCACTTCATGTGCGGCAGAGTTAGGGCGCCAGGTGGGTGGGGGATGCGGAGGCATTTGCCCCTGGAGAAGGTGGCCTGGATTTGGGGATAGTCCATAACGATCAGGGTGCTGGGGACTGGAGGAGTTTGGGGGCATCCCTTGGATTCTTATTGCCTGTCCCCCCTATTTTTGCACCCTTTCCTTTGTCACTTTCTTTCCCGGGTTTAGGTACCGGGGACACGGGCTGTGGTGCCTGGCTGGGCAGCATCCACAGCCCTACGTGGCTCCTGTTCCAGCGGGTCTGGTAGAAAATGAACACCAGCCCTTGCCTTTTAGGCTGGCTGCTGAGAATCAAGCATTTAGTTGTAAGAGAAGCCAGCCTACCTGCCTTCTAGCCCCGCCACTGGGGTTACCACCTGGAGCCGCCTCTACCTGGGCTCCCTCCACTTCCGCCTGAGCCCCTTTTTCTCCCCCAGCCCCTCCCCCAGCCAGCCCTCTCATTGCATTTAGCCCACTGACCTAGGAGAATCAGATCACACACTTGTTTCTCCCCTTGAAAAGTGGCCTGTGGAGCTCAGGGCTGTTCCTGGGCTCTCCCATGCCCAGCTCCTGGCTCTGTGCATGGCACGGATGGTCACTGGAAAGGCACATGTGCCCAGGCATGTCTCTACAGTTGGCAGCGCTCTGTGAGTTTGGCCCTGCCATTTGGGATGGGGCAGTGCTCCCTTAAGTAACCAGATTTTAGAAAAATAAAATAACTGGTAATTTTTTCTTTATTATTTTAAAAAATCTCTGTGGTGAGATTTCTGGGGATGTGCCAACGGGGGCCTTTCCGCTGGGGGTGGGGTGGGGCAGAGCGCAACCATTCCCTGGACAACATGATCTCACAACCCTGGCCCAAAGCCAGTCTCTGCAGGATGAGCAGAATGGATCCCCTAAATGGTTTTGTGTCCTGTTTGCCTGATGGCACACACACTCGGTTAGAGTAAATTAAGCAAAAAAAAAAAAAAAAAAAAAAAAAAATTCAAGGCCCAGGTGCCTCCTACCCCTGCAGAACCCAACCGGACACCACCAACAAAATGAACAGAAACAACCAGCTCCCTTCTGTTTCCTGGGAATTCCTGCTCTAGAGACTGACACGGGAGGCTATTCTAAGTAAACCTAAGAGTGTGAAACAGGAGAATAAAAGGTGGGGGGGGTTCTTTCATTCATTCATTTATTCACTCGATGAATACTGAGTGAGCTCCAACGATGTGCCAGGCGTGTTCCAGGCCCTGGAGATGGAGTTGAATAAAACAGATCAAGTGCCCGCAGGACGCTGGCATTCCGGGGTGGGGGAGGGGCAAAGAAAGACCACAGGAAACAAGTGCATTTGTGTGACACCAGATTCGATAATTTCTGGGAAATTATCCGTGTAACAGCTGGTGCAAAGGCTTGATGTAGGGGGGATGCAGGTGCTTGAGTGTGGAGGGACAGCCAGGAGGCCCAGGGGCTGCAGGGGGTGGGGAATGGTTGGAGGAGGGGCCAGTGGTGCAGCAGGAGGCCAGACTGCTTAGGGTCCTGTGGGTAGAGGAGGATTTACCATGAAGTTATGCAGCCATGGGCCCCGTGTAAGACCCTGCATCTTACTTTTGCATCCACCATCTTGTCTTATTTTCTTAGAAAGCCCCCTGAATCATATACGCTTCAGAGTCCCCAAACCTGGATTGACCCGGCTTGCAGGCAAATCTGGGTGTTTCCTCCCAGTGAAGTAGGACACCTTTGGAGGGATGCCTCAGGAGAGTGAAATCACCTGAGGAATCTGTTAAAAAGAGAGGGACAAGGCACTTGCCGCGGTGGTGGCAGGGATAGGTCCTGGAATCTGAACTGGGTGAGACGGCAAGTAAGAGCAGGAGAGGGCATGAGACAAGGTGGTTTGGGACCAGCACAGAGGGATCAAAGAATTGCAGGGCTCAGGGCTCCACAGCAAGAGAGCTGGGCAAGCAGCAGAGGACGTCACACCCCAGGCAGCAGTCGGGTTCTAATGATTTGTTTTCCACAAGGTTCCCCTTATTCCCCTGGGGTGTGATCCCTGGTGGCAACCAACTGGCCTTGAAGCTGCTCTCTCTTCTCTTGTTTATTAACACCAATGTTTGATTCATATCAAAAAACGGATGTTTGCTCCAAAGGCATTTAACCTTTTTTCTTTTCTTTTCCTTCAGGTTGGAAACCTGTCTCTGAGATCCTGAAGCTTTTCCTGCTGGTACTCGCCTTCCCTAGTAACCCTCCACCCCAAGAGAGTTCCAGAAAGAACCCCAGGGGGCCTCCTTGCTACCGCACAACAGACCTCACCTTCCACTACCAGGTAAGGCGCCACCTGCCCACCACACCCATCCTTGGAGTTTGCATTTGTGGTGGAAAAACATCTTAATGCGGCGATTTTATTTTACATGAGGGAATTGAAGGGACCTTCTTCTGCTGGCTCTGGTTTGCTGATTGTGGTGTCTTCTGTGGCTTCAGGGAGTAGGATAGGGAGAATCAGCAGATCCCCAGGAATGCCTTGGGTGGGATTTTGTAAGGAGTGGCTGCTGAAATCCATCAGCCTGGCCGCGAAGTTGTTATCCCAGGAAGGAAGGTGGACAGGGTGTGTGTCCATTGTCCAGTGTCAGCACAAAATGCCTAGAGGCCAAGGTCGGGGTCTGACCCTCCCCTGCACGGTTCCGTGTCCTGCTGCGTACATTCCCCTGTAACCAGTGATGGGCTCTGATGCCTTCATCGGGCTCTAGAGGGCACTCAGTGATTGCCCTGTTCCCCCCTCCAGTGGCTGGACTGTACTTCAACCCTGGCACTCGCCACCTAGAGTTATTGGCAGACCCCAGAGGCTTAGGGCCCGTCCTCCCACAAGACTGCCCCACTTCAGCTGCAAGTCTCAGGGCCACTTGCACTTCTGACCACTGGCTACAAATTCGAGGGTTCCTACAACCCCCTCAGTTTTGATCATTTGCTGGAACAGCTTGCAGAACTCAAGAAAGTGCTATACTTACAATTAGTTTTATTATAAAGATACACATAGGAGGGGTCTGGGAGGGTGCCGGACAGACTTGGAGCTTCATGCCCTCTCCCGATAGAGTTAGGGCAGCTCACCCTCCCAGAACACCCATGGTTTATCAACCACCAAGGTCCCGAGCTTTGGGTGTCCAGAGTTTTACTGGGGTCTTATTATGTCATTGGCCACGTGGTTGAACTCAGTCTTTAGCAACTCTTCCCTCCCCTGAGGTGGGAAGTGAAAATACCAAACCTCTAACCAGTACCCCTTCCTTGAAGCTATCTGAGGGTCTACCTGAGCCACCTGGTTAGCATAAAGTCAGCTGTGGTCTGAAGGGACTTGAATAACAAAAGGCACTCCCATCTTTCAGGAATTCCACAGGTTTTAGAGGTTACCTCTCAGGTACCAGGGACAGAAACCAGAAAAATTCGTTATTACACCCGTGCAGCCCCGCTCCCTGCTGAGAAAATGCACAAAGCTGGTGGGTCCATGTCATCCAGGGCAGGAAAGACCAGAGCCCCCATACCCTGTAATCGGAAAGATGCCAACAAGAATTCTGGGCAAAGAGACCAGAACACAGGCTGGTCTCTCTAATGCTCCTTAAGAGATGCCCATTTTAGAATCCATGGAATCAGATTCTACAGACGACACTGGTGGATCTCCAGGAATGCACTGCTTGTGTTCTTTTCGTGATGCAAATCGATTATCTTCCTGCCTCAGAGCATTTGGGTCCTTTTCTTCAGTGGGCTGGTGGGTCCACTGACTGGTCTGCATTCAGTCATCCAACCATTCCTGAGCCCCTCCAGGTGCTGAGCCCTGGTGTGGGTCTGGAGGTGCAGTGGAGACACACCAAGTTCTTGCCCTTGTAGTGTTTGTCTTCTAGCGGGGACGTGGAGGGTAAACATGCTTATCTAGAGCAACGTCAGGTAGGGACACGGCTGTGAAGAAGGTGAGGTGGGCGGGGGTGATTGAGAGGCGTGGAGGCTGCTGAGCATACAGGCGGCCAGGGCGGGCCCTGGTGCTGGCGTGAGCAGAGGCTGAAGGAGGTGACCTGGCAGGGCTCTGAGGGCAGAGGTCCAGGCGGGGCAGCGGCAAATACAAAGGCCTTGAGGCAGTGACGCACAGGCACATTGGAGAAGCAGCAGGAAGGCCGGTCTGCCAGGGTGGAGTGGGTGAGCAGGGCATGGAAGGAGGTGAGGTAGAGAGTGACCAGGCTACGTTCAGAAGCTTTTAGGTCAGGGTTAAGGATTTTGTCTTAAGGATGGTAGGAGCCATTGAAGGGCTCTGAGCAAGGGATGAATGACCTGATTTGAGTTGTATGAAGGTGACGTTGCCTTCTGGGTGGGGGACAAACAGGGAAGGGAGGTCAGAGCAGAAGCAGGGGGACCAGCAAGGAGGATGCTCCTTCTCCCAGGGAGGGGTGACCGTGCCGTGGACCTGGGATGAGAAAGGTGTGGGTCTGGGGACGTGTTGGAGATGAGTATGTTGAACAACCCCTCTTCTACGCTGAAATCATGCTGTCATTCCGTTCCCTAAACCACTGGAGACCACTTAGAGAGCCCGGAAAGGAAGAACATATGCCCCAGACCACACTGGGACAGAGGGGCAAGTCCTCATGACCGATCAGAAAGTCTCAATCCCCCAGGACCTTCTGAAGCTTCCTCTCTGGGGCTCCTCACAGCGTTGCCGTAAAACCAGTGCCAGGGCGCCATCCTCCGCAGCCCCTTCGTCACTGCACGCACCGAGATACCAGCCTTGCCAGCTCTCTGAAGCACCCTCACTGGACACATGATTTGGGGCTGACCTCAGTGTAAGCCAAATAACCCCTAGGGTCATGCACCATCCCCTTAATCTCAGGCTCCTGGTTCTGAGCAAGTACACCTGGCTCTGTCCCTGGGGGAAGGGCAGCAGAGTGCCCACATCCTGAGGGCAGGTGACTGTGGATCAGCTCTGTGATCTCTCGGAGGGTACTTCTCCTTGCTGCCTCCTTGAAGGAAGTTGCAGGCCCCAGCCTCGCCTTTCTGTGGGTTTGAGAACGAGCATTCTCCTCAGAAGGTAAATCCTTGGTGTTGTGGAAGCTGAAAGCACTAGACTGGCCGATCCCGATGGCAGGGCCGGGAATTTGGGGCTCAGAGGAGTGGCTACGCAAGCTCCTTTCCACCCGGAGCGGCTTCTGGGTACACACGCCCTTTCTGTCCCCTTGTGGCTTCCGAAGGCATGCTTGAAGTTATGAAATAGGGAATGTGCATCAAGGGTCTTCTCCCTTCCAGTGGGGTGAAGTCCAGGGGAGAGAAGCATCAAAGAGAAGACCCTCACGTCTTGTTCACCCTGAGCAGCATTGAAGCCTGCAGAGGCAGCTGGGCTCTGTGTATCACCTTCTGATCACCTTCAGGTGGGTGGTGGGTCTGAAGGGAGAGGGCCAGGCACATTGATCAGCGGTCAGGCGTGCCGGCTGCTGAGCCCCTGCAGACACCCTCCCACCCAGTGGCGGTGCCCCCACTCTCCTCAGTGGGATCCAGATGCAGACTTCAGAGGGGGCTGCCAAACCCACCTTCCAGGTGCCCCCATGCTTCCAGAGCTGAGGTCTGAAAAGAAAATGAGGCATGGGGCAGCAGGCATCCCATCTGGTTTCTCTCCCCCAGGGGCCCCCTCATCCGTGACTTAATCACCAGCAGCAGGAACAGGCGTTTTGGAGACAAGTCGACCTGGGGGATGGAGGTTTGGGGGATGACGGTGCTGGGGAGAGGCGCCAACACAGGCACGTATGGAGCCCCTGCGTATATACGTCTTCCATGCCCTCTCGCAGTGGAAGGTTGCCTGGAGAAAGTGCTCCCTAGGGGTACTCTGGGATCAGTGATGGAGAAACTGCACGGAAGGACACGCAGGAGCTTTTGCTCTGGTGAACGGGCTGTTCCATCTCCTGTCGCATGTGGGACTGTCTAGTGTAGCTCTCCATCACTGCAGACGCATCCTTGATGGAGCCCTGGGGTCAGGTGGGGGCAGGAAGGGGTCAGAGGAGGGCACGGGAGGAAGCTGTTTCCTCCCAAGACATTGTTCCATCCCTGGCTCCCTTCCTCTGCCTTGGAAAGGGTCCCATAAATTAGATCCCATTCTGAGGCTCAACCTTTAAATATGGATTTGATTTGGATTTTACTGTAAGTTCTGAGTCCTTATTAAAAATATGGGTGGAAATTTATCTGCTGCAAAATGAGATTTGTCTCTTATGTGCAGAGGCAGAAGCCGGGGGCAGATGGGTGCTCCAGACCAACGGGGCAGGACCCGCCTGCCAGTATCCAGAACAGAAACTCGCAGTGGGCATCACACAGTCTTCTATCCGCGAACCTCCCCTTTCTCTCTCCCCTCCCCGTCGCCACTCTCATTGGACGGTCTGACTCCTTCCAACCCTCGGTGCTGTGCATCACGGTCACTCAGACAGAGCAGAGGGCACAGCTGGCTGTTCCTTCTCCAGATGTTTTTTGGGGTGGGGGAGCACTTTTGTTCTGGAGCTGAGAGATGGACAAAGTCTTCTGCTCTGACCTCTGGCCCCTCAGAGGGTGCTCCTAAAACCTGCAGGGGCGAGAGAAAGGGAAAGTCCACACCCAAGAAGAATGGCTTTGGGCTGGGCCAGTCGCACTTTTTCAAGTACAGGGGAGAGCGTGTGGCCGAAGCGGGGGCTGCCCCACGCGTGTTGGGTCAGGCATGAGCATGTCATGGCTGTGCAGCTGGCACTTCAGGCTGTTGT
>NW_021703786.1:27370767-27398335 GCF_005190385.1 Monodon monoceros
TTTCCCCCCCCCCCCCCCCGCCAACGATATTAGAACCCATCTGTCTACCCCAGTTCCCACCCTAGGGGATGGACCCCTGAGCGGCAACATGCGACTTCCCATAAATCATTCCCGAATGAGCGTGCTTCCTGCGTCATCCATCACGCTCGTCTCTTGTCTGCTTGTTTTTAAAAGCTGTTAAACTGGAATCCATCACATGGCACCCTCGGGGGGCCAAGCCGTAGCAAAGCCTGCCCGCATCAGCAATATTAATGCACACAGAGCTTTCTAGAGCATCGAGGTAAATGTCTCCCCGGTGGTGGGGAGAGGGAGAGCGTGACTTTATCTAGTTACACCAGAAGCTAATGGGATGTTTCTCTGACACTTGCAGTTATTACATTCCTGCCACGCATGAGGAAGTCCCGGTGGCTGCTGGGTGGAACAGGTAATACGCACCTGAACGATGAGGCTGGTGTTTCTCCCTTCTTGCAGAGGCATCTTATTTGCTTCTCATGCCTGATATTTTAATTTGAAGACTTTAGCTTGAGCCAGCTTTTGAAAGGAAAGATGAGTCTTTCTAGAAATACCTGTGGTTGCTCTTCTGTTGCTAAATGTGTTTGGAAAAGAAGACTTGGGAGAGCGCTGAGGTCAGCTTTAATCCTTCCTTCTGAACATTTACTACTAGAACACGTTCTGGGGATGTGCCCATGAGGAAGGGGGAAGAGTCTGGAACCCTCTCCTTATATTCATTCTCTCCCTATCTCTCTCTCTCTGTCTCTCTTTCTCTCTCTCCCCTCTCCTTTCCTCTGATTGCGTGGGGAAGGCCTGGACCCTGTTTCTCTGTGGCTGGAATCTTCCAGCCTCTTTAACATTCACTAGTGCCGGGTTTGCCTCCAAGAACCCCTCTTTCTGTCCAAGACAGGTGTCACAAACCTCGGTGGCACTGGTGATATGCTGTCCCATCTGCTTTTGGTTTTTTGCTCTCCTTTTCTTTGCCTCATGTTTGTTGGTTGAAGGATGAAACCGCTTATTGGCACTGGTGTGACATCTTTTTAAAAATGGGAGAACAGGCCGGTATTTTTTGTTGGTGACCTTTGAACTCTGGGAGTGAGCAACCCAGGAGGCTGGGTGGCTGGCGGAGGGCGCTGTCAGAGCACCCCCTCCGCGACGGGGCTGTCCAGTTAGAGCCCATTAGTCACTCAGTGTGTTAAAGCATTAAGAACAATTAAGGTTGAGAAGAGTTTCCAGATGTAGCTTCAGCTCTGGGGCTGGAAGGGAAGCAATGCTGGCTGCTCCCAGGATGGAAATAGTCTGAGAAGAGTGGCAGGGATTGGCAGCCGTCTCATCAGAGCCCAGGGCTTTGAGATGGGGAACCTGTGTGTGGCGGGGGGGGGCTCCAGATTCAGATGCTCTGTGGGAGAGTCCTGGGGCTGTGGCAACAAAGGACCACAGGACGGCGGGCCTTAAAACAACAGATACTTATTCTCTCACACTTCTGGGGGCTGGAGGTCTGCAGTCCAGGTGCCAGCAGGGCCCGTTCTCTCTCCAGATTCTGTGGTCACTGGCAGCCCTCGGCGTTCCTTGGCTGGCAGACACATCATTCCAGTCTCTGCTTCCGTCACCACGTGACTTCTCCCCTTGGTGTCTGTCTGTCCCTGAGTCTTGACACACCGTGCCCCTCTGTGTATGTATGTGTATGTCCAAGTTTCCCTCACTTTATGAAGACTCCGGCTATGGATTAGGGCCGCCCTACTGCAGGAGGACCTCCTCTTAACTTGATCACATCTGCAAAGACCCTAAGTCCAAATAAGGTCACAGTCACAGGTACTTGGGGTGAGGATTTCAAGATATCCTTTTGGGGGGACACAATTCTACCTACTGTATCCGCCAAGACTACTGGGGAGGAAGGTGAGCCCAGACACCGTGAACTCTGCTTGTCCCCCGCCCAGAAGTACCATCATTAGTCATTTTAAAGACAATGATAAGAATGTACCCATAGGCCAATTAGGAAGTGAAGGCCAGAACCCTCAAGCTATAAGAGGGGCTTCTTGAAAACCCCAACCCAAGGTCATAGGTCCTCTGTAATTCAAGAGGGGGCAGCAGTGCCGGGTGCTTTTGGCTGAGATCCTTTCTGTGTCATCAGTCCACTGTTGAGACTGGTCTTGAGAGCGGACTAAAAGTAAACAGTTCCCGACGCACGTCTTGGGAGCTGTTTCAGAACCGGGCCAGTGAGGGTCTCCCTGGAGGCTTGGGAGGCCCAAAGGAAGGGATGGGAAGGTGAGGGAGAGAGGCCTCGGGGGAAGGAGGTGGTCGGCAAGTAGCAGCGCTGGGGGTTAGAAATGTGGAGGCTCTGAAGCCTGAGGAGCGCAGCAGGCTACCGGAGGATGAAGTGCGGGAGTGAGAATCCAGGACTGGGGGAGGCCAGTAGAGAAAGGAACAAAGGTATCAGGGGACGAGGGGGAGCTGAGGCTGCAAACGGCCTGGTACCAGCTGCACTGAAGTCTACGGATACAGAAGTCCAACATGGGTGGGGCATCCTCCTCGGAAAACGGAAACGCCGTCCGCAGTCTCCTTCATGTGCACGTGGTGCATCTTCCCGCGAGATTACGGGCCATAGGTATCAGGGCCACGTCACCTGGTCCGAGCTGTAAAAGATTATCACCAGGAGCAGCAGCAGGCAGGTGCGTGGAGAGGAGGGAGGGACAGGTTTTTGTGTTTCAGCGTGCTATGCTGACACGCTTGTGCACACATCACGTGCAGTTCCTGTAAAGGGCTTCGGACTTCAAGGAGAAGTCCCGGACAGAGAGGTGTGAGAGGTTCTACATGGATTTGTACAAATCCACTGATGCGAGATTCAAAATGGGTTACTGGGGGCCATGAGGGTTTGTGAGCCGACCTAACCCAGAAGTTGACGTGTGCTTGCTGGTCCCACTGCCGGACGGGCACCGGCCTAGGCCCCTGGGTCTGATTCCATAGAAGCCTTACTTTGTTCTTCTGCGTTGACGTGGCAGTGAACTCCCCTCAAAGGGCAAACAGATGAGTGGGGATTTTTATGGATTGGGAGAAAATTATTTTTTTTATCCGATTTGCAAGGATACATTAAGTATTCCCAGGCCTGGTGTTTTCAAAGACATCGGTGTTCTGAGGGGCAAAGAACAGAAAGGGAGTGTCAGCAAATGCCTCAGGAAGAAAAATTCATTTAGAAGTAGAGGTCGAGACAAGCTTAACTTTAGTGGGGGGTGTGTGCGGGGGGGGGGGGAGAAAACATGGAGGTGGAACAGAATCCTTTTTCTCTTTTTCCTTGAGGCGGGAGAGGAGGTGACGCATGGACAGATGGTGTTTTGAGTGACCTTGTGTCGCTGAGTGTGGCTGGGTAACTGCTGGAATTGCAGGAAGCTCGCAGGGTGTGGCCACCTGCAGCTACCAGTGGGGGTTCATCAGGATGCCAGCATCCCGGAAGGACCTGGAAGCAATCAGAAGACAAACCCAAGTTCAACAAAGATCAAACAGCACACTCATGAAACAGCCTCACGTGGGAGACGCCCCTGGGCCTGGAGCCTCTAAAGCAGTACTTGGGGCTTGGATATTGGTCCAGCTGACACATGTTTCAGGTATCTTAGCCAAGGTCCTCATCTCTGTTAATCCTCACAATGACCCTGTAAGCTAGGTTCCCTGAGGAAACTGAGCTACAGAGGAATGGTTAGCACAGGGCCATCTAGAATTTGATCCCACAGCTGCTCCCTGGTGACAACACTGGCTCATGTGTCTCTAGGATCCAAATCAGAGCTACTCAGAGTGAGGTCCAAGGACCAGTGCCTGCCTGTGAGCTGCTGCCCTGGTCTCTGCAAGATGAGGATGGAAGTATTCATTTAGAACCTTTTACAGCCAATGTGAAAGAGCAGTTTTCTGTCCAATTTTGTGTCTACTGAACCTAATAATAAGAAATTGGGCTTTGTATTTTGTATGTCTTTTTATTCCATTCTTCCAGTAATCCCATGTTTATAGCTTTAAAAAACAAAAACCCAAAATGTAGGTCTGCAGTAAATTAGAAGTAAAACAGTGAGTTCTTTGCCACAGAGAGTTTGAGAAGCACAGATACAGAGGATACATGAGTCAGATCACAAAACTGGTGAAGTTTGAATAAGCTCTGTGGCTGACTGGTATACCCAGAGCAGCATCCTTGTTTGGGAATGTGGTCATGTGTGAGGGTGCATTCGTTTACTTGGGCTGCCATGACAAAGTGCCCCAGACTGGGTGGTAAAGGCAGGCATTTTCAGGAGGCATTTTCGCTGAGGCAGGTACAAGCCTTATTTTATCTTCTATGAAGAAATTAATTTGAGTGAGTTTTTCTCGTTTTCTGAGTCTAAAGGAAGGACTGGTTATAATTTCTTTAATGTGATGGTGCATCCCAGAGGTAGAACATGCACCTGTATGCGGTAGGCTGTGCTCAGGAAAAGGGAGATTAAATGGCTTGTCTTGGATGATAGAGAGCACACAGTATTTCACTGGAGGTATGAATTTTTCCTCTGAAGACTCCAAAAGGGCAGGAATATTAAACCTGCGCCCCTGAAAGACTGGGCGTCTGTTGCCAGAAGGGGTCCAAGGAAACCTGACATTTCTTTGATGTCTTGTTATCTTAAAAATTCATGCAGATCTTACGTCTCATCCACAATATGCTCTTGTTGGTTGTGACATAACAGTCCTATTTCTCTAAAGTACTTTGGCTGAAACGCTTTAGAAATGCTATATATGCTTACTCAGCTACCCCCATCTCATCACCATGTTTCCTTGAGGGGCTTAAGGCGGTGGGTGGGGGTGGTGCCCAGGTTTGAGAAGCACTTGGTGGGGATGTGGGGGAAGGGATTCTAACGTGAGGTGCACGTGTGTGTTGGTGGGGCGTGGATTGGATTAGATGAATTTTAATACCATCACCTGTGAAATCTGATGAGCCTCTTTATATAATGCTATGACATTTCATACAGAGGGCCCAGTGCACTAGAGGTGAGCTACTGAGTGAAGACACCCCACTCCCAATCACCACCCCACCTCCACCAGCCTGCCAAATTTGCTGGTAACAATCTCTACTCTTTCCTCTGTGTGGGTGGGGTGATGTCTCAGATACACCCATGTTGGCCACTGGGTGTGGGCTGTTGTCTCAGACACACCCATGTTGACCATTGAGGGTGGGGTGATCTCTTGGGCTGGTGACATCCATAGTTAGGATGAAATCCAAGTGTGTAAGTATTCACTCTCCAACGTTTATGGAGCACATTAAGGGCAGGAAACAGCCTGGTGCTGTGGGCCCTGAGCTAAGAATAGGATGGTACAGAGATTGATAAAATACAGACTGTGGTTGGCAGGACAACCCACACATGTGTGCAAAATTCTCACACTGGGTTCTTATTTAATCCTCAGGGCACCCTGTGAGATGTGCATTTCTGTGGGAGGAGCCCAGGTCTGGAGGTATACCTCAGTAAGCAGAGGACCTTGAATCTCTCTCCCCCACCACTTCGTGCATCTTCTCCTGTCTCTGCCCAGCAAGCTGCCCTCCCCCTTACGTGGAACGATCCTTGGCCCACATTATCACTTCCTGTTGGGAGGAGGGGGAACCCACCAGGCAGCCCTGGGACCTTGAAAGGAACCTGCTTCCTGGGGTCACAGATCCGGCTGTATCCAGCTGTGGGCAGAGGTGGGGAGTCCAGTGTGGCAGGCTCCATGCAGCCCCTGGTGTGCTTGGGGTGGGATCAGACCCAAAGACCAACATATACAGCAGAGATCTGGGGAGTGCAAGCAGCAGCCCCCTCCTCCCCGCTGGGAGGTCTGAGAGCAAGTGGCCAGGTCCTCATTGGCAGGACACTAAGACAGGGATGTGGGCACAGTTATCCAGGCAGGGTCATGTGGCAGGGCCGGGACTTGACATGGAGTGTGGGCACTCTGCTCCAAGCCCATCTCAGCTCAGGGCTGGTCCCAGGGCCTGGAGGGGCTTTGCAGGACAGAAAGGGAGAGTCATGGGGCCTTGGTGCTGCCAAGAGATGAGCAGAACCCTGGGCTGGAGCCTGCTCCCCACAGATCCAGACCACCTCACTCTTGCCCAGTGAGAATTAGTCCAGGCTTGGACACTTGTCTCTTCAGCCACCACTACACATCAGGGCCCTGGGCCAACCTTTCTGAAATGAACCCCAAAGGAGAATGTACAGAGAAAAAATGCAGGATTTGTTTTGCTATCTCTCTCTCTCTCTCTCTCCCCCCCTCCCTCTCTTTATATATATATATATATATATATATATATAGCCATCCATCCATGTATCTATCTGTATATGTGTATACATATGTATGTATGTATGTATCTGTCTATCAATCATGTATTTATCTATCCATTCACTCACCCATCCATGTATCTCTCATCCATTTATGTATGTGTATATCCATCCATTCATCCATCGTCCATCCATCTATTCCCACCCACCCCCTCTCTGGAAGTCACTGATTATTTTCATTGCTTACTATTATTACAAAGCTGATTTTTAAACTTCATCCCTTTTTGTCTTATAGGGGTGGGAGTATTTCCTTGCTCTGCAGTCTTTCATGCTTAACTAGGGCCTCTCTCAGCTCTCAGGCCTTAGTCAACCAATGAGGCAGAAAAGCTGTGAAGTGGGAAATGAGGATGGAGGGGAGGAAAGCCAGGCAGAAGGTGGAGGGGATGTGGAAATGTGCCCAAGGAGACTCCTGGAAGGATGGTCAGGACTGACGGGTGACATGTGGCATCTGGTTGTGACATCCAAGGCCTTCAAGGTCTAGCCCCTGATCTGTCCTGTCCCCTCTGGCCCCTCCCTCCCTCGTCGCTGCCCCACCCACACTGCTGCCTCTCTGTTCTTATCTTCCCTGCCCTGCCCTTCCTCACAGCTGGTAAATGTCCAGCTCCTCCTCCAGGCCCAGTGCCGCTGCCATCCCCTCTGTGAGGCCTTCACAGGCCCTCCTGACCTCCCAGGCAGGGCGAATTGCCTTCCACCATCCCTGACACTGTCCATTCCACAGGAGAGCACGACCACCTAGGTTATGGTTGTCACCTGTAAGGCTTTCTGGTTAGAGCCCTGGACTCAGCTGGGGGCAACCGTGCAATGTCTGGAGATGTTTTTGATTGTCGCGATTAGGGGAGGCTATGAGCATCTTGTGGCTGGAGGCCAGAGAAGCTGCTAAGTATCCTCCCGTGCACACAGCAGTGCCTACCAACAGAGAATGACCCGGCCCCAGATGCCCACAGTTGGGGTTGAGAGACTGGGCCAGATGACGGCTCCAGGGACTGGACTTAGCTCTCGGGTTTGGTGTGCTCGTGGTCCTTGCATCCCCAGTGTCCCAGAGGGCACCTGTCGAGGGGGCGTTCTGCATCTCCACAGGGAAGGGACGCAGACTGAGTGGTACTGCAGGGGAAGCTGCAGGTGCTGGGCCAGGAGGCGGCAGTATGCACTGTCCCTGGGGTTGGAGAAGGACCTCCTCCAGGGCCTGAGTCCAGGCTCCTGAGTGGGAGACAGGCCAGGCGTGCTTGGGAGCTGCAGGAGAAAACAGAGGCTGGGAGAGCGCGATGAGAGGGGTCCAGTCTCAGGACACTTCCTGGGGACCCTGCTCAAGGTCTCCACGCCGAGCACTCACAGACCTAGTGGAGAGAAACACGGAATTCTGAACAGAGACAAGCCCAGTTAAAGTGGAGCCCGGGAAACCACATACCAGCTCCCGGAGCCCAGCATGGAACAGGTCCAGGGTAACATTCCCCTTGATGCTGGCGATCGCAGGCCACAGGGCTGGAGGGGAGAGTAGCTCGGTGAACAGGTGTACACAGGCCTTGCTGCCCACCTTGGCAGATGGGGAGCCGTCCAGGGCAGAAGTTGCTCGGTGGGTTTTTTAAACCTTTCTATTTCAGGCAGGCAGGGCAGGAAGTGGGGACAGCAGTCCTGGCACCCAACGTCCAATGGGAACATGCTCCGTGGACATCACGTGGCCATGTCCCAGCATCCCGTGTGTGTTCTCAGGACCTTCCTAAAGACAGAACAATTGAAAAGGTGTTCGGAGCCTGTGTAAGGTTTTCTGCCCTTTCCCTCCTTCCTCCTCTCCTCCGTGCCCCTGCCCAGCTCCTTATTTTCTGCTCTCTCTGGAAATTCCTACACTGGGGAATGAGAGCAGATGAGCAAGTGTGACCTGCCGGCCTCTCCTAACTGTCTTGCGTAGCTGTGCGCCTCCTCCCATCACCGTGGGAGTGAAGGCAGCCCCGTGCCGGGGTTCACAAGTGGCAGTGATGTTACACCGTCAGGAGGTCCCCTGCCAGCTGTGTCCGGAGTCCCTTCTTCCCACCTGGTGCCTAGATCCACATGGACACCGCTCCTTCAATCATCTGAGCTGACCACTCAGACTAGTCCCTGGGCCCAACAGCAGCAGCACCTGCCACAGGAGGAAAAGAGCAAAAATGCTTGCTTTCTTCAGGGCGTGTGTGTGTGTTGGGGGGTGGGGTGGGGAAGGGGTCTCAGGAGAATGCTCGTTTCTCCTTATATAACAGGCTATTCCAAGCCCACCTTCTGGAAGCACTGGGGCCCTCAGGTTGCACACTTGGGCAGAGAGTCACCTGTTGTCAGTATCTTGGATCGCTGCAGACTGCCCTCCCACGAGGGGACCAGCCTGGGTCTGTGCTCCTTCAGGAGGACAAGGCTTTGTGGTGGGAAGCACCGTGCCCCACGGCCCCCAGGACTCTTCCAGATCACTGGGGTCTGGGGAAGTGGGAGATGTGTCAATCAAACTGTGGTCCACAGGTCTAGTGAAGCCCAGGGCCCCAGGCTGGGGGATGGAGGCTGGCAGCAAGGGCGAGGTCCCACCTGACACCTGAGGGCAGGAAAAGCTGGTCCCAGCACATGGGGTGCAACACACATTCAGAGGAGGCTGGCCTCGAGGCTGTGAACGGTGCTGCAGAGCATCTCCCCACAAGCACATGGGGACCACCCTCCAGATCTGGAAGTGGAACAGACCTCTGGACTGAAAGATCTGGCTAGGTTATTCCTGGGAGGTATGGGGCACCCAGAACCTTTGCTCGGAGAGAGGTCACTGATGTAGATGCCCCAGCCAAATGGAGAAGGAGAGCTCAAAGGAACGTCTGGTCTCTGCAGGCATTCTGTCCAGGTGACCTGACCCCCACTGTGCAGAGCCAGTGATGCTGTGTCCACCCCCAGGCAGGCAGACGAGAGGCCATGGGAGCTGGAGCCCAGTCATCCACTGAGGGACTCCTTAACGCCCTTCCTTGCTGTGGGTCCAAGGCAGGTCCTGGAGAGGCTGCACAGCCCAGGTGGAGCCTATGGGGAGGCGCTGGCCTCCGTGTGGCAAAGGTACCAACCACCTAGTTATCATGCAGGGAGTGTTGCGCTTGGAGAAATTTCGATGTATTTGTGTGTGTGTGTGTGTGTGTGTGTGTGTGTGTGTGTGAGAGCGCGTGTATGCGCTTGCATGTAAATGTGGGTAGGTGCTGTCCTGATTGATGGCAATTAGCATTTTCTAACGGGAACAGATGTTCGGACTGCCAGGAGGCTGGTACCTAACACCCATGCCGCCATCTGCTCCCCGGGCGGGCAGGGCTGGAGGAAGCGCCCGGCCCGCGGCCCTGCCGTCCACGCGGTGTGCACTGGGCAGGATTGTGCGAGATTGTCTCTGGAGGGAAGAAAAATAATAATAAAGATGTTTTCAGGGTTATAAATAGTTCATACTGTTTATTATGGGATGGAGCTTTCTCCCTGACGAGCAGCTCTGGTGTCTACGTGGACAGAAGAAAGGGAGGAAAGAAGGGAGGCCACAGTGTTGGCTCTGGAGTCTGGGGGGGTTGGGGGGATGGCCTTGGGAGGCCTCGGCCAGTTGTAGTACGTTGAATCAGTTCTTGGTTCAGTGGATGGAGGTGACGGGGAAGGCGGATGAGGGAGAGGGAAGTCAGGGAGGGATCCTCTCCCAGCTTGCTCAGGAATGAGAGACCCTGGGGTCCCCAGGACAGCACGGTCGGTCAGTCAGCCGATGAGGCGGGGGGGGGGGCTCGGGGCTGGGCCACATCCTGCTCTCCCTCTCACTGACTGGTGGCCTCAACAACTGGCTGAGCCCTGTATTCTTCACCTGTGAAATTGGGGTAGCGATTCCCCCACTCCCCAGGCTTCTGTGAGTGTGAGGATAAGTCACACACAGTGCAGGCTGTGGGCCAGCTGACACTGGCCTGCCTTGCGCTCAGCTGTTCTGGGGGCTGGGGCAGACCCCAGCCTCAGCGTGCCTGGCTCCGAACCCTCCTCCCCTCTAGCTCTAACCAAAATGGCTCACTACGCTTCCAGAAACATTCTCTTTCTTCATTTCTTTGTTTCTTTCTCTTTTTTTTTTGGCTTCTTAAAGCAAAACAGTTTGTTTGCTTGCTTGCTATAAAAAGAGTTGCCTCCCCCACTTCATCCCTCCGTCCTACTCCCTGAGCGAAGTACCCAGCTTGTGTGGTCCCCCAGCGTCTGCATCAGAGCGGCTTCTCCTGCAGGCAGATGTCTATGGGGGGATCTGTTGCCTGTCATCCAGCCGCCCTGACATATGTACTGGAGGTTAATTGGGGGCCCAGCGCCTGGCAGACTCCGCTGTGGGCCAAGGTCCCTGCTCTGCTAAGGCTCACGTGGGCTCCTTCTCTTGTACCCATTCTTGGTCTTAGTGGGCGTCTTCCCCAAATCGGCGGGCTCGAGGGAGTGACACATCGGGCAAGCCCGCTCCTTTCTTCTCCAGGCCATTGCTAACATCTCCCTGGTAATTTGCCCACTGCTTTGGAAGTGCTTTGGAGGAGAGGAAACACACTGGTTTCTGTGGTGGTGAAGGGGGAGTGAAAGTTTCGTAATGTGTCACTGTCTTGCAGAGACCCCACTGCAGAGCAGAGGGATGGTGAGTTCTCCTATGCATCCCCATCTGGATTTCCTGGTCTGGGTCCAGTGAAGCCACAGTAGAGTCCTGTAATGGGTGGCTGCCAGGGCCTCAGGGTTAAACCCAGGAGGAGTTTGTTTTTGTAGAGCAGCCCTATGAAAATTTGGTGCTACTGATGGTGGCGGGGATGGCAGTGGTGAGAGCAGTAGCAAAATAATCAGAGAGCCTCCTCCCTGCCGTCTTCCCTCCACCTGGAGTGGGTGTGGACTGAGTGCCTCCAGAAGAAGTACAGGATAGATGACCGCTATGCTCAGACTGGAGAAATTCTGTGGGAGTTTTCAAGATGGCAGCCAATGAGGCAGGTCTTGGCCTCACCTTAGAAACACAGCCTCCTGCCATCGCGCCCCCCCGCCCCGCACAAACCCCGTGTATCACTCTGTGTCTGGGCTTTCACTCTGCATTGATGTCCTGCTTCTTCCACTCCAGAAACCATTTTGGACTTGACATCAGTGCTTCTCAACCTGGGCACTATTGACATGGGGGCGGGATAAACTCCTTTTGGTGGGGGCTGTCCTGGACACTGCAGGATGTAGAGCAGCCTTCCTCACCTCCACCCCTCCACCCACTATGTGCCCAAGCGCCCCTCCCACCGGGTGTGACGATACTGTCTCCAGACATGGAGCTGGGGTGGGGGGCACAGTTGCCCCTGCTGAGAACCACTGTTAATCTACTTTCAAGTGACTCCATTTCCAACCCCATTTCTAACATTTGAGGGCTTACTCTGTACCAGGCACATTATAAGCCTTTCTAATCATTTATGCTTGTAACAGCATCATGGGAAGTGGTTGCTACTGTTTGTGCCCTACAGAAGAGAAACCTGAGGTTCAGAGAGGTCTGGGAACTTGCCCAGTCACACAGCTGGTAGCTGGTTGAGCTGGGTGAGGTTCGGGCTCAGGTGCAACATCCACTCATCTATGATTACTCATCTCTCTCCATGTGGTGGGCACCGTTCTAGGAGCTTGGGACCCACTGGTGGATAAAGAGGCAGAAATCTCTGCTCTCATAGAATGTGCATCCTGGAAAGTGGAGACAAATAATGAACATAACCAGTAAATTATCTGGAATGTTAGCAAGTGTATTAGTTTCCTAGGGTTAGCATAACAAATTTCCACCACCTGGCGGCTTAACACAACAGAAATGTATTGTCTTACAGTTCTGGAGGCCAAAAGGCTGAGATCAAGGTGTTGGTAGGGTTGGTTCCTTCTGGAATCTCTGAGGGAAGAGTCTGTTCCAGGGCCCTCTCCCAGCTTCTGGTGAATCCGGGCATTCCTTGGCTTGTAGCTGCATCACTCCCATCTCTGCCTCCCTGTATCTCTGTGCCCAGACCTCCCTCTCTATTCTCTTATGTAGACACCAGCCGTTGCATTTAGGACCCATCCTAAACTGGGGAGCTTTCATCTCAAGGCCCGTAAAATGATGTTGGCGTGGACCCCCATTTCCAAATCAGGCTGCATTCTGAGGTTCTGGGTGGACGTGTGTTTTGGGGGGATGCTATTCAAATCACTCCAGCAAGTGGCACTTACCATGGGGAAACAATGCAGCAGGGAGGGTCCAGGCCCAGGAGGTTTGGGGGGCCCTTCACAAGGGGTGGAGGGTATAAACAAAGACGTGGTCTCTAATTCTTAAATGGTGTAGCTCCACGGAGAAATGCTGTCAGGGTTCAAAGAAGGAGGAACTTGTAGAAGTAACCTCCCCATCTTCATCCTCTCCCTTCCCAACTCGGCTCACTTTCCCAGGAAGATGGGAGGGCTGGGGTGTTTTGAAGCTGAACGGAAAGAATCTGAATGACGAGAGACTATTTCCCTGTGGGAATCAGAGGTCCTCATGGGCTGAGCCGGCCTCCTTTATTCATTCTTCATTGAATCCTTGGCCTCCTGTGGTATTTGTGGAATGAAAAGATGTTAGTCATCATGCTTGTTCTTGGGTTCGTGTCCCCTCCCCTGGAGGAGCTTGCTGTCCCATGGAGGATACAGCGTATCCGTCCCTCGCAGTGAGGGCAGAGCTGTATAGAGGCACAACAGACTCTTTGGGAGCCCAGTGGAAGGGCTTTTGAGCTTTCTTGAAGGATGCATAGGAGTTTCCTGGGGAGAAAGAGGTGGACAGACGACTGCAGACAGAGGAAAGGCATGGAGGTAAGAAAGGACAATTGTTTAAGAGGAGTGCCAGAGGCTGGAGCACGAGCAAGGAGCCTGGGTGGGTGGAGCTCTGGTGCGGTGGTTCTGTGTGCCCTGTGGAGAGAACAGCAGCTAGACCTGAAGAGGTTGGGTTTTGGGAAGCTGACCATGGTATTAGTATGGTGAAGGGTGGACCAGAGTCCTTTTTGGAATTTTCTGCAGGAGTTGGGTTGGGGAGGATGAAGCTCTGTACTCAGAGGGAATAGGAGAGGCAGAGAGGGGTCCGATTTTTTAAAATCGAGGTAAATTTTACATAGCATACGGTTAACTAGAATCATTTCAAGTTGAAAATTCAGTGGCCTTTAGTACACTCAAAGTATGGTGCAACCACCACCTCTATCTTGTCTCAGAACCTTTTCATCCCCCCAAAGAGAAACCTTGTGCCCATCTGCAGTCACTCCCCGGCCCTCCATGCGCAGCCCCTGGCAAACATCAATCCACTCTCTGTCTCTATGGACTTGCCTGTTCTGGGCGTTCCATATAAGTGGAATCAAATCTGGCCTTTCGTAGCACGCACCAGTACTTCATTCCTCTTCGTGACTGAATAGTATTCCACGGCATGGATAGACCACACAATGTTGATCCATTTATCTGTTGATGGACGACAGTTGGCTGTTGTGAAAGAGGGAGGTTTTTAGCACTCACAGTATGTTAGCTGACTGAGGAAATAAAACTGTGACCATGAATCCCATAACCCCTCCACCCCTCCCACCTGTCCCCCCACCATAATCTCAACGTCCCACCTTCAAGCAACAGGTGTTTCAATACCTGCGATATGTTGAGGAACCTTATTATCAGGCTTTAGGAATGCGGCCACCATGAGGGGGTGGAGTCTAGAAGTCTCTAGAATTTGAGGGCGGTGGACGTGGCCTCCCCAGGAGCACAGAACAGCCCACCCCTCCCCCAGTGTCCTCCTGCCAAGAGGAGCACCATCTTCTCCTCGGGACTCCTTCCTCTCCAGGTGGGACACCGCGCATGCCATCAGCCCCTCTGAGCTCTGACCACACTGAGATCCCCGGGACTCCCCGCTTCCTGGAGAAACACCAAGCCTGGCATCAGTGGGTGGTGAGGCGCAGAGTCCTAATGCTCGGCACAGCCGCTCCTCTTGTAGCTGCTCCCACACCCACTCGCCCGAGACAAGCTGGAGGGAAAGTACCACCCCTCCCCCACTTCCACAGCTGGCCCCGGAACGCCGGGCTACCTGGAGGTGACGCCACCGTCCCCAGGAGCCCTGTGAGCTGGCTGGACTGCGCTGAGGGAGGAGCTCGAGGACCTGAATCCCAGGCTCCGGCTCCGGAGCCCGCCAGGTCTGGGGTCTGCAGAGACTATGCGTGTGGGAGACAGGAGAGGGGAGGGGTCTGCTCTAGGGGAGGGCGTCTTGTTTGGGAGCAGAGATCAGCGGTGCTCTCTGCCCCTGGGTACTGCTGCCGCCAGGGGTGACTGGACACTTTGACGTTCCCCGAATACGGAGGCCCCGGGAGCCATGTGTAGCAGAAGGTGCCAGTGACCCGCAGGCGCTGCCTTCCCAGAAAGAGCCGGCGGAGATATTGAAACGGACACAAAGGCATGTTAGAAGGAGTTATGGGCCACGTGCCTTGGATGGGTAATTTCACAGATCTCTGGAAGTCGGTGACATTTGCAGAGATTGGAAAGGCCGTCCCCCTGCTCATGAGCTGTATTAAGACACCCCCTGCCCCCTGGACACTCCAGCAAGGGGACAGCTCCCTGATGCTGTGACCACTTGTGCCACAGAGGTGAAAGCTGTCTGTTGACATCTCTGCCTCTACCGGAGCCCTTTCCCCACTGCCATGCAAGGCTCTGTGGGCCTCATCCACCCGTGCACTCAGAAAGCATAACCAGGGCCCGACGTGTGCCAGGCACAGACCTGAGGAGTGGAAGGCAAGCATGGACTGTGCTGGGGGAGCTGATAATCTGGTGAGGAAAGTGGCCACAAACAAGGGGTCCATGTCTGTAGCATCCGTTATCTGTACTCATACCATTGTCATTGATATTTACATCTATATCATCTATGTCCAGCACCTGTGACTATACCTAGATCGATACTACACACATATAATTACAAGCTGTTGTAAGGGCCCTAAAGGAAACAGTTGTCCCTAAAGACAACTGGAGGAAGAGCATTTAGAATGGGGAGGTGACCCTGTGCCAAGCGGCTGGGGAGGATGTGCAGGGCTGGGGGCGGGGGTAGTTCAGGCTGTAGGACCAACCTGTGCCAAGACTTCACAGGAGCTTGTGCTGGAGAGACTGAGAGAGACGGTGAAGTGAACAGGGAGGGGACTTGCCAAGGCGGGACTGGACCCCCGTTGTGAAGGGCGTGGAGATGCAGGTGAGAGGGGTTTGTGCCTGTGACGTGCAGTGGGGACTCAGCAGAGGCCATTCAAGTGGGAACAGTTGCTCTCACTCGTGACAACCCCAGACATGGCCACTCATCTCCGGAGGTGGGAACTGGCCCTCAGTGAAGCCCAGCACCTCTCTCCTGGACACCTGGACACTGCTAAAGCTTCCTAACTGGTCCCTTTGCCTCAGATCCTGTTCCTTCCAATTCTTTTAATACATTAATCAGTGAGTTTCAGAGATGCCATTATTTTATAAAGACACAAACCTCAGCCAGGAATCGAAGCTAAATATGTTGACACATTTGTGAGGATCATCAGAGCATCCTCCACGTCTTTGCAGTCAGGACCCTCCAATGACTGCTTCTAGGGTTGGCTGCGGGAGCCCTCTGTGCCCTTGGTGGGCAGCAGGTCTTGGGAGCCTTGGGTGGGGTTGAGTGTCTGCTGCTGAGATGCTGTATAACCCTGGACAGATCACTTACCCTCTCTGAGCCTCTGATTCCTTGCATCACTCCCATTATTCCCTGTGTGGTGATACACAGGGTCAGACTGTCCCAGAATTCTTCCCTTGGCTTCCTTCTTTGGGCCAAGAATGACTAGGCCCTTTCTGCTTGAAGGTACCTAGGGAGCATTGTACAATGAGCCAGGGATCTTCGGGGGTATAGTAGGGGTTAGAATAAAAGTCAGGGGGTGTGGGGTTGGTGGGCCAGGCGGGAGAGGGACAGACCCCAGGAGACAGCCAGCAGGCCCACAGGAAAGGAGGGAGTGCTGTGAGGCAGGGGCAGGAAGGGGTCAGGAGGGAGATGCAGTGGGCGGAGCTGCGCCAGGCTGGAAGTAGGACGAACCCCCACGCCTCTCAGACTCAGCTGGCTTTCTCGGGGTGTGCTGGGGAGAAAGGCCTTGAGGAGAGACGGCTGGGCCAGGAGAATGATGTACTGTGGCTTGGAGTGAATGAGTTTCAGCCTGGAGCGAGGCTGACTGTAGGAGAACAAGGGTGAGAGGGTCAGAGGGCACACAGGGGCTGAGAGGTATAAGGTTGATGCTGGGGGTGGGGAGAGAGCAAAGGCTACTGCACCCACCCCTGGGCTGGGGTGGGGGCCCTTAATAAATGCACTCCTGGGTGGTGGGCTGGGAGGGCGCTTCCTGCATTGGGTGCTGCACCCCAAGACCAGGACACATGCCTGCTGTCTGTCCAGGACCGATGGGATGGTGGAAATGAGCTGCCGGGGGCTGCGTTGATTCCTCTTTCTTGTTGTCGGTCAGCCAAGCCACTGAGGTTGCCGGTCACAGCCGTTCATTAAGCTGCCCCACATGTCTGCACAACTGCACACACCTGCGGTCTCACCTTCTCTCCATGACCTCAGCACAGGCGAAAGCTCTCCGGGTTCTCGGGGCCGTAGCAGGCAGTCTTCCAGCTCTTCTGTGTTGTTGCCATGCTTGTTTCAATATTCCCACCTCCCGCTGACTTCCCGTCGGCTACCCCGAGATGAGGAGAAGGCACCCTTTCCTGTCACTGTGACCGGCTAAGACGTGGGGAGACGCCTCCAGCCCCAAGCTTATCCTGTCACACGGAGACGAGGCTGCTGCCCCCAGGAGACCGCATCGCTGTGACTTGGCCCGTGGGCAGTGGGGCTGGGGGCCGGGCCAAAGCTGGTCTGCGTTCTTGAGCTCCAGTACCAGACATCTAACAGATGCCTGGTCTGCTAGCTTTTCACTCTAACTTTATGTAACATTAGTAAATAACACTGCCCCGACCATGGGCTGGGGACTCTTGCAGAAACTCATGCGTTGTATCCTCAAATCAATCCCACGAGGCAGGTGACACCCAGGGAGATGAAGCAACTTGCTCAAAGCTGCACATCTCTTGGGTGGGTTTGCAGGTTGGATGTGGCCCAGGTAGCTGGGGGGCCAGGTGCCATGAGGGACAAGCGAACCCCTCCCGGAAGCAGACAGTGCCCTGGGCCCTGCTCAAACCCACATCTGTTTTCGAGCAGCCGTCTGTCCTGACGTGGCTGGGGGGACACAGCTAGCTGTACCCCACCTTCTGGGCGCTCCGCGGGCGCTCTTCCTTTCCTGTTGCAGCTGCCAGGCACATACCCTCTCCATCCCTTCCACCTTGACCACTGTGCTCCCCTTCAGCAAAGGATTCCTCTTGCCCATCTACACAAGAGGCATAGGGCAAGTCTTGCCCCTAAGATACTAAGTTCCCACCTCTTGGGAGACCCTGACTCAAATTTGTCTCCTGCTTCCTCCTTGAACATCCCCTCTCCTGCCAAAGAAGCCTTTTGCCAAGTCCCACCTCTGCGCTTCTGTTAGCCCATTCTTTCCACCACGTCCTTCTCCTGAATTCCAACCAGTCAGAATCCTACCAACCTTCCAGGCTTGGCTCAGAGCTCTCCTCCTCCATGAGCCACCCCCAGATCCACAGGGGATGTAGCAGAAAGCCCTCTCAGCTCCGTGGGACCAAGAGTGTCAGCCCCTCGCCACCCTATAGGTTGTGTAGACAATATGGCTCCTACTGGATGGGAGGGACTCTCTGGGCCTGGAGGATAGGGTCCCATGGAAGTAACTCCGTTTATTAAGCTCTTGTTATGTGTCAGTCATTGTACCCAGGATTATATACCAACACACACTGTCATTCAACCCTCACAACCACCTGACGGCGCAGGTGCCATTCTCATCGCCATTTTTCAAACGATGGAAAGGAAGGCTTGAGGAGATCAAACGACTTGGCTAGGATCTCACAGCCGTTAAGCGAGGAGCTGGGACATGAACTCCGGGGCCCCGTGGCACCTCTTGAATGGAGTTTAACTTACAGTGGTGGCTCCCGGGTTCCCCGCTGGACAGCAAATGGTCTCCTTCTTGCGGATTTGATCCAAGGGCATGCATCGCCCCATGATTCAGGTTGAACGGTTGAGTTGCAGTCAAGGTGAGCGGGTTTGTCCCCGGGAGGATTTGAACACACATTTCTCCAGCTTCCTCCCTGTCCCCAAGATGATGCTTCTGCGAGGCTGGTGTGCTTGTCTTCTGGCCTCAGAGCACAGCAACGTGATAACTTCTCCCCAGCCCGTCTCTGCCTGCAGTTGTCACCCACACTGACAGTTCCTGGGGTTCAGGGTTGATTACACTCGACTGAGTTGAATAAATTAGCATAAACACTTAAAACCAAATTTCCTAATATCTTTTTCCCTCATTTACTACCCAGGTGTTTAGATTTAATTTCTTGCAAATGATACACCTAAACATCATTACTCCCCTAATAATTGTGCATTTTGATAGCAAATAGCCCTAATGAAGCAAAACAGGCAGCAGGAAGCGTTTAGCATATCTGTGGGTGGAAACTTCTGGGGAGAAAACATGGCTTTAGGTGAGCAATTGGGGCTCCTCATGCTGGAGAGGGGGGTAGTTGGTGCTCTTCGAAGATGCTGAACCAGCTTCTAATTGAAGGCTGCCGGCCCTCATTTAGCAAGGCCTGGTTTGTGCTTCTCTCAAAGTAGGTTTTACTTCTTAAATTTGTTTCTTTAGCAAGGGTTTTGCTTGTTCTCTCCTCTTAGGATCTATCTCTTTGGACATAGGCATTTGACTAGTCTTGGTGACATAAAAACAACACCTTGTCTGAAGCTGTTTCCCCAATGGGTCTGCACAGAGCTGTGCTGCTTTGTTGGGAAAAGGGTCCTTTTCTTTCTAGCGTAGCGCCTGGGTCATGGCAAGTGGCTAGTAGTTTTTCTCCTGTCTTCTTCCTCCGGGCCATAGATTTGGATGAACTTGCAATTCCTCTTGGAATTTGGGGTGACTCATTTCCCTGGAGTCACCCTCCCAGGATCTACATCCCACATGGACTCCAATGGAAACATCTGCATTAATATCTGGGGACTGTCTTTCTATTTGTAGAGAGATGCTCCTGCGGTCCCCGCGGGGCGCCCGCTCTCTTTCTCTCCCTGTGCCCAGGGCCCAAGTCTCAGTCCACAGCCTGAGATGGGAACTGATTAGGACTGAAATGGGAAAGGGCCCCAGGAGGACGGGGAGCGGGGCTGTGGTGGCTGCCCGCCAGGGGGCGGCTTCCACCCTCTGGAGGGCTCCTGCACACGTACGACTTCCGTTTGATTGTGAGCGCCCGCCTCAGTTTTAGAAACTTCCTGTCATCCCACTCCCTCTCCCTCTGCCTTCCTGCAGCCCCATTAGTTGCGTTTTGGGTTTGGCATTCCACTGTGCTAACATCTTCCCCCCTAGTGGGAGACGAGATAGCTGTGATTAGCCTAATGAGTGATTAATTAACAAGCAGGCGGCTGGATAACGGAAATGTGCTGACCCTACTGAATGGTGGCAGGGATGGCGCAGCCCATCGCGACTTTAACCCTTAAGTCCACTCCTGCCAGCCACACAGCTGCCTTCGTGTCCACGTGTGAGGCTGCATGTGCACACATGGGTGCACGCTGACCCGGAGCTGGGGCCAAAAGGCAATGTCCATCAAGGGAGATGCTCTGTAGGGTCTACGGGTTCCCAGATCCACAAAGTGTGTGTGTTTGTGTGTGCAGGTTGCTGCTCAGCACATAGGAATCTTCATCCATAATTGAATGATGGAAACGGATCTTAATTGGCAATTATGCAAAATGCTGAAATATCTCTGGGTGGAAGATGTTGGAGTCTTCTGAACAGTTTTTGTTCAATAAATTGGGCTGGAGTGACTGGGGTGGGGTGGGGGGAGGGCTTGGGGAATTCTTGCTGACTCACCTTGATGTGGGTTGAGTGTCACTGGTGATTGGAGGGAGGGGCGGGGGCTGGCATGGAGATGGCATGGGGTGGCATGGGCTTTGGGGAGAAAGGATGGTGGGTGGGAAGGAGGGAGAGAGGAAGGGAGACGGGAGGTGAGTGACAGGTCCCCACAGCCTTCTCCGGGATATGTTCTTTTCAGCTCCTACTGTAATTAAATGTTAATTTTCTTCATGGAAACCAAAGGGAACACTGCCAGAAACGGCCTCCTCCCCTGCCTCCTAGCATGGAACCAGCGTGGGAGGTTTTATTTGCTCTCCCCCTCCTCACTGGGAAGGAACCCAGGGGAAGCCGGGAGAGGGTCCCAGCCTCCTGGGTACCCACCCCCACCATCTGGCAAAGCAGCCTCGATCCAGTGGCTAAGGCAGAAGGACACAAAAGTGGCCATGGGAGGAGCGAGGCTGGCAAAATAAACCTGCCAACGCCCAGAGCGCCAACTGCAGCCTGATACACCCCAGAGTCCCATCACTCTGGGCGTTTCTCCTGTGGGGGAGCCTCCATGAGGGGGTCTTAGTGGCTGCTCTCCCGTAAGCTGGAGCTACCAACCAGCCAGGGAGGGTGGGCCTGCCTATCTCCCCGCACGTGGCAAGACCAGGTTCCTGATTCCGACCCTGCCCTGGGAAATGCTTTAAGAGGAAGCCCCTCACCCCAGTCCCTGAGCATGTCTGTGTTGAGTGAGTGTCCTGGGGCTGCCATAACAATGACCACAAACCGGGGGGGCTCAGAACAACAGGAATTTATTCTCTCACAGTCCTGAAGCTGCAAGTCTGAGATATGGGCAGGGCTGCGCTTCTTCTGAAGGCTCTGGGGGAGGATCTGTCTTGCCTTTTCCAGCTTTTGGAGACCCCCGCATCCTCGGCCTGTGGCCGTGTCTCTCTAGTCTCTGCCTCCACATCATCTGACCTTTGCTCTGCTTCTTCCTCCTCTTCTGTTCCTTATGAAGACACTGGTCATTGGAGTTCAGACCCACCCTAATCCAGGATGATTTTCTTTTGAGGTTCTTCCCTTAGACACATCTTAAATGCATCTGCAAAGACCCTTATTCCAAGATGAGGTCACAGTCTCAGATTCCAGGGGCAGCACTTGGACATATCCTTTTGGGGGACACAATTCAACCTACTTCACTGTCCCAGGTTTTGGTTTTAGTTCCTCTGCCCCAGTTGTGTCCCCACCTTCCAGTACTCGCATCCCCTCTTCTAGCTGCATCTGACCCAAGACAGGGCCCATCCTGGCTGGCCTTCAGCCTGGCCACAGATGCTTTGCTGAGCGGTGGGCCGCACAAAGCCAAACGGACAGCAGAAGCTCTTTGCTTCTCCACCGGCTGCAGCAAAATCCCGTGAGGGGAGAGGAGGCAGGACAGTGGCTAAGCCAGGCTTGCGGGGCGTGGTCCTGAGTTGGAGCCCTTCAGTCCCCCACTGACTCTCCGCCAGCTTCTTGACTTCTCTGCACCCCAGTGGGTCCTTCTGTAGAATGGGGGCGTGCACCAGCACCTCCCTCGCCCCAGCAGACAGGAGGGCTAACAGCTGCCTGCGTGGCCGTGGGGGCAGTTTGCGGAACGTTAGTCGGAGCCGCGGTTTGAGGCTGTGAGTTTGATTTCCCTGTGGCTCCGAGCTCAAGCCCTGAGATTTGCTCCAGGGCCTGTCAGAAGCTGACCGGAGCTGGAGCTTCATCCACTTACAGAGGCTTGGATAGATTGAAAAAAAGGTGACATGCGGAAAGCAGGTTGCAAAAATTGAGCTGTTTTAAGTGTTTACTGCTAACGGGTTCACGCAATTGCTACACACGCGGAAGGCAGTGACTGCGCCTCCAGGCTTTTCTGAGAGACGTCAAGAGAGGGAGGGGAGTGTCTGATGGGGAGGCCCAGGTCAAAGTGGCCCTGCCTTCACCCCAGATGGGCTTTGGCCTTGGGTATGGGGGTGCGGGGAGTTTGTGTGGGACCTGGTAGGTACCACACCAGCCTTCTCCTCTTAGCCCCTGTGGCTCCTGGCCAGGGATCTGCCGCTCTGCTGCCTGAAGGGGAAGCAGGGAGACCTGTGCTGGGCTTGGAGCTGGGAGAGGAGCCTATGGAACTTTCTGGAAGAGTGGAAATCTGTGTCCTTGAAGTACTGGGACAGCTGAGGCAGCATTGTCTTACCCCCCCTCCCCATAGGCTTCCGACTAGGTGAGGGTGCTCTGGGCTTGGCTGGCCGGGCAGCTGAGGCACTCGGGGCCTCGTAGGAGCTGTCACCTCCAGGGCAAGCTTTCGAAACCTCAGCGCTACTGACACTTGGAGCCAGAGAGTCTTCATTTGGGGGCCTGTCCTGTAGGATGTTTAGCAGCATCCCTGGCCTCTAGCCACTGGATGTCAGTAGTGTCCCCCAATTGTGACCACCAGTAGTGTTTCCAGGCATCACCGAATATCACAGGGGAGCAAAACCAGTCCTGGAATGCACCACGCGTGGGTAACTTTCAGACCTCCTGCCTGGACTTTGCTGGGACATAGACTGTGCTCCGCGAAGGCGGGATGGACTGTTCAGGGGAAACACTGCATGGGCCCCAAGTTCATGCAGATGGGGAGGGAAATCTCGGGGAGGAAGGGTGGGGGGAGAGGTGGTCCTAACGGGAGAGCTGTCAGTGGTGTTGAGTGCTGGGAACCTCTCTACTGTGAGCTGGGGAGGTGGAGGCAGCCCTTCTGGGTCTGTGGATGAGTTTAATACAGAAATGAGTCGGTGAGCTCTGGCCGCCTCTCTAAAGGCCAAGGCCCATCGATCCTTCTCTGAGGCTGCTTCCATTTAGAAAATTCATTTTGGATCCTTTGCTCCCAGGTCTTGAGCTTCATATGGCTTTGCCTCGGGGCAGTGGGACCTCTTTATAAGAAAATGCACTCCCTAATAGAGCCCAGACCAATGAAAACACCACGTCACAGCAGCACTGTTCAGTTGCCAAAAAGTGGAAATAGCCCATTGTCCATCAACAGATGCACAGGTCAACCTTATGTGATGTATCCACCCAGTGGAATATTATTCAGCCATAAAGAGCAATGAAGTCCCGACACACACACTACAGCATGGATGGAACCTGAAACGTAATGCTCAGTGAAAGAAGCCCACCACGGAAAGGCCCCATAGTGTGAGATTCCATTGATGCGAAATGTCCAGAACAGGCAAATCGTGAGACAGAAAGCAGTTAGTGGTTGCCAGGGAGCGGGGGTGTGGGGAGTAGGGAGTGACTATTAATGGGTACAGGATTTCTTTTGAGCGGGCGAGGAAATGTTCTTTATGTACTCTTTATATATTTCAGATACTCTACGGTATCTATAGATAATCTTTGGTTTGGGAGCACATACAAGCTCGTAAAATACAAACCCAGGCACAGGGCTTGTGAAGGGTCAGATCTGTGCAGGAAGACAGGTCACATCAGGGGAGAGTGGGGAGCTCCTGGTGGCCTTGGGCGCCCGTAGGGAGGTGGGAAGACGGTTGGTGGGGGTTTGGGGTCGGGCACAGAGGGTTTTGGTTGTGCGGCTCAGAGCTGACCGCACGTGTGGGGCTCTGTGCTGACTCAGGACATCATGGGGTACCGTGCTCAGCCTGTCGGCACCGTGGCTGTAGATTTCTTCTCACAAGAGAAGTGAGTTCACAGCTGGCGAAACGTGCCCGGCCATCCGCCAGCCTCGCTGAGCTCGGAACAAGTCCTGCCAACAGGTATGAGCTGGGCAGTGACTGCTGGGCGTTGAGTGATGGTGATGTACAGGCTGTGGGGGTAGGTGACAAGGTGGGCGTGTCCTGGCAGGTCCCTAACCCACATGGGTCCCTGGTCCCTCTGCTGAGGTCAGAGAAATTGATTAACCCCTGAAGGCGCAAAGGGGTCTGGTGTGCAGGCTCCCCAGCCTCCTTTCCTCTCTCTGCCATTCCAGTCTTGCCCGTGTTCCTTCTTCCCTCCCAACTCATCCTTCCCTCATCCCACCTCCTGGAGTCGCTGGCTGACATGTGGCCCCCTGACTGGAGGTGAGGCAGTGTTGCCAGGGGGTGTGCGGGGCCTGACTGAGCTGCCTGCCTTGGTTCCCTCCTCTGTGAAATGGGGAGGGTAATAGCCGAGCGTAACTCAAGAGAGAGGCTGTGAGGGTTAATAGTGTGTGTAAAGTGCTCCAAATAAGCCAGACAAACAGTGAAGGCCCTGTGATGCTCGCGGCCCAGCTTGAGGCCTGGGCGGTCAGGACTTGGTGCAGTTCTATGTCTCACCCAATATCCACCCGGTGAGCCCATTACAGCTACGGCCATCCTTTCTCAGAAAAGGACACTGTATCGGCTCCTGGGGCTGCTGGAAGAAATGGTCACAAACTGGGTAGCTTAAAACAGCAGAAATTCACTCTCTCAGAGTTCAGGAGACCAGAAGTATGAAATCAAGGTGTGGGCAGGGCTGCTTCCTTCTGGAAGCCCTGAGGAAGAGACTCTTCCAGGCCTTTCTCCAGCTTCTGATGGCCTCTGGCAATGCTCCTTTCCCTTGGCTTGTAGACGCATCACTCCAGTCTCTGCTCCATTGTTGTGTGGCCCCCTCCTCTGTGTGTGTCTTCTTTTCTGTCTCTTAGAAGGCACTCTCATTGGATTTGGGGCCCACCCTTAACCCAGGATGATTTCATCTCAACCCTTACCTTCATTACATCTGCAAAGACTTTTCTTTCCTAGTTGAGTTCACATTCAGAGGTTCTGGGCAGACATGAATTTTGGAGGGATGCTATCCAGCCCACTACAGACTCTAAGGCTCTGAGAGGGAGGTAACACAACCAGGAACACTGGGCTCCAGCCTGAGGCAGGCGCATGCTGGGCCTGGGGGCCTAGTCCAAAGCCTGGCCCAGCCCCTCCCCTATCCCCTGTTCCTTCTTGGTGCGATTCTTTTTTTTTTTTTTTTTGCGGTACGCGGGCCTCTCACCGCTGTGGCCTCTCCCGTTGCGGAGCACAGGCTCCAGACGCGCTGGCTCAGCGGCCATGGCTCACGGGCCCAGCCGCTCTGCGGCATGTGGGATCCTCCCGGACCGGGGCACGAACCCGCGTCCCCTGCATCGGCAGGCGGACTCTGCGCCACCAGGGAAGCCCTGGGTGCGATTCTGACCCCTACTCCTGCAGCCCTTTCCCAGATGAGGTCTCTCCCTCCACGGATGTTTCCTTGACATCCTTTCCTGGAGTTCTGGTCCCTCTGCCCCTCCCTGTGTCCCTGGGGTGTGTGACCACCAAGAAGCTAACTCAGGGCTGGAGCCTCTGCCCAGCCTTTGCTCAGCTGCAGCCCACTGTGGATGGCTGGAATTCTGCCTCAGTTCCTCTTGCAGGGCCTGGGCCTGGAGAGAGTTTTTAAGGCCCCTCTTGCTGGTAGTGGGAGAGCAGGAAGCTCCTGAGGGGGGAAACCCTTGTCTGAAGGAAGGCCGTGAACGGAAGTGGGAATTCAGATGCTGATGGTGGAGGTGGGATTGGCTCTGCCCCTGTCATCCACGGGGATGGGGTCTGAGGCAAAGAGCCTCCGGCAGCAAGTTTTGCTGGGGGAGCCAGAGCAGCAGGCAGAGGTCAGCCTCTAGCCATGTCAGTGGGTGGGCTATGGGGGGAACGTGGTCCAGGGATCAGACATGAGTTAGCTGCAGATTCCGTGGGTAAAAGGAAGTCACTGGGGAGCCCTTGCTGACAAGATGAAGAGGAGCTGCTCTGGTAGAAACTGGTTAGGATGTCACAGAGCTTCCTGCCCTGACCCTGGGCTTGGACAGCCCAGGTGGACAGTTCCAGGTGTGGCCGGCAGGTCAGGCAGGAAGTGGGGCTTGTCCTGAGCAAGTAACCACCTCTCAGGCCCCTCATTTATGAGATGGGGACTATGGCATCGTCCTCTCCAGAGTCACAGGGGATAGGAAATATGCCACCCAAAGGAGACCCCATTTGTGATAATGCTCTGAAAAAGTTAGAAACACCCCAGCAGCGCGAGGCTCATTCTCAGCTCTTTGCTGTTCCTACAGCCCAGATGGACTCTGTGAACAGGTAAACGGCACGCCTCGCTCCAGCCATAAATGACATAGAGCTTCAGCTACATTCAGTCATTCCAGCAAAGCTGACAGAGACCGACCCAGGAGGCCTGGTGTGCCTGGTGGGGGATGTCGTTGCTGGCCTGGGTGTTCAAGGCTCAGGCTCTTCATGGTCTAATGGGAACCCACGCGCCCTCTTCCTCTAAGCCCTTCTGTTTGTCCTCCTTTTCTGATGTTACTCCTGCCTTTCTGTCCTCACACACCTGCCTTCTTCCACTCCTGGAACATTCAGCTTATTCGTGTCAGACTCAAGGTCAGCAGAGACTAAAGAGTTGGGTCGGGAGCAGAGCTCAGGCTTCATTTGTCCCTCTTCTCTGGCTAGTCGGGCACGTGTGCCTGTGCATATGTGTGTGTGCCTGCGTGTGCGTGCGTGGGCGTGTACATGTATGTTTGTGCACATGCGCATGTACGCAGGCACTGTGCTAAGTATATGAGTACACTTAGTGTGCGTGTGTCTATGTGCATGTGCTCACGTGCACGCATGTGTCCATGCATGTGTGTGTGTGCACACGCATGTGCACTGTGTGCTTGCGTGAAGAGGGAAGAGAGCCCAGACTGCCTGGAAACCTCTCAGAACCCGGGGCCCACCCTCTGCCAGGCACCCGTCACCGCCATTGCTCATTGGACAGAGCCCTTGGGGGAAGTTTCTGGACATCTGGGCAGAGGAGAGGAGAAATGAAATAACTGTCAGATTTGCGGCATGTTACCTGCTTTTATTAAGAATCAATGACACAATAGAGCGATTCCACTCTGTCTTCCTTAACCAGTATCCACTGCGTGGGAGCTAGGAGTGGGGAGGGGCCCTGGGGCCAGAGAGGAAAGGGGGGGCTCAGGGAGGCCCGCTGGCTCTGTGAGCTGCTGCTTCTGGCCGAGCTCCCTCCAGAAAATAACCAGCTCATCTCGGGCCCCATCAGAGCAGGGATTTATGGCCAGGCCCGCGATGGCCTGCCTCACGCCTCTCTCCGTTTTATTCCTGCTATTTATCACGCCAGGCCCTGCCTCAGCGCCAGAGGGACAGTTAATCAAGGCAGACTTTTCTACCTTGTCATCTCAGGATTCTGCTGGGAGAAAATGTGAACCGTAAAATTAAAATCATCAGAACTTGGGAATTTGTAAAGAAGGCAGTTTGGGGAGGAGGGGAAGAACAGATTTCCCCAGCTCCCTGCCCCAAGACCCACACGTCGAAATGCGGAGCAGCGGGGACTCCACACCCTGAATTCATTCCCTCTTACTGCTGCGGGGAGTTTGAGGCAATGCCTTCCAAACTCCCCCGACCCCTTACCTTCCACCCCATCTCC
>NW_021703786.1:27398435-27632597 GCF_005190385.1 Monodon monoceros
CCCCCCCCCCCCCCCCCCCTCTCTCCCCCCCCCCCCCCCCCCCCCCAGCCATCCCTCTCTCCTGGAGGAAATATAAGTGACAGTCGTGGCAGAGAAGAAAAAGGAACAGGAGGCGAGAGCCTAGGGATCGATGATGATGTCTGACTCGGAATCTGGTGGCAGGGAGAAAGCGCAGGTCCCACCACACAAGCAGCCTCCCCTGGCACCTCGATGAGCCTCCCGGCTAGCCTGTTCCCTCACTCCTGGTGGTCCTGGCCAGGCTCAGGGAGATGGAAGGCTCAGAGAAGAGAGGAGCCTACATCTGTGCAGCCTGGCTGTGCTGATGTCCATGTGGGGGTGATTTTCCAGCTGTTTCTGGAGATCTAGGAGAAGGAGATTAGCATTTAGAGCTGGGAAAGCATCGGGCCTTGGCCACGCACAGGGGAGGTAGCTCATCATTTGATCTTGGAGGGCAGGGGTAATGGATTGCTTCCAGATACTTCTAGACCGTTCTATTAAAAACAGTGGTGGGGATCTTATTTAATGTTTAATTTTATTTTGTGGAGGAGCCAGTTGGGGCTGGATAAAGGGAAAGAGGGAGATAGGACACAAAAGCCAGTGCTTGCAGGCCTGCTGTGCCTGTGGGGTTTGGACCCACTCTCAGGAACTGGCATGCCGGGAGCCCCACAGACAAACCCCATCCAGCATCACAGAAGTGGGTGGTTTTGCTTTTAAACATGGAGTTCCCTGTGTGTGCGTGCACGTGTGTGTGCAGGCATGTGTCATCCCAAGTCTGCTCAGTGCAGAAGGAGCGGTGTGCTGGCCACTGGAACAAATGATTTCCCAGATCCCCAAAGGACAAGGCAACCAGGCCAAATGCCTTCTGAAGACCCCTGTGCCTGGAGACGCGGGTTTCAGGGAACGTGGCTAGATGCCTGCTCTGGGTGGGGGTGTTTGGGGAGCCTGGTGTTTGGGAATAGGGTCTCCTGACCCTGGGCTGGCCTCTCTCCGTGACCGCAGAGCCTGGTGTCAGGCCGCATGAGCAGCAATGAGCAGCTTCAGCTCAGAGGTGCCGAGTGCTTTCCCGCGCCAGAGCTGCCTCCCTGTGCTCGTTATTTATTTATTTATTTAGGCATCTGTATTGCAGTATAATTGCTTTACAATGGTGTGTTAGTTTCTGCTGTATAACAAAGTGAATCAGCTATACATATACATACATCCCCATATCTCTTCCCTCTTGCGTCTCCCTCCCTCCCACCCTCCCTATCCCACCCTTCTAGGTGTTCTCCCTGTGCTATGCGGCTGCTTCCCAAATCTATTTTACATTCGGCAGTGTATATATGTCCATGCCACTCTCTCACTTCGTCCCAGCTTACCCTTCCCCCTCCCCATGTCCTCCAGTCCATTCTCTACATCTGCGTCTTTATTCCTGTGCTGCCCCTAGGTTCTTCAGAACCATACGACCCAGCAATCCCACTACTGGGCACATAGCCTGAGAAAACCATATTTCAAAAAGAGTCATGTACCACAATGTTCATTGCAGCTCTATTCACAATAGCCAGGACATAGAAGCAACCTAAGGGCCCATCGACAGATGAGTGGATAAAGATGATGTGGCACATGTATACAATGGAATATTACTCAAACATAAAAGGAAACGAAATTGAGTTATTTGTAGTGAGGTGGATGGACCTAGAGTCTGTCATACAGAGTGAAGTAAGTCACAAAGAAAAAAAAACAAATACCGTGTGCTGACATGTATATATGGAATCATTATTTATTTAATCATCTCTTTATGATTCTGGAGAAGGAGGGACTGCAGGAGGGGGTGGGCAGAGTGACCCTGTCCCCCGGAGGTTCGAATGAACAGTATTCACACGGGCAGCTGCCAGTCAGTGCACCTGCCTCTGAGGCATTTGGGACCAACCGAGGTCACGCCACACCTCTTCCCAGATCAGGGTGGCCCCAGAGTCCAGGGAGGTCTGCGGGACAGGTGGGGGCAGCAAGGGTGGCATGGAGAATCCAGACGGGAGGGCGGGGGTGGGGGTGGGAGGGCTCAAATGCCCTGTGCTTCTGAAGGTCCCTGTGAAGGAGGAGAGCCAGGGTAGCCTGGGGGTTGAAGTCACAGATAACCCAGGCACAGAAATGAGAACCAAATCTCAAGTTAGACTTTTCTGGCTGGGGATCTCCATTTCTAACAGAGTTGCTGCCCAGGGCGGAAGAGGGTGGCTCCAGCAAGAACCCTCCCTAATCTTGCTAACCCGCTGCCCCCAGGCAAAAGCATCACCAGGGCGCTGGATGGGAGGGGCAGGCAGCAAAGGGAGGTGGTGTACTTGAACTTCACAAATGGACCAGGGCTCCGAAATGGGACAGAGGCTGGACTTTGAGGGTGCTCTCTGCCAGCAGGCCTCCTCCTGGCCCCCTTCCCAACCCTACTCTTCATTTAAGCAGGCCCAAGGCCGCTCCCCTCTGCGTAGCTGCACACGCTTGTGTGTGCGTGCACACATGCACATTTCAGAGTCAGCCGTCCCTCCCGCATCTGTTGTGCACGTAGGGCTGCTGCATGAGCTTAGGGCAGTTGCTGATGGACCCCCTGCCTCACCAGAGCCGGTGGTTCTTGGGCAGCACTGTGCCCTGTGCATCTACACAGTGCTGGCACGTAGCAAATGGCCAGCAGCCGCCTGCTGAGTGAGTGGTCGCTGACATTTCTAGAAGAATCCATCTGCTGTGTGTACCCACCCGATATGGAGAACTCCATGTTGGCCCTCGGAAGCCAGGAACCAGTTCTGTTCTTGTGCAGGCTGCTGGGGAGGGCTCAGGGGCGGGCAGGGGTCCGCCAGGGGAAAATGTGGCCGTCACTTTTGTGATTTGGAGCATCTGAGACCCGGAGACATCCCCCAGTGACGTTTCCTTGGATTTGGAATGTGTTAGGTGATTTAGCTGTTGTTATCGATTTACCTTCCTAATTATGTTTGGCTTCGAACAATGTTAAAATTGTTTTGCATTCTCTGAGTACACAGAGCCGGGAGGTGGGAGGAGGTGACTGGGGATGTGAGAGGTGGCAGAGAGAAGACATTTGGGATTTAAAGGCTGTCAGGGACAAGCCACGTGTCAGTAATAAAGAATTGCCTGTGCAGAGAGGACCTGTAAACAAGCAGTCACAAGCTAATGTGGACGCTGACACCAGCAGAGCCAGAGGGGACCTGGGACCAGGCATGGAGGGCCTGGGGGCTGAGCCTAGTGGCTAACATTTATTTGTTCCTACTATGTGCCTGGCTCTGCTCTAAGCCCTTTCCTTGAATTGCTTCATTTAACCCCACAACTGCCCTGATGAAGTGAATGCTGCTGTCATTCTCCTTTTATAGATAGGTTAAGTGAGGCACAGAGAGGGCAAGCCACCGGCCCGAGGTCACACAGCTGATATATGGCTGAGCTGGTATTCAAGCCCAAGCTCGAATCCTCTGTGATATGCCATCTCCAGCGAGACAGAGGTTCTAGACTAAGAGCCAATTTCCTCAGATGGGTGGAGGAGAAGATCAGATACAAGGGGCACATCTTACCCATAGGAGGCTCCCAGGAAAGTTTGCCTCCTTCCCTGGCTCTGCCGGGCCCTGGGAAACGAGGAATGTGCCCCTTGCATAATCAGTTATTTTCAAGAACACCTTGCCGGGTGGGAAACACTGATACATATGCTTCCCTGAGGATTCCACCTACTCGGCTGATACCTGACCCCACGGCTCCCAAGCCCATCTCTGAAGAAGCAGTTCTGTCCCCATCCAAGATCCAGCTCTCCCTAAAGTTCAGACCAATATGGATTTGAAGCAACATTGCTTTAATCCGCTCTTTCCTAAGTCAGATACAGAATGTATCTGGGTCCCCTTTGCCCTCTCAGCTAATCCCCTAAACAAAGTCAGATAGTCAGAACCACGGGTGCCAAAGACAGCTGGGAGCATTCAAGCTATTCCTGGTTTCAGGCGATCTGGGTATTCTGAGGGGCATCAGAAAAGAGCCGAGGTCACAAAGATGAAGGTGGGCTGCTCATCTTTTGTGGGCTTGCCTTTCATCTCCTAGCTCTGGCCAGGTTTGTTATTTCTGAATGGACGGGGCTGCTTATTGCCCTTCTGATTCCGTAACATCCAAAAAATGAACACGGCTTTCACTGTCAGCCTGGTGTCCTGCGGCAAGAAGCCTTTCTCAGTGTCTCTCAGCATGGAAGTATCTGCATTTTGCAGGCAGAGCTGGTCCTGCAGTAATAAGCCCCTTGGTCCAGCTTCTTTTAAGAGGACCTGGCTGGCATGCTGGTGTTCCCCACCACCACCACCCCCGCCCAAACTCCTGACTCTTCAAATCCTAAAACCTGCACACAACGCCCCAGCTGATGGGCAGGAGAGCAGCTGCCAAGATGCTCTTCTCTAGTTGTTGTCAAGGCAACACCAAGGATGCTGAAACCCCTTGAGGACAGGAGGATGCTCTCTACATTCTCCGCCTGTTCTCAGATCTACTGGGGGCCACGGACAGATGTAACACAGCTGTAACGTGTAGGGGCGGGGGAGAGGCACGTTGTCTGGAAGAGGGCTGCCAGGCTTTTATTTCGTACTATGATATACACACTGGGATTTTTACCCTGTTGAAGAATCAGGAGAACCCTGATTTGTTTCATGGACTTCAGCCTGTCCTAATGCTTTCAACAATTCTATATTTTCCCATCTTGGAAGTTGAGGACATGGGTCCCCTGGGTCTTCATCACATGTAGCAGTCAGTTCTTGATGCCTAACCAACCACCCCATAAGTCAGCAGCTGAAAACGATAATAATTTACAGTTGATGCTCGTTATTTGTGGATTCCATATTTGCGGATGTGCCCCCTTGCTAACCTTTCTTTGTAAACCCCCAATCAATACGAAGGGCACTTTCATGGTCATTTGCGGACATGTGCAGAACATCGAAAAATTTGAGTCATCTGTGCAGGTGTTCTCAGGCTGGACAGGTGACGCTCTGCCTTCTTATTTCAGCTCTCATGCTGAAACATTTTAGTGCCACACTTTTCGTATCTTTGTGCTTTTTGTTGGTGATTTCTCTGTTAGAACGGCGCGAGCATAGTGCTGGAGTGCTGTCTGCTGTTCCTAAGCGCCAGGAGGCTGCATGCGATGTGCTCTACGGAGAAAACACGCCTTAGATAAGCTTCATTCAAGCATGTAACGGTGCTGTTGGCCCTCAACTTGATGTAATGAGTCAACAACCTGTGTTAGATAAGGCATCTTTAAACAGAAACATACATAAAATAGGCTTATGTATTGATAGGTTGATGAAAACATTGTGAGCAGGGTCCTGTGTTTCCCCTAGGACCAAGGGTTAGCCATGACTTTCTAGACTGAACTCCACGAATAACAAGAACCATCTGTATTCTTGTCACGCCATTCTTGCATATTGGCTGGGTGCCGGCTGATCTGGGCTGGGCTGGGCTGGGCTTGGCGGGGTGCTTCTGCTCAAGCTGTGGGCTCCTTGCTCTGAGGGGGGCTCAGGCCTGCTTGTGTGGGTTCATTCTGGGTGCTGGCCGAAGGACAGCAGCTCTCAGGGGAGTTCTGCTGGCCATGGTGGAGGCACGAACCCAACCCACAAACACCTTTATAGCCTCTTCTTGTATCACATCAGCTCACCTCCCACTGGTCAAAGCAGGTCACTTGGTCAAGCCCAAGGTCCAGGGTTGGGAAGTGCACTCCACATCTACGGAAGGCACTCCAAAGTCACATGGCAGGGGGCATGAACAATTGGGGCCACCCCTGGACACTGCCCAGGGAGGATGTCCAGGTCGACTGACCTGAGACCTGGGTCACTGGGGTGAAGGTGGGGGTGAAGAAGAGGGATCCTGGCCGAGAGGCAGGGGACAGAAGAGCAGCTGCTCACCGTGTCCCTGTTTGCACCTGAGTGTCCTGCTGTCTCTGCAGAAGCACTGCTCCAACAGGCCAGCTGGCCGCCCTCACCAGTACCGACCGGTGGAAGGTGCCTATCTCCTGTAGGGTGACCTGGAGGGTGGGCTGGGAGGGAGCCGGATGAGACTGGTTAATCAGTGAGAGGGTGGGGGAGCAAGAGAGGAAATCCCCAAAGCTATGTGTTGTGGATGTTTTCCTTAAGGACACCTTGTATGCATTTACCAAGCTAAGCGTAGAGTACAGATCTGTAGTGAGCCAGCCTCGCAAATTGTGGGGTTTGTCCTACAGACCTATTTGTCTCACCGAGAAGAGGAGCCGGTGGATCTTCTAGGATCATTCCAATTAGTTCTCCTTTCGAAACCGTGTACCATGTTTTCTTTTTTATTTTTCTCCTTCCCCTGCCGCAGGGCATCTCCCTGGTTCCTCATCAGTAAATGAATCTGTTCCCTTCACCTCTGGGACGTGGGGCCTTTGATCCTGGTGTGCGTGGGAAGGAGGGAAGAATAATTAACAAATTAATCAATTGTCCTTTGTTTCCACTTCAAACAGATAAGGTAATATTTTGAGCTGAACAGGTTGTGCTGGAATAAAGGGCCATTAGTGACCATTTAAAAATGAATGTGTGCCTCCAGGAAACAAACACAGACTCCCCACCATCCTGGAAGTCTGACATCTGTCAGACTCCTCTACGAGCCAAGCTGGCTTCTGTGGCCTGGCCCATGAAGCGAAGCTCCATGTGTGTTTTTCTATGAAAAACAAACGAAAAGCACTCCACCAGCAACAGCACTTCTGCAAAAGAATTGAAAGCAGGGTCTTGAAGAGATATTTGCACACCCATATTCATAGCAGCGTTACTCACAATTGTCAAAAGGTAGAAGCGACCAAAGTGTCCATCGACGGATGCATGAATAAACAAACTGTGGCCCATCCACACAATGGAATATTATTCAGTCTTAAAAAGGAAGGAAATTCTGACACACACTACGACATGGAGGAAGCTTGAGGACATTATGCTGAATGAAATCAGCTAGTCCCAAAAGGACAAATACGCTGATTCCGCTCATGTGAGAGACCTGGAGGAGTCAGGTTCACAGAGACAGACAGTAGATGGTGGGTGCCAGGGGCTGGGGGAGGGGGAAGGGGGAGTTAGTGATTAGTGGGCACAGAGTTTCAGTTTTACAAGGTAAAAATAGGTCTGGAGTTGGATGGTGGTGATGGCTACACACGGATTTGAATGTACTTAACACCACTGAACTGTCCGCTTAAAATGGCTCAGATGATCATGTATTGATGGGCTGACAAAGATGTCATGGCCAGAGGATCGCAGGAAGGCAACCCCCCAGGAGCAATGGTTTCGTGTTCACTAATTAAGAGTTGGTGGCAACATTATAGAACATCAGTCCAGGAATAATGAGAATCGCCCATATGTTTATACATGTTCTATTTCACACTCAGTGTTTTGTCATCTCGGCCCTGGGTTCCTCCACTGTTTGAGTGAGCTAACACTTACGAGTATGGTCTCAGGCCTGACTTAAAGTTTTTATACTTTGCTGTAAACAGTGATTCTCTGATTTGATCTGGGAAATTCCAGGCTGTCCTTCTGGCTGCAGATACCAGCTAATTTCCAGTCTTTGACCCCTTGCCGCCGTGTTTCTGGCAAACGTGAGTCGCTAGGCTGATGTCTGCAGGCAACATCGGAATTCAGTGCTTCGTGCGTGTGTTGGCACGTCAGCCCTGACCCCGTGCCCCGTGTTCTTACGAAGGAGTCTGTTGGCAGATGAGAAATAGCATTTGTTGAGCATAGTATAGGATAAATCATATTTATACTTTACTTGGAACAAAAGTACTTTCACAAGTATATTTGATTTTGAAATCACCTTTGATTAAGAGTCCCTTGAAAAGGACAGTTAAATAAACTGTGGGTTGGAGAGACTCCTTAAGTGTAGGCGTGGTTTTCCATGTATCGGTGTGTTGGAAGGTTTTAGGCATAGGTTTGAATCTTTATTTTCCACTTTTTTCTTACATGGTTTTTTTTCCCCTTCAAAGATGTTTCAGGCAGGCTCAGTCTCCTAAGATTCTTTCCTCCTGTCGTCGGTGACTCTCCCAGAGCCTGGACCATTGTCGGAATCAAACATTTCCAAAGCCAGAAGCTGCCCCTACTGTCCTGATATAAAGCTGGGGAAACCCTGCTGGTCGTGTGTCTCCAGGGGAGCCGGTTAAGTGCCAGGATCCCATCACTGGGCACCTCCTGTTTGCACCATCTGGTGGAGTGTGGGGTGCTGGAGGCCCACATCTTTGTGTTTCCCCCACTTCCCACCACTTTCCCTTCTAGATTCACAGACCCCAGCTCCCAGGTCGAGGTCAAGTATTCATGCACAGGGCCTGGGTTAAGTAGAAGCGTGGGTACCTAGATGAAAGGCTGTGTTTAATTTTTAAACCCTCCCTTTCCTCCTGAAAGAAAAAAAAAAATGCAGGGATCACAGGTCCTGGAACCTGACAGAGCTGGAGTCAAATCCTGGCTCCCACTCACAAAATGTGTGACCCCCAACGAGACGACTCTCTGCCAGCCTCAGTTTTGTCATCCGTAAAATGGAGCTGCTGATTCTCCGTGGCAGAACCGTTGAAATGAGGGTCAGCATCTCAACCTGGCTCAGAGCAGGTACCTGGGAAGGAGGTTGTCATGTGGGGCGCAGACAACGATGATGTTGGGGGGTGAACCGGGAAGGCCATCTGCTCCCTGGTCCAGGCCTGCACCTCAGGCTCTGCTCGTGGGGATCCGGCCTCACAGCCCCAGGCAGCCTGCCCCACGCTGTGCTTCTTAGTAAAGTCGCCGCTGCCTGCAGGACCAGATGAGAAGTGACAATCGATAGAAAATCTGGCCAATTCCATAGCGTGGTCTTCATCCTGCAGCCCCAGACTTCTGCATCCTCTCTCTTTCTGACCTTCCCTACCTGCTGCTCCCTCTGCTTACCAGGCTGCTCTCCCCATTTCCCGCTGCCCGTCTCCCCCTCAGGGGATGGCCCAAGGGTAGGGATGGGGCTGCTGACCATCCTAGAGCCCTCGGCATGGATCAGAGCTTCCTGTGGAGGCAGAACGGTCACTGCCGCCATCCCTGGAATGACCGAGGGCCAAGGAGGACCTTCACTGGTGCCTGAACACCAGCCCCTCTCTGGTGTCCGTGCAAGAGCCATGCTGCTAGGAGGGCTCCCTCAGTAGTTGTGAGTGAGTGTGTGTGCGCGTGTGTATGAGCTTGTGTGTGTGAGTGTGCATACATGTGCACGTCCTCTTGTGTGTGCACGCATGGTGTACGTGCACATGCACCCACTGGCTGCTTTTGCAGAGGTGCTATTGGTATCAACAGCGGGACGGGGGGTCTCTGGGGGGAGAGCTGCTGGGAGGCAGGAGGCAGGGAGCAGAGAGGAGAGCCAGGTGGGAACTCTGGATGTCTGAGGGTTTGCTCGTTTGGGGAAAGCCAGCTGGAACAGGCGAGAATGTCGTCTCCCCCCATGGATCTGACGTGTCGTGGACTCCACAGTCATGGGTCACGTCAGGGGTCAGGTGGATGATTGTGCCCCTGAATTTGGAGGAGAATGTGGTCCCTGACCACTGAGGCTGTCTGAGAAGCTTTTGTGAGCAGGTCTTTTTTTAAAGAAGTGGAGACTTAGATAAACAGAGGAAAGTGGACAGGCCTCTTGGCAGGAGAAAGGGCATGGGTGAGTGGTATTGGGGGAAGCCCTGTGTGAGGGACAAGTGGACGGTTGAGACCAGTCTGGGAGGGCCTGGTGGCGGGCTGGATGTGAGAGGTGGGGCATGGGTGGCCATAGGCCTGGAGGGCGGCCAGGGGTGGGCTCTGAAGGGGAGCGGCTGGTTCCTGAGGCTTCATCATGGCATACGCCCCTCCCTTGCCTCAGTTGGTGATGAGTGTCCCCCAGGTGGCCCTTCCACGTCAGCAGGGGCTTCAGCATAAACCAAAGCTCCCAGGTATGACTGTGGGGATGGGATTGTTTGGGGGTGCCACTCTGGGACCTCGAAGGGGACCAGGCACCTGCAGGGGCTGAGTTAGAGGGAAGAAGAGAGAGAGAGACAGAGAGAAGGACAGTTTAGGAGGCAGAGGCATGTGGTGGTGGCTGCTCTGCGGCTGCCTTTCTTAAGGCTGAGTGGGAGAGGTAACCTGGGCTCACTGTCAGAGGAAGGAGAGGCTGGGATGCCCGGCCATCAGAGGCCTTGCAGACACAGTGGTTTTAGTGGCAGCCACATCGGGTGAAGTGTCTGCCTTGGGCAGCAGGCCTGGCACCACGTCCTGGGCCGTGTGACCCTGCCATTAGCTGCCTTTGTGGAAATACCAGTTGGGAGGCAAAGCAGCCTCAAGGAAGTGTGTGCCTGTGTGTGAGCATGTACCCATGTGGCGTGTAGGAATGAGTGGGAGTGAATGTGTCCTCTGTCCTCTGTGCACCTGTGTGAGGGTTATGCTGGAGTGCTCTCTGCTGTCTGTTCTTATAAGGACACTAATCCTATCAGTCAAGGCCCCACCCTTATGACCTCATTTCACCTTAATTCCCTCCTTAGAGTCCCATCTCCAAGTAGTCACATTGGGGGATGGGCTTCAACATACTAATTTTGTGGGGACACTATCATGGCAGATCATGATGGAGAAACAGGAGCCAGGGAGAGCCCCAGGTCCCCAGCTCGGGCACGCAGACAGGTTGGAGCCAGCACGGGGCACCATATGCAACTCTGAAACAGGCCAAGACTCCAACGTCTGCCCCACCTGGCCTGGCCCAGCCCTGACTCTGGTGGGCTCTGGGGACCCTTCCCAGGGTTGCATTTCTACCCATCAGCTCCACGGGAACCAAAACTATGTGGAGAAGGGGCAGAGGGGAGGCAGCCTGGGCAGGAAACCCTGGGGAGGCGAGGGTGGGGGTGTGAACCCCACTTCCTGGAGGCACCACCCATGTGAGGGCCGCCCCTCTGCACACTTAGCAGGGAGGGGCCATGTGCACGGATACAGGGAGAGGTGGTGTGATGGAGGGTCAGACATATCCCAGATGGGGAGGGCTGCGAGGAGGGCCAGGTGATTTTTTTTTTTTAATTTATTTTTGGCTGTGTTGGGTCTTCGTTTCTGTGCGCGGGCTTTCTCTAGTTGCAGCGAGCGGGGGCCACTCTTCATCGCGGTGCGCGGGCCTCTCACTGTCACGGCCTCTCTTGTTGCGGAGCACAGGCTCCAGACGCGCAGGCTCAGTAGTTGTGGCTCATGGGCCCAGTTGCTCTGCAGCATGTGGGATCCTCCCAGACCAGAGCTCGAACCCGTGTCCCCTGCATTGGCAGGCAGACTCTCAACCACTGCGCCACCAGGGAAGCCCTCGGGCCAGGTGATTTTTAAGGAAAGCACATGTCACGCTGCTGGGAGAGCCTTGAGTCTGCGTGCACCCAGCCTAATCCCAGCTGCTCCGCACATGGCTTCCCTCTGCTTCGCTGCCTCGACTGTCTCTCCAGAATGTCTCCAGTGGGGCTTCTCCTGACCTCTCCTCTCCCTCCCGGCCCATCCCCTTCTCCCTGGGGCTCCCAAAGACTCCAAGTCCTGCCTCTGCCCATAACAGAACATGAGCTAAAGTGTGACACGCTTCTCCTAATCGCATCTGGGTGGGATTTTCATAAAGCCCTCAGCGCAGCTGGCTCCGTACATCACTCAGCCCCTGATGGTGGCCTGGCCTTTGATGGATACACGACAATTGAACTCTTGGCAGAAATGGCGTCTCGACAGCACCCCCCAAAAGCCCCTGGAGGGTGGGTGGGGAGCCTCACAGGGGAACGAGGGGCTCACAGAAGAGCCCTCTACTTGGGGTCCTGGATAACAAGCCCTCACGAGCTGAGATTACATGATTTGGACTTTGCCACACCAGTTTGAAAACTGGGGAGTTTTCCCTCTGCTTTTTCATTTTTTTCATTATTCCAGTTCTGCCTTGGGAGTGAGAAAGAGGCTCCTGTGATTCTGAGAGAGGATCTAAAATTGTGTAAGAGGACCGTGTGCAGATGTGGGGTGGCTCCCGAGGGCGGGTGAGCTGTGGGGTGATGGAGAAACTCGGGAAGCTGGGCGTGGTTTCTTTCAAGCTGCCGGGCTTCAGGGGCCATCTTCACTGGGGTCTTCCACAGCTTTACCTCCCTGGTCTTCTCACTTCCCTGTCTCTCCATCCTCCTCTTCCTCTGGCCTCAAAGGAGACCCCCCCCCCCACCGCCCACAGGAGGAGGAGGAAATGTTGCCGGTTGCTGCCTCGGGTCATGTTGTCTTGCTTGGTCATTTGGTATGCGTGTCAGGTGCACAGGGTTTAGAAGCCCTTGGGGTCCCTGTGCTGGGGCAATGAGCCCACATTCCTTGTGTCCTCAACCTCTGTGGCCTTGCCTGGTACCCAGGACCAGCCACTCTCAGTTTGCGTCTATGGCTTCATGTCCAAGGGATGCGTGCGCAGCCCTCCCATTTTGGACTGTTTACATCGTGCTTTATTCAGAGCTGAGGGGCTGGGCGGTGATGTCGCGTGGTGGGTGTAGCCCATGGGCCTGGAGGGGTCCTGTGGCTCGGCCAATGGGGTGACATCCTGCATGCAAGCCCCCAGTTCCTGTCTGCAGGAACTGAGGGGCCCCATCCCATTACAGCCAGTAGCCACACTATACCACCCACCCTTCTGACATCAACTTCAAGTTCGGGGCTTCCAAAACCACCCTCAGGTTCAATAATTCACTAGAAGGACTCACAGAACTCAGAAAAGTGGTTATACTCACAGTTATGGTTTATTACAGCCAAAGTATACCAGTTAAAGTCAAGCAATAGAAGAGGCACAGGGGGCCAAGTCCAGGAAAGTAGGAAATGTGGGGCTTCAGCTTTGCTTTCCCGGCTAATTGCTGTGGAGAACCCCCAAACCCTCCTCCGGGTGTGTGGGCAGGCCCCCGTCACCCTTCCCAGAGAGGCAGGAGAGGGCCCAGAGAGGGCCCAGGGTGGAGAAGTCCAAGGGAGCTGCCACACCTGCCAGGGGACCCCGCCGAGCCTGTCCTGGGGCTGCCGACTCCTGCTTTCCTTCCCACGGCCCGGAGCTGGGTGGAGGTATCCTGATTGGGAGTCCCCGACTTTGTGCTGTACATATGTTCTGAAAACCCTATAGATAAAATATGGCAGTGTATTTAAAATGCGCTCGCGACTGTTCCATTTCCACGAGGAACCGTTTGTGAAGTGAATCATCCCACTTGGTGTTTTTAAACATCAGCTTTGCCTAAAAGCAACACGCCTGTTAACCTTGTATCTAATGATCCCACTAGAAGGAAGGAAGGAAGCAGGGGTGCGAGGGGCATCCAGAACTCGCACAAACGTAACCACACCTTCAAACTCCTTGGTGCTTTCCAAAGTGCTTTCACGTGTGACGTCAAGTCTGAACCCCGGCAGTCACTCCGTGAGGGGGCTCGCAGGTGGGAGGGAGGTAAGTCGCCTTCCCGCAAGTGGAGATGAAGACGTTGTGGGTAAGAGATTAAGAGGCTTCTCCAAGATTGTGTTGTTTAAAAGAGGCAGTACAGCGTTGTGTGCTGACAGGCCCCGAGTGCCTCTGGATTTCATACGGGCGCACATACGCGCGCGCACACACACACACACACACGTACACGTGCATGCACAAGCACACACGTGTCTGCTGTTAGTAGCTGGAGAACACCTGTTGCTTGCTGTGCATTTTCTGAAGTTCTGGTCTGAGCTCGTACATTTGCATGAAACCTGCAAACACAGGTCTTGGCCACGGTGGGGCCCTGTGTGTCCTCAGCTTTCCGGGACATCCCTCTGATGGCCGTTTGCAGGCGGACGACTGGCATAGGGTGGAGGGGGAGGTTGATGGCTGTAATTCTGCACTCCTGGGGGTGCACGCAGCGTCTGCGCTCACTGGGGATGGTTCAAGTGTAGACAGAGCTGCATCCTGACACAGGGAGCGGCTTGCCAAGGGGAAAAATAAATCTTAGTGAGCAGCTGAGGTGACAGAAGAGCCATTCACAGCAGCGTGTGCCTGAAACACAGGATTGCATGTACATACATGTGTGCGCATGTGTGGCGGAGCAGCCCACAGACGCAGGGAGGTGTCGTGAGGGGAAATGAAGGCGGGTAGCTGCTTGGCTGCCATGGACGTTCCTGTGAATCACGGTGTTCGGAAGACGCGGAATGCTGCTGTTCGTTCCTCTGGAGCTTGGGCAGCCCAGGCCTCCGACACCAGCGACCATGTCACCCACACTGAACCGAGGGCTCGTGAAACATAGTTGTCTAGCAGAATGTGAGTAGGATTGCTGTAGATTAAAGAAGGATGATGCGTTCATAGCTGGGTGGTGACCCGATCTGAGTTAGTGCAGAGAGGGGTTCCATGGCCTTGGAACCTGCCGCTCTGGCCCAGCTAAAGCCCCCACCCCCAAGGCCGACCTGTGTCCAAAAGAGCCAGGTCTCACCCCACCTGTGCAATCTCCTCGCTCACTCTGTGGGCAGCAACCCCTCTCCCAAGGGCTTCTTAAGCGGTCTGAGCGGAGTGGACTGCCACCCAGACTTCAGGACACTGTGGACACTTGGCAGCATCTTGTCCCTCTGTCCCCCTCTGTCCCTCTCTGTCCCCCTCTGAGGTTCTCTCTTGGTCTTCCTCGCTAAGAAGCAGCCCAGAGCTGGGATGCTGGTGGGGACAGCCACACGTCTGGCCACCCCCTGATGTACGTGGAGGTCTGTGGGCGTGTCCTTCTTGCTTTCAACCACAAAAACCAGGCACTGGACTGACACACACTGTGTGTCACTTGATCAGACCAGGGGAGCACCAGTGAGCAGCTTTCCCACCAGAGTGCCTCCTGTCACAAGATCAGCTGGACCCAGCTTGGATCCTTCTTTGCAAAGTTGCTTTAGGGGACTTCCGATGGCGAAAGAATGGAGGAGGACAGGTACTTTCTTTTGTTGTAGAAAGACCTTGGCTGACTTTTAGCTTGGGAAGCACGTGCGTGTGGGTGGGTGTGTGTAAGAGGGGAGAGTCAGCAGTGGAGGAAGCATGGGGCATCCCAGAGACTTCTTTTTAGCTTAAGAAAATTGTGGTAAAACAACATATAAAGAACATAAAACTGTTAACTAAACTTTTAACTATTTTCAGGGGTACACTTCAGTGGCATTAAGTATTTTCACATTGGTGTGCAACCATCCCCACCATCCGTCTCCAGAACTCTTTTCATCATCCCAAACTGAAAGTCTGTCCCCATTAAATACTAACTCCCCACCCTCTGGGGACAGAGCGTGGGACCGTGCCATGCCTTCTGCCAGCCCCTGGCACCCCCATCCTACTTTCTCTCTGTGAGTTTGACTATCTCAGGTACCTAATATAAGTGGAATCATACAGGATTTGTCCTTTTGTGATGGACTTATTTCATGTAGCATAATGTCCTCAAGGTCTATCCGTGTTGTAGCAGGTGTCAGAATCTCCTTCCTTTTTAAGGCTGAATAATATTCCATTGTATGGATGTTCTTATCCATTCATCTGTCAATGGACACTTGGGTTGCTTCCACCTTTTGACTATCGTGAATAACGCTGCTATAAATACCAGTGTACACACATCTATTCAAGTCCCTACTTTCACTTTTTGGGGTTATGTACCCAAAAGAGGAATCCTGGATCATACGGTAATTCTATGTTTAATTTTTTGAGGAACTGCCATACTGTTCTCCACAGTGGCTGCACCCTTCTATGTGCCCACCAGTAGTGCACAAGGGTTGCAACTTCTCCACATCCTTGCCAATACTTGTTCTTTTCTGTGTTTTGATGACAGCCGCCCTAATGATGTGAGGTGGCCCATTGATTTTGAGTCTGGACTGCCCTGGCTGAGTACGATTCTCTGAGAAAGGCTGCGGGGATGCCTACTTTTCAACACCCAGCAGGCTGCGCTACTGCTGGTCTCTGGAGGGGATTGTGACAGGACTGAGTGTCCTCTCTGGAGTCCTCAGGAAAGACTGCACAGCTGGCCAGGGGTGCTGGCCAGGGAGGCGTCGGGGGGCATGGAAGACTTTGCTGGTGGTGGTGGTTAAATCAGGCAACGAGGAGCACCTCCCCTCGGTCAGATCCCTCCTCTCCCCCTGAGCTGGGTGGGTGACGCCTGCAGGTGAGTTCATGGCGCTTCTCTCCTCTCCCAGGGCGAGGAGAAGGGGCTGGAAGGAGGCACAGGCCCCTCTGGGAGCCCTGGGGAGCAAAGACCCCTGGAGGTTGGGGGCATCTGCACTTGGGCAGGTGGCAGGAGCTGGCTCCAGCATAAGGGGGCTCCTCCTGGGGTCTGCAGCGTGCTCAGAGACCCCGTGGTCCCCCTCTCCTCCCCCCGGCACACACAGACTGCCCTAAGGGGAAACACTCTTAGTCACTCACGCCAGACTCTGCATCCTGCCCCACACTGGGTGGAATTCTGCATGCCAGAGGTTTGCCTCTTGGGAACCTATCTGGGCTTTAAATAATTCAAAGGTTCTGTCCCAGTTCTGTCTTCAGCCCTGGGACCCCAGCTCAGCAGTCCTCGCGGGTGGCACGGTGCGGCCCGAGTTTCTGAGTAGCGTTGGAAGTAGCCTGTGCGCCCCTGACTCAGGTCCTTGCAGGTGAAATTGCAACCTGGCAGCTGTGACTGTGCTGTGGCTTTCATTCACTCTCCTAGATGGGGGTGGCTGCAGGGGCTTCCTGTGTGTTGGCAGCTGGGGGCAGCAGTGGCTTGGGAGCCCTCTGGGGACAGAGGGTGGGACCGTGCCGACCTCTCCTGCTTCCCTGGCTCCGTCCAAACCCCACTGCCAGGTCTTGCACAGTAGCTTATCCTAGTCTTGGGTATTTAGGAGCTGCCTGGGCAAAATGGACAGACGTCATGTCTCATCATTGCACCCGTGAGCTGGGACCAGAGGCTGCTGTTCTCCAGCAGGAGGGAACCCGTGGTGTGTGGTCCTTCCCCCGGACATACCTCTTCTGTGGTGCCTGCCCTCTCTGGGGGTCTGCTTCCCCCAGCAGCAGTCCCTGAGCCTGGCCTGGCTCCTCCTAGACCCGCCTTTGCATTCTTGGAATCCACGGCATGACCCCAGAGCAGACAGGCAGAGACAGATGGGGAGAGCAAGTGGGACAGAAGGGGTTAAGTGTAACATAAACTCATTTGTGTATTGAAATACATCCTAAAGGGGGGCTTCGTTTGGAAAGTTCCGTGCATTAATCCATCTTCCTATGGAAAGGAGGAAATTATTCATAATTAAAAAATAATAATAATGTGGTGTGAAGGAACTCAGCTGTACATTACTGGGAAAGAAGAAGGGAGGGTGGGCAGGCTATTGTTAATGATCTCCATGGCGACAGAGATTTTGTTTACAGTGATTTTTTTTCCTCTTGTACTTCAACAAGGCAATTGCCGATTTGCATTTCATTAGAAGGTACTGCTGGCAAGTCCCTGGTGTGGACAGGAGTGGGGCCCTGAGGGGGCTTGGGAGGGCGTCTGAGCATTTGTGGGGTTCAGCAGGCCCTGGGCGGAACTGCATGGCTGAGGCAGGCAGGGGCTGTGGATGCTTCCTTCCAGTTGCTCAGACTCAGCCTGCATTCCCCTCTGTGCCCCGCCTCGTGCAGTCCCTGCCGAGAGGTCACTGCCTCGCCTGCCCCACCCACAGCTTCATAGCGCCACTGTGTCCACCGCACCGGCTCCCCAGAGCCCCCCAGCCACCTGCTCAGGGCAGCTGGGCGTGTCTCAGCGACTCCACCTCCAGCCCGCGCAAGGCTGGCAAGGGCCACTCGCTGAGGGCACAGGGCCCGGGGCTGCCGGCTGTGCTGCAGATGGCGCGGCAGCTGTGTGCCCTGTGGAAGCCAACGTGAGTGGCTGCTGGCCAGGCCGCAGCGGGACGGTGCAGGCGGGCCTGCAGGCGCCAGTGCTTCCGGGCTAGGGGCCCAAGTGGGCTTATTGCCGGCTGCCTAGCATCCTCCTGCTTCCCACCCACCGCCAGGTGTGGACCCAAAAAGGGGAAAGAAGCTGGTCCTCTATCTCTATTGTCATGGCTCTGCCAGCACTGAGAGCCTTCTTCCGTTACTCTAGGTGAAAACTTGCTTCCCATGTGTGATCCGGCCATGTGGAGAGCATGGGGCTTGCTGGTCTTACCCCTGCGTGGGAGATGGGGCGTTTGGTAGCTTCCTACATGTTCCTGTCTGTGGACCCCCAGTGATGGGGCATCATTTTGTGTGCAGTCCCTCACCACACCCCATATCTCACCAAGATTTTTGAGTGCCTTTTGGGTTCTTGAGGGATAGCCAGATCAATGGCTGGTCTTACCCCCAAGAGGCTCAGCACCCTTCCTTTTGGGGAATTTGGATTCTAGGTCCTGGGAATTGAGAGAGCACAACCCTCAGTCCTCAGCTTGGGTAAGAAGGCACCTTGCACGAAATCCGTCCTGCTGAGGACCATGCCGGCAGCCTCTCCTTATAGGGAGGGTCTGGTGGTCTGGGTTGGTTTTGGTTTTGGTTTTGGTCTCTCTCTTTTTTGTATTCCATCTGCAAGTGACATTTCCAGGCAGCTCCCCCTCCCCTGTTTTTTGTTTTTTTTTTAACTGGCAGAGCCTTTCGGGAAAAAAGTCCAAATTTCCCTTTTCCTGGGAGTGGAAGAAAGATGGGGCAGAGGTGGCTTTTTCTCTGGCTTCGGTGAGTGTGATTATGAAAGTCTGATTGATGGGGAGGCCAGAGGTTGGGGTGCACAGGGGCTTGAGGGTTCCACCATACTGTCGGCATGAACCAGACGACACACACATGCACATCACACACGTTCATACACACCACAGACTCACACAAATACACGCATTCGTACATAGTACATATATAAATACACACCATGTACACTCTTGCATCACATATATATACACACTCAGCAGTACCCACACACATACACACACATGCTTCTCATTCAGTTGGCCCCACTGTGAGGGCTCATTCATTCATCTGTTCAGCAACAGCCCCTGAGGGCTCCCTGAGGGCTCCCTCAGGGCTCTGGGAGGCCTGGGTTTGGCTTATTCATGGGTCTAGCCCATAGTAGGTACTCAAGAACTACTTGTTGCCTGAATGAATGAGTGAATGAATGGATGGTTGAATGAACAAAAGCTCCATGTCAGGTACCACAGGAGACTGGAGATACACAAGAGAATCCAACTCTGCTCCTGCCCTCATTGATTTACAGCCTCACTGGGTGGGTGGGATGGGGAAGGCAACAGACTTGCAAACAGGCAAGCAGTGATTACAGGACAGAGGAAGAGGGGCCAGGTGAGGGGAAGTCAGGGGTTGGGGGTTCCCTAAGGAGGAAGACCTAATGCAGACCTGGGAGGGAGGTCAGGCACCCTGGAGCTGGGACCTGCAGGCTGAGCTGACCTTCATTATACCTGCAAAATCCCCTCACAGAAGCACTTTGATTTGTGTTTGGTTGAATAACTTGGAGAAGATTCGAGGATTCCAGGGGCCCAGAACCTTGGGGGCCTTTGGGGACGCTGCCAGGAACGATGCACCGTGGCAGAAGTGAGCATGTAGCGCTCTCAGTGGGGCAGGCGGGCACCACTGGGTCGGGGCAGCCTAAGACTGTGGGGAGAGGGTGGACCCAGATCTTGGAGGACCTTGACCCAGAGGCAGCCTGGCCCCGGAGGGCTCAGCATTCAGAAGCTGCCTTTGTCCGGCATCCCAAACGCAGGTTGAGCTGGAAGAGGAAGGCGGCAGACACAGGGACACCAGAGCAGGCCACTTGCCCGCCCTCACCAGTGCACAAGTCCCAGGCTGACAGCACAAGATTGGTGTCCAGGGCCTGCCTGTCCAGTCTGCGGAGAATGCTGGACCCCAGCTGCCCAGGTCTCGGGCCCACCTGCTCTGGGGTTTTAGACTCACCAGCTGCCTGCCCATGCTCTTCACTTCTTGCTTAGAATTTTCCATATGGGCAAGAGGCATCATGCCAGCTACGCCCTGCATATCACTTATGGATTTCAGTAGGTCAAGTAGGTAAAGTGGCAGGCACTTCATGTGCCACCAGAATAAAAACAAACAAACATAATATCAGGGTTGGGAGGATGTGGAGAAATTGGAAGCTTTACACTTTGCTGGTGGGAACGTAAAATGGCGCAGCCATGGAAAACAATATGGTGGTTCCTCAAAAGATTAAACATAGGAACACAATATGACCCAGCAATTCCGCTCCTATTGATAGATATACACCCGTCAAAACTGAAACACACATGTTTGTAGGAGCACTATTCACAAATGCTGAAAGGTGGAAACAACCCACATGTCTGTGGGACAGATGAATGAATAAACAAATTGTGGTCTGTCCATACAATGGAATATTATTCAGCCATAAAAAGGAATAAAGGTCTTGTTACAACATAGATGAACCTTGAAAACATTACGCTAAGCAAAAGAAGATAGACACGATACATCACATATTGTGTGATTCCCTTGATATGAAATGTCCAGAATAGGCAAATCCATAGACAGAAAGTAGATTAGTGTTTGCCAGGGGCTGGGGGCTGGGGGCTGGGGGCTGGAGGGTGGGGAGGTAATGGGGAGAAACTGCAGAAAAAGGATAAAGGATTTTTTTCTGGAACGATGGAAACATTTTGGAATTAGGTAGATGCGGCGGTTATGCAACATTGTGAAAGTACTAAATGCCACTGAATTGTTCACTTTAAAATGGTTAATTTTGTGTTATGTGAATCTCACCTCAAATAAAATAAGAAAGTATTACTCAACAGGAGAGACCATTAATAGCCACTTCCACTGAGAGCTCACCCAGCCCAGGCACCTGCTTGGCACTCAGGGAGCCTCGGAGTTAATCCCCACGATGGCCCCGGGGCCAGTACTCCCACCACCCCCGCTTCACAGATGAACAACGGAGGCCTTGAGAACAAACCCCCTCGCTGAGGGCTGGTGCCGCTAGCGTGCTGGCAGCCAGAGCCCGGGCCGTAAACAGATCAATACCTGCATCTCCCACTAGCCAACTCCACGAGAAGGAACTATCTTTTTACTGTTGCATTCTGACCCCCAAGCCCAGTGCCTGGCACGTAGTAGGTGTTCATATAGGGTCAGTGAATAAAGGAATGATTGCCCATTTCTTCAATTCTCGGCAAATAAGACCCTGTGCCCAGGGCTCCTTCTACAAAACCCTCTTGGAGGTCTCCCACCCCAGGGAATTCTCATCTCACTCTCCCTCCTCCTTTGTGATTCTGCAAAGTCCTCCCTCCTCCACGGCCCCCAATCCCAGGGGACACTTCTATCCCCCAAACCACTCTCGCCTTCTGGTGTGAATCCAAGCCAAACGTGGGCCCTGATCCATGTCTTGCATTGTGACGACTGTGTACTTCCACCTCTAGTGAAATTACATCCTTCTTTAAAAGAAGGTAGGAGGAGCTCACTGACCATTTCAACAGTCCAGACGCACACCACATAAAGAGGGAAAGCCCCCAGTTCCTTCCCATCCTCCCCTTGGGAGGAACCTCTTTGAACAGCAGGGCTGATTCACTTGTTAATTCAAGAGGTGTGTGCTGTTATTTTTCCTAAATACAGGCAGACACACATGGACGTAGGTGAGTGTAATGGAGCCACAACTCACTTTTGTCACTCAACAGTGGCTCCGCACAGCCTCGTGTGGAAGTTCATGCAGCTCTACCTTGTTAGCGCATAGGCTTCTGGAAAACAGAGCCTGCATCTCGTATTTCTTTGTATTTCCCACAATGCTCGGAATGTTGCCCTGCACATAGTAGGTCCTCAGTAAACATTCACAATTGTTTGGTTTTCTTATCTGCTCGGGCTGCTGTCACAAAACACCACAGCCTGGGCGGCTTAAACAGCAGACATTTATTTCTCACAGCTCTGGAGGCTGGCAGGTCTAGATCAAGGCACTGACTGATTTGGTCTCTGGAGAGAGCCTCTTCCTGCCTTGTGAACCTCTGCTATTGCTGTGTCCTGACAAGGCAGAGAGCTTTGATCTTTTTCTATAAGGACGTTAATCCCATCACAGGGACCCCACCCTCATGACCTCACCTAAACCTAATCACCTCCCAAAGGTCCCACCTCCAGATATTATCACATTGGGGGTTAAGATTTCAACATATACATTGGGCAGGGGACAACACAGTCGTTCAGATATTCAGTCTGTAGCATTGGCATCAACTCTTCCATTGAGGGGACAAGCCACCTACACAAGCAAGTGTGTAGTGGTCCCAGGAACCTGTGAATCAAATCTTATCACTCGGTGAAGACAGTTCTCTGAAGTTCGGTCATGGCCTTCAGGAGATGTGAAGCAGGAAGTTAACCGTGATGATCACAGGACATGTGTAGGCATGAAAGGAAATGAGGGCACCATCCTTACGTAGATCCTGGGGCACCTCTCCCTTTCCACAGTTCCCTGTGATTGGAAGTAAAGTGGAGGTTTTCTGGTGGGAGAAACAGGGCAATTGAGAGGCCTGGTCTTCACTGGCCCTGGGAAGAGGAGGTTGGCTGTCCTTCCTGGACACATAAAATAGGGGTGTCTCAGGGGGAGCAATCAGAACCTTCCAGCCCTAAGAAGTGGAGAATGATGTGGGGCAGAGTCAGGGCCCCACAGTGGAGGAGCTGTGGCCCCAGAGCCTGTGGCCTAATGCTGTTCCTAGGGACGTCAGCAGCCAGGGGAAAGAGTGGGAGGGGAGTTTGCTTTCTCCATCTGTTTACATCCACTGGAGAAACAGAGGTGGGAAGGAAGGAATGAGAAAATTTCTCAAGGAAGGGATGGTAACCAAGGATGTTCATAGAAGCTCTATTTATAAGAACCCAGGCATGGAAACATGTCCATCATAGGGACAAAAACGAATTACCTCTGGGACAGTCATTCAGGGAATATTATGCAGCAGTGAAAAGGAGCAAGTGACTCTTCAGACACATAAAAACATGGATGAGCCTAAAAACACTTTGTAGAATGAAAAGAGCCGGACACAAAAGAGCATGATTCCATTTATATGAAGTTCTAGAACCAACTAAACTAATCAGTGGTGTTTCCCCCTTGAGGGCAGGAGCCGGAGTGACTAGGAGGGAGTGAGGAGATTTCCTGGGGGGTGGGTCATGATCAGCATCTTGGCAGGTGAGGGTTCCACAGGCATGTGCATTTGGCAAACTCACCCCGTTTCCAAACCAAACTTGAGTCAGTTGGCCTGCTCACAGGAAAGCCCATCTACTGACACCAGGTTGTAGTGAAGGAAAGTGCAGTGTTCATTGCAGGAGCCAAGCAAGGAGTCCAGACAGCTAGTGCTTCACAGGCCCAAACTCCCTGAAGGCTTTCAGGGAAAGGTTTTTACAGACAGGGTGAGGGAGGTGGGTTGTGGGGTGTGTGATCAGCTTGTGGACATTCTTCTGATTGGTTGGAGGTGAGGTAATTGGGAGTCAACATCATCAACTTTCTGGTTCCAACTGTTCTGGGGTCTCCATGCTTGTGGGCAGCACACAGTTAACCTCTTCCACCTGGTGGGATTTCAGTATCTGCAGAACAGCTCAAAGGTTATGGTTCAGAATATTATCTATAGCCCTTGAGGAGAAACTAATAGTCCTTGACTTTGTTTAATGGCTAAACTATTATTATTTTGTCTTACTTGACTTTTCCTTTGCTTCTGCATTTTCTTACTTCTCTCATTGAATTTATTCTTTGGAACTCAGGGAAGGCCTAGGAGACTAAAGTTTTTCTACAAACTTTAGAGGCAGGCAGAGGTCGTGGAGGGGTATCTGTCCCAGGAAGGCCCTATACGGTCCTGCTCGGTTACAATCCAATGGGACACTTGAGATTTGCGCATTTCATTTGTGTGTGGATTTTTTTTTTTTTTTTTTTTTTTGTGGTACACGGGCTTCTCACTGCTGTGGCCTCTCCCGTTGCGGAGTACAGGCTCTGGACACGCAGGCTCAGCGGCCATGGCTCACGGGCCCAGCCGCTCTGCGGCACGTGGGATCTTCCCGGACCGGGGCACGGACCCGTGTCCCCTGCATCGGCAGGCGGACTCTCAACCACTGCGCCACCAGGGAAGCCCTGTGTGTAGATTTTAATCCTAAGAGAAAAAAAGAATTGTAAGCAAATTAAACTATAGTTATAAATATAAAATTGTGAGCAAATAAACATGCTGAAGTGTGTGGGGGGCAGTATATGGATGTCTGCAGCTTATTTTCAAGGCATCAAAAATAATAAAATATGTTGACGGATGGTCCGAGGGATGGGGAGATGGATGGATATGTGATAGAGCAAGTGTAGAAGAATGCTCGTGGTAGACTCAAGGCAGTGGGTACATAGGTGTTCACTACAAACTCCTTCAGCTTTTCCCTATGTTTGAAAACGTTTACGATAAAATGTTGGGGAAAAAATCAGTTGCAAAATAAGTGTGTAAAGGGCTGTTTTGGGGGAAATTGGGAGGAACTTGCTTCACTGTGGTGAGCACTTGGATGCACACGTGTTTCTGGAGTCCCGGCTCCATGATGGGTGCCATGGGTGGGATGATGCTGGCAGGTCCTCAAGTTTCTGAGACAAATGCTACTTGTATGTCTATGGGTCTAGACCAAGTGTCAGGTCCTGATATGGGGGTTGAGACAATCTACTTCTTTGAATTCCCATGATTCTTGTCTTTGGGGATTTTACAGACTAGGTGGGAAGTCAAAATAGCCATACAAGGAAGAGTTAATTGACCCAAATTTGGTGTTTGGTAGGAATGCTGCTGGGCTCCGGAGATGGAAAAGTGAAGGGGGGGCTAGACCAGCCAGATAAGGTGGCTGGAGGCTGTGGGATGGCAAGGAGGGGGCAGGGTGTCCCTATACAAGGGCTACAAGAACGGAGTCAGTGTGGGGTGTGTGGGGAGACCAAGGCTGGATAAAACAGAGGGGGGAACTAGGGGTTCCATAGGTTGCAGGCAGATTTTAAAAGTCTCTGAAAGTCAGGGCTGGGTGAATCTCAAAATACCAGACCACGGGGAGCCATGGATGGTTCTTAAGCAGGGGAGCAGACCTAGGCACAGGGAGTGGTTAGAGGAACCAGCCGGGTGGTGGGAGAAGCTGGTGGCCTGGATGGGGGTGGAGTGAGAGGACCCAGGGCTTAGGTCTGGACCCACACGGATTCCTTCCTGGCCCCTCACAGGCTGGCCTCCAGCAGCATGCCTGGGCCCAGAGGGCTTTGCGGCAAGCAGGGGAGGGGATGCAACCTGGCGATGTCTGTCTTCACCAAAGTCGCTAAGGCCTCCAGGACTCAGGCCGAGGCTCCAGGGCTCTGAGCATCCCTCCTGCCCCAAGCAGAGTCCCCTCAGGCTGGAGGGGCAGTGAGGGCTCCCACCTCCGTGTCCCACCCAGCCAGCTGCCCAGAGTGGACCCCAGTCTCAGCTCTGAATCTTTCCTCTCTCCCCTCACTCCTTCCTAAGTCTCCTGTGGTCCTTCATCTGTGTAGGGGGGCAGGGGTCGGGGGTCGGGAGGGGGACTCACCTGGCAGGAGGATTGTTAGAGGAGAGGACTCTGGAAACAGTACCATCCTGAAATTGTACACAAGAGCCAGTGCTGAAAGAGAGGGGATTTGGGCAGCTTCTGCCTCTAAATGATGCCAGAGGGCAGGAGACGGGGAGAGGGGGCATGAGGGGGATGGACAGGCCCTACCCAGAAGTCAGGAGAGAGAGAAGCCCACAACTATTAAAGTTCTTGTCAAGATGTCTCCACTACAGCCAGGCAGGCCTCTCATCGGCTGGAGACAGAGATGGGGTGTAGGGGTGAGTGACCAGGAGGTCAGTGGGGAAGTTGGACACTCACAGAGGGACCCATGCAGAGGGCACCTGAAAGGTGGGGAAGCCTGAGCCCCTGGGAGGGGCTGCCCCCCTCCGATTTGCATGAGGACTGATGGGTGGCTCAGCTCCCTTGGCTGAGCACGTCCAGTGCAGTTACCTCTGCCGAGAGCTCTGCATGCGTCAGCTCACGACAGCCTGGAGCCATCCTGGAGCAGGGGCAGGCACCATGGGTGCTCCGTAGTAGAGATGAGGAAGCTGAGGCTCAGAGAGGCTGAAAAAACTGGACCCAGGTCAGAGGGGAGAGGTGTCGGATCCGGACCACTGTCAGACCCCAGCGCCGGGCCGTGCTCTGGAGTCAGATGCCAGGTGCACCCGGGTTCTGTCCCACCACCGGCACTCATCCACCCCTGCCTCCTCCAATTGTCCAGCCTCCTGTTTTACAGACGAGGAAACTGAGTCAAAGGTGACTCCCATTCATGGCCAAAATATCCCCGCATTCCAGCATTCAGGCCCCCCGACCTTTTCCTGTGCAGCCGGGGTCCTGTCGCCCCATGGGGCTCCTCCTCCCTCCATGTCCCCCACGCCCCCTCCGGCAGGAGCCCTCACAGCCTCTCCGGGAATCGTTAATACCCGTCAGCAGAAAGGAAACAAACTCCCTGCTCCATTTATTTCACAAGCCTCCCGATTTAATTAGGTTTTCCAGTTTTCTGCCTGTCCTGGGCCAGTCACTCCTTAGAGCAGTGGAGAATTCATTTGCACCTGCTGTCAGAAAGCGGCTCTCCCCAGTCAGAAAAATAATTAAGCCATCATCACACATCAGGGGTAATGAATCACCATTTCTCACTCAGTTCGCAGGTCGTTTGTTTCCCCTGCACTGACGAAGGAGGTGCAGACTAAACGTGAGCAGCTGCCAAGTGGATCCCCATCCCCTCACCCCCTTCCCTCTCATCCCTCCCCAGAGACCCCGCTTTCTCCTTGAGCAGTGCTGCTGGCATGGCAGCCTCTGAGGGCACAAGGCTCTCCCAGGGCCTCTACCCTGGGCTCCAGGTGGCAAGCCACCAAGTCACCTGCTTCTGCTCTTTCTCAGGCACCTGACTCCCAGGTGGCCACTATCCAGGTAATCTGGAGGGTGTCACCTGAATGAGACCTGTTTGAGTTTCCTGGGGCTGCCGTAACTAATTACCCCAAACTGGGTGGCTGAAGACTACAGTAATATATCATCTCACAGTTCTGGAGGCCAGAAGTCTGAAATCAAGGTGTCATCTGAACTTTAGAGGTGGATCCTTCCTGCCTCTTCCAGCTTCTGGGGTTACCGGCTATCCTTGGCGTCCTTTGGCTGGTAGACCCGTCACTCCATCTCTGCCCATGTCATCACATGACCCTCTCCCTGGTGTCAAGTATCCCTTTCCTTTCTCTGTCCCTGTCATTGGGCTTATGGTCCACCCTAATCCAGGATGATCTCATCTGGAGATCCTTACCTTAATTACATCCTGCAAAGACTCTATTTCCAAATAAGATCCAGTTTAGAGGTCCTGGGGGTTAGGACATGGACATATCCTTTGGGAAGAGGGATGGGAGACAGTTCAATCCACTATGGGTTCCACCCTTCAGGTTGTTGTGTTCCCCAGATGCTCCCACACCTGGACACTGCCAGGGTCCCAGGAGATTCTTCATCTGTATACACCCAGCAGTCTGGCCCCTTTTCCCAGACAAATTCCATCTCAGGACAGGCAGGCCAGCAGTTTTGGGGGCCTGGGGCTGGTGTGTCAAGCCACCGCATCTGAGGCTGGCTTTCAGTCCCATGACAGTGTCTGAGTGGGCACTGCCCATAACCCACTGGGCCAGGTGCCCTGGGGCTCATAGACTGACACCCCATCCAGAAGCTCGCGATCACGGAGCAGGGTCAGCAGTGCTCGGACACCAGCACTGGGATTGGAAGGCGGGATGAAGATGGGCTGGGGAGCTGGGGACCGTATTGGGTGTCCTCTGCTTTAAAAGGGACAGAAAAGGAATCTAGGTCACCTCCTCTCATTTTCACCCCCTCCCTCTTCCCCCAACACAAGGTCTCCGATGGGAACACACAGGATGCTCCAAGGGCCCTCTGGGTGGCTAAGATCTGGGGAACCCTCCAGAGATGAGAGGCCACACCTGGTGGCCTGAGCCTCGCTCCCTAAAGAAGTCAGGCTGGCAGGAGACTCCAGAACACCTGTGCAAGGAAGGAAGCTCTGTGAGCGTGCCTTTTGCAGGCAGAGGCCCCAAATGACACCATTAATAAACTCGAAAAAATTGCTGCATTTTGTTGACCCTCTAAAGGTGTTCTTGACTGATTGATTTATTGACTGACTGACTGACTGATTGATTGCATGTGCCCATGGTTCACGAAGGAGTCTTTCCTTTGGGACTGACTGGTTTTCTTGCCTTTCTTTTCTCCTTGTTTTGGTTGAAGTTAACTACCTGTTCCGGGCAGTAGTACCCATGTTCCGCCACCTGGTGGTGCAGGCTAGCCACCAGCCCGGAGGACAGAGTTCCTAAGGTTTTATCTTCCTGTTTGAACATTGGGTATGAATTCATCAGCCTGCCGAATCGTTGTCATTCTAGAACCAGACCCTGGGGCGGACCCAATCTGGCCAGCTATTATGGAAGCAGCATTTCAAGAGGCTTCATGGCTGCAGATGTAAAAATGAGTGCACCCAGTTTTCTCTGTTTTGGAAGGACAGGTTTTTAAAATGTGTTTTTGTTTTATTTTCGTCTGGAGGAGGTTTTCTTGGTGTCAAGGAGACTGTGCCCTCCCCACGTGGCAGCATCTGGGGGCGGCTTTTGGGGGGTCTGGCCCAGGTCAGGAGCATAGGCAGTGGGCTTTAATTTTGGCTTCTGAGGTGGCTTGGCTCCAATGTAGAGACCCTCTGAGGTCAGGGTGGGTCAGGAGCTGGCAGGGGTCCTGGAAGAGGCCCTGCCCCAGTCAACAGGTGTCTGGGCAGTAGCTGCTACAGGCAGGGACTGCTTACCTGTGAAATGGCCCTGTTGAGAGGGGATCACTACTCCACGTGGAGACATGGGGACACCCCGCTTTCCACAACATCTGCCTAGTCCCTCTGGGCGCACTCTACAGTCAGGGCCCTCTTTATCTGCGGGTTCCACATCTGCGGATTCAACCAACTTCAGACGGAAAATATTTGGGCAAAAAAAGGTTCTGGAAAGTTCTAAAAGGCAAACTTGAGTTGGCTTTGCACTGGCAACTGTTTACATAGTATTACATTGTATCTGGTATTATAAGTAATCTAGAGATGATTTGAAGTATACGGGAGGGTATACGTGGGCTATATGCAAATGCTATGCCATTTTATATAGGGACTTGGGCATCCGTGTATTTTGGTGTCTGCAGGGCTCCTAGAACCAGTCCCCTGTGGATACTGAGGGATGCCTGTACTTCCCTCAGTCTGTCCCTGCCTTCTGGGGTCCTTTATTCCTTCTTCCGTCCTGGTGCCAACCACTCGCCTCCATCCACACTATGGGGAGCACTAAAGTCAGCGAGCCTGACTTTTAAGATCCCTTGGTTCGTATCTTCAGTGTCAGACATTTCCCCGCTCCACACCCTTTTCCCAGGGACTCCAGTCCTTATCTCACTGGTGACACTGAGTGTGGCCGGAGGCCCGGAATCCACGGCTGTTCCTTGTTACTTCCTCTGTCACATCTGCGGGTCAAGCCGAGGGGCGGGTGGGTCTGGAGGTCTGGGACTTTTTCTAAGCACTGGTGAACTCTCTCTGTGGTCCGGGAGCTGGAGTTGGGTTGTCCTACATTAGAGAGAAAGGAAAACTTCACTTAAAGGAAAATGAAGATTCCTTGTACCAGCTGGGCCAGTTGTTCTCCAGGGATGAGCCCTGGCTTATGTGCCCCTGAGAAAGCAAAGTGGAAACACAATGAGGACACAAGAGAACAGGTTGTTTGTCATCAGGGATGTTACTTAGCACGTTAACAGCATTATTCCCACAAAATTAAAGGGAGATTTCTTCCTTTCTCCTTCTGTCCACTAGGCACTTGCAGGGCCACCACGTGGGATTTTTGCCCCATTTAATGATCCCTGATGTTCAGGGTTCTTCCTGCACGACAGCAACAAAATGATAAAACCCAACACAACCCTCCATATGAAGCCATCGCAATCATAACTTGAACCCCCCACAAAACCTAAATGCAAACGCTCATGTTCTGATCAGAAATGTGAGCAGTCGGAGAGGCTAAAGTGAGGAGTTCCCAGCCGAGGGAGCGCGAGAACTACCCTGAATCTCTCTGTGCCTGTTTCCCTTTGTGTAAAATGGGGGTAAGATTATCCACTGTATTAGTGTCCTGGGACTGCCTTAACAAAGTCCCAAACTGGCGCACTTGAACGACAGAAATCTGAAATCAAGGTGTCATGGGACCACGCTCCCTCTGAGACTCTGGGTAGAATCCTCCCTGGCTTCCCAGTTCTGGTGGCTGCTGGCAATCCTTGACCTATGGGCGCATCGCTCCAATCTCTGCCTCTGTCATCGGTGGCCGTCTTCTCCCTGCGTCTCTGTCTTCACACGGTGTTTTCCCTCTTCTTTTAAGGTCGGTGGTCATATTGGATTAGGGCCCACCCTAATGACCTCATCTTAACCAGATTCCATCCGCAAAAACCCTATTTCCAAATAACATCATATTCACCAGGTACCAGGGGGCTGAAACTTCAACGTATCTTTCGAGGGGACACAATTCAACCTATAACATCCACCTCACAAATTGTGGTTAATGATTTCACATGTGGGAAATGCCTAGCGTCGTCTCTGGACCTTAGGAAACACTGTGTCAGCTGTACTGATCATTGCTGTTCTTGTTATTATATGTACTAGCATTTCTCTGGGTGGCTTACATTTCTCAGCCTTAGCACTACTGACACCTAGGGCCGGGCCATTCTTGGTAGGGGGCTGTCCTGGCCTCTGCTTACTAAATGCCAGCAGCACCCCCGCCTCCAGTACAGGCTCAACTTCCCCAGAAAGGGTGTTTTCCTTTCCCCCAGTGGTCTAGGTGGCCGGCAGCTGTGCCAAGAAGGTGGAGGCGGGTTTGGGAGGAAGGAGCCTTTCTCATCTCAGGTGGAGATGCGGCGGTTTCTCCGGAGGTGCTGACGGTCCTGGACAGGGCTTGGGTTCTGAACTCGCTCCCCAGAGCCTGGGAGTCTGTCTGTCCTCATCTTGCTTGTGCTGGACCCTGATGCTGGAGCAGGAAGCCCGTGGCTGACAAAGCCCCCAGTACCTCCTTAGTGACTCTACCCCCAGGTCTGATGGTGCCGGGACTTTGGCGCTGCTGAGCCCTAGCCACGGCCTGGCAGGATCGCAGGTGAGGGTCTGGACGGCCCCTGCGGTTCACGAAGCAGCTAGAAGGGGGGATTCTTGTACTTCCCTGCCTCACTTTAGAGGGGCAGCCGAGACCCAGGCCGGGCCACCGGCTCCTGTGATCTCATCGACCACTTAGTGCTGCTGACCTTGGGCAAAGCACTCCTGCCCTGTCCCCCTCTCTGAAATGGGAGAACAGTGGTCCTACCCCTTGGGGTTGGGGGAGTGAACCCACAGACAGCATTTGGACCAGTGCCCACATGACTAGTGGTGACATGTGTCAGCTGCCAGTGTCAGTTGTGAAGGGCCCTGTTCTCCCCTGTGAAGCGGGGCCAGGCTCTCGCTCAGGTGCCTAGGCTGACTCAGGACGGTGGATCCCAGGATGAATCTGACCTGTAAAAGGTGGGAGGGTGCTGTGAATCACTCACAGATGTGACAGGTGGACTCAAGCAGGAATCCAGGGACATAGCAAGCTCCCGGGAAGTGGGAATCCTAAGGGTGGGCTGGCTTGTGTTGTTCCTTCCGGGCATTGAATGACCTGTCCCTTGAAGTAAGTGGCCCTTTGAGGCCAGGAGCCACGTGGTTTGCCCAAGACAGAGGCTGCTGCAGCTCACCCCTCAGCCGGACACCATTAGGACTCTCTGGGCTGGCCCGCTCTGTGCCAACCCTCGACGGTGGCTGGTGTCTTCTATGAGGGTTGGAAATAAAACTGTGTAGCCTGGATCCCCCGCGTGTGGGTGACGTGAGGGTCGACTGAGACGTTGCATTGACAGCCCAGTGAATGGCGGCCACGGTGCTACTGGGACGGTTTGTCCCTCACTAAGGATGTGCTGGGAAGCTGTACTTGGCCTTGGTCCTCTTCAGGACATTTGGAGTCCTCCCCATTTGCCCACCCACCCTCCAGGTGATCATGCCCCTGTGCCCCCCGTCGTGGCTCTTCTCCCATCCCTCTCCCTCCATCGGCCACTCGTTCAGTGAGCAGGACCCTGTGCCAGGGACTCCTCGGTATCAGGGGCCTAGGGGATATGGCTGCCGCCCCAGGTGGCCCGTGTCTAGTTGAGGAAGTGGGGCTCCATCGTTTGGAGCCACGATGTGCAGGACTTGGAGAAAGACGACCTGTGTGACCCGGGCCTTTCAGGCAAGGCCATCTGTTTATGCTGTGGACACGGTTCCACTTGTCTCCTTCCAGAGAGGCCTGTGATGTTCCCTGTCTGGCAACCCCAAGTGGACAGCAGAGGATGGGCCCGTGCTGCTGGCTGCTCCTTTCTCAGCCCAGCACCGAGGTGAGATCCTGGGGGGCTTTGCAGTGGGCTCTGTTCTAGGAAGCCACACGAACCCCACCTGCACTTGGTGGGCCTAGAACTCGGCGGGCCTGTGAGCCCTCCGGCCCAGTGGTGGAGACGGGCTCTGCCTGGCTTCGGCCTCAGGGTCCCCTCTGCATTGCGGGGGTGTCTGAGTGACTCACGGCAGAGAACAGGTGGTGACCTCCTTTCCATTCCGGGCTGGTGCCATCCTCAGGCCACATCCTGTTTTTCCACCCCGAGCCTTTTGTCCTTTCCCTTCATGTGTCCAGGGGAGTCAGACGTGTGGGATGGTCGCATGCAGCGCGCTCTGGCCCTGGCAGGAGCAGGCGGCCGCGGGCTCCAGGCAGTGCTGACCAGAGCCACTAGGTGGCGCCAGGGACCACAGCAAAGGGAGAGCACATCGTGGGGCTCTCACCAGCTGTATTTATTCAGCTTCTCCCTCCTGATAGGTGGTAGCCACCTGTCTTCAAATAAATAAGTTAGGTGGGGCGGAGGGGGAAGAGGTGCCCCTAGGCTTTTGTCTCTGCTGTTGGCAGGGGATCTCATAGGTGGGTACCAGGTCTGAAACCCCAAATCAATTCTCTGTAAAGGATTTTTGGCCTTTTCAGGAAAAACACTGTGAAACTCTGTTTTGTTTCATCTCTTGCTCATGTCATAGTTCATGATGTACTTTGAATTGCAAATTTCACTGGTACTATTGCTTGGTATTCTAAGTTTTGGGAAAGGAAAGATGTGTGTTCATTCATTTATATTTATTCATATTTAATGAGCCTATGTTAAGGTAAATGAGAGGAAATAATTTCTTCTCAGAAGCTCTGGAGGAACAAAAGTGTGTCGGTCGACATAAGCTGGGTTATGCTCAGTAACAAATGATGCAAATCAAAGTTAACAGGCTGTTTCTGACTCACACTGCATTGCGGGTCAGCTGGGTGGTTCTGCATTGGTGGCACCACATCCCAGGACCCAGGCTCACACAGTGACCGCCTCCTGATTCCTGGAAAAGGAAGTGTGGTGGCCCTGAACACTTCCACCAGAAGTGGCCCCCTCATCTGCCGCTTCATTGGCAAGCAAGTCCCGCGGCGGTGTGGGGTGGGCAACCCAACCCTGAGCCAGGAGATACGAGCAGCCCCAGGGACCACCGAGAAGCACCTCACAACTGACTTCACGTGAACCAGGCCCCATTCTCAGCAGCTCACGAGAACTAACTCATAAACCCTCACAGCTCCTTGACGCATAGGGATGAAAGAATTTGCTCAGGATCGCACAGCTGGTAAGCGGCCGAGCCTCGTGGGGACAGTCTGTGCACCCAGCAGCTTCTCTGAGTTTGCACTTGGGAAATGGTGAAAAGAAAGAGGATGAAGCCAACAGACAAACCCAGAGGCCGACAGAGTCATGGGGCTTAAAGAACATCTCTTTGTTTCTCTCCTCGAAATCTCAGAAAATAACAGTAGTTTTCCCGTGTTGGGTATTTACTGCAGACACAGCAACGACCTAAGTGCTTTTCATATGTGATACCAGTTCACACTCAGAACAACTCCACACGGATGCACGATTATTAGCTCCATTTCACAGACGAAGGTGCTGAGTCTACGGGAGAGTAAGGCCACGCAGAGGCATGAAGTTCCAGGCGGTGTTGCAACCCCGGGGCTCACACCGCAAGTGTTGCCTTGGGCAGCAGGAAGCCCTGGTGGGGAGCGTGCTGTGCAAGTTTCTTCCACCAGGTGGCAGCACATGTCCTCTCGCAAACCTCTTGCCACCTGACAAGTGCACTTGGGATCCAAGAAGAGGGGGGACCCAAGGGGCTTCCGTCCAGCCCCTTCTTTTCCAGAGGAACTTATGTCCATAAATGAGGTGTGCTGCCCCAAACACGTGCACTGCGGTTGTCACACAGGGCCCAGTGACCACAGTGTTCCCAAAGCCCTCCCCAATCCAACACATACACACACACACACACACACACACACACACACACAGATGCACACACATGCCTCATTGTCTGGGCTCCATTTCTGAACTCATCCCACCCCTGTGTGGTTCGCGTTGAGCCCAGTTTAAAGAGGTGGCAATGCTGCAGTCAGACAGAGAAGCCACACACTTGACATTTTAAGTAATAACACAGCGGAGGTGTTATTAGAACACCCATTATTAAGATGAGGAAACTGAGGCTCAGAAGAGTCAGGGAACCTGCCCCAGTTCTCCTTCAGGTATTGTTTGTCGTCTGGTGTCAGGTGGGAAGTCCTCGGAGCTGAGATGGGGGTCAGGGGTCGACCTCAGTGGCTGGCCTGAGGAACTGGGGTTTCTTCCTGCAGCAGTGGGAGAGCCACTGAAGGCAGAGAGGAGGAGGGCAATGTGATGACAGCGACAGTTTTAGGGAAATGAATCAGGGCATGTCTGAGAAAAGAGAGCCAGGTGTTGGGACCCTGCCTAGGAGCAGTTAAAGACCCCCCAATGCGAGGTGTGGAGGCTCCAATGGGATTGGGATCTCCTGGGGGAGAGGATCTGAAGAGAAAGTGAGAGAGACTTTCAAAGAAGACCCTGCAGGACTTGGGAGCTGTGGAGACAGGAAGGGCTAGGCAAAGGGAGGAAGCAGAGACGGGGTCCCAGAGGTTCAGCGGCCTCCCCCCCACAGCTGGTCCTGGGGTAAGAGACGGCTCACGCCAGAGACTCATTCTGAGGCGTCTTGACGGAAACAAGCAGCCCCACTGCCTCCGGGCTAATTTAGAATGGGTGGTGCTCGTCCACCTGCCTGGGCTCCGCAGGGCATCTTCCTGGAGCCAGCGTGGGTAGGCGTCCTTAGATTCTCAGGCTGAGCCGCAGAGGAGATTCAACCCATCTCCTGGCCTTGGCGCGGCATTCACAGTGAGAGCAGCGGTCTGGGCGATGTTTCAGGCCAAACCAAGTTAAGTGCAGCACTGAAATAAATCCACCTGGGATGGTGGTGTTGACGTGTCCACGGAGAACAAGATGGGGGAGGAGACGGACTCGGCATTGGAGGGACTCCGGGGCACCTTCCAGGGTCTAGATTTGGCACAGATTCCTGTAGGCTGGATGAGACTTAGAATATTCTAGACGCCTTCCTGACGCTGGGTCTCCCCTCCAGCAGCCAGATCCTTGGCGGGTTCAGGGAGCTCATGGCCTGCAGTAGCTGATAGGTGGAGGGCTGGCTCCATCTGTTCCAAGACCTCCTTCTCTTAAGCTGAAAGCTGCTCTGATTTGGAAACACATAGAGAACTTGTGTTTCCAGCCTTTCGGTGTTTGGAGATGGCCTCCTGCCCCTGTGTCCCCTCTCTTTCAGAGCTGTTTGCTTTGGTGCCGTTGAGTAAATGAGCCCACGCTGAACTTGAACAGCGCTTCCCCAAGTGTGGTCCTCAGACCAGCAGCATCAGCCCCAGCAGGAACTCATTAGACGCAAACCACCTGCCCCACCCGGGCCTACAGAATGCGACCCGCTGGGAGTGGACCCTGTGAGCTCGCCTGTGGCTTAACAGCCCTCCTGTGGTACCGATGATGGTTCCGAGTCAGGGGCAGCGGTGTGAGAGTAAAGGTTTAACAACAGGCTCTTCCAAAGGGAAAAAAGATTGCCTTGATTTGTAGCATTTGCTGATTCCCCCAGTGTAAATACTCCCACCACGGCTGACTGGTTTCAGGCGACCCACCTGCTGTCAGTCAGCTCAGATAGTTCCTGAAAAGCGTGAACTAGCTCCAGCACACTGCGACAGGGGGAAATTAAAAATAACCCCAAAGACCACTGGGAGGAGAATTCGGCCCCAGTGCAGTCCAGGGAGGGGTCCTGGGGGGCTGCGTCCTGGAGGAGACCTGGCCATCGCTTGTTTGAGACCTCATCCCGGGGGTACTCAAACCTTCGTGTTTCCACCCCCAGTTTCTCCATGTGTCCCGTACCCACCGACCCTCACTGGACCCTGCCACCCATGACTTGATCAACCCAACCACCTCTCTCCTATTGTTCGTGCTCCCCTGGAGGAGCAACGGAGGGGGAGGAAGGGGACCCTGACCTTCCAAATTAATTCCTCCCCTCGGTACGCACCCCACGGTCACAGCACCTGTGACCATGATGGGTGTAGAGAGTGGAATTGCAGAGACGGGAGGCCATACCCTTTGCCCCCACCCGACAGACGAAGGCAGATGGGGTCAGAATCCAGAAGACTCCCACTCCCCTCACCTGGGCCATCTTATCCCCCCTTGGAGTGAACTTTAGGGGGAAACATTCTGATTTGATGGGTGGCACGTAAGTGGCCCTCAGCTGAGAATTTTGAGTGTGATGGTGGGAAAGTCCACCGGCTGGAGGATGAGGGCTGGACCAGGGGCAGGCCCACGATGTCAGGGGCCGGAGTGCAGGTGGGGGCCGGCCACACATGGCAGCAAGTGGCAAGTCCCAGGGTGGCTGCGCTGGCCCTTGTTCCGTCTCTGTGTTCTGTCGGCTCCTGGGGCTCTGGGCCTGCTTTTCCCTCCTGGAGTCACAGCCCTCCCCGCCTCTTACTGCCCCCAGCAGCCCTGATGTCTCACATATGAGACAGAGAGAAAGAGAAGGGGCCGACAGTACTACAGACCGTGCTGTCTTCCTGGTCCTTGCCTCCTTCTCCCCTCCTTCCGGGAAAGTGGGAAGGAGACCGGAGGAGGCGGGTGGCCAAGCGTGGAGCTGCCTCCAAACTGGGCGTCTGGCTTGCAGTTCAGATGGGCCGGGTGGGGACCAGCCTGGAGCCCAGTGCTGGGAGGGATTACTGCCAGGACTTGTGGAGGATCATGGTCACCATTTCCCAGACAGGGGTGGGACTGCGCCCTCCACCTCCGGGGATGCTTATTGCCAGGCAAGTGTGAACACTCACCCACCCAGGGCATCCTGACCTCATCCCTGGAGGAGGCCGGGAACCTGCAGGCCCTTTTGCCCCTGCTGGTGTGGGACGCCCCTCACACACACTTGTGCAACACGCCCGCCCACGGGCTGGGGGCTCCCTCTGAAATGCTTATTGCAAAAGGCAAAGGAAGCTCAGGGCAGTGAGGCCCCTACACTAAAGGGATTAGAGGACCGGGTGGGGAAAAGAGTTAGGGAACTCCTTGCCTGCCGAGGAGAAGGGGATCAAGGCTGGAGGTGGCGGCTGGAGGGTGGGTGGGGGTAGGAGGGGTCACAGACCAGCTGCCTGTGAGGCTCAGAGGCCTTGGCGGGGAGGGGGGCCCAGGCAGGAGGGGGCATGGCAAGAGGTGCCCCTGGGGAACTGCCACCTGCCTCCCTGCGGGGATGTGGCTGGCCATGGCCATCGGGGGCAGTGTGGCTGCAGCCAGAGCACTTAATTCCCCACCAGCTTTCTCATCTTCTCTTTGAATAATGCCTGGCCTGGGTGAGGAAGGAAAGGAGCCTGCAGATAGAGCATCTGGACACAGCTGGAAACCCTTTCAATATGTTTTTGAAGAAACAGGAACAGGCTCCATGAGTTGGGGGAGTGTCCTTCCCTGAAGCCTCTGGTTCTAGCCTCCTCTTCTGCCGAGGTCGCGCCTGAGCGCGTTTGAGACCTCCGAGCCCTCGTGCCATTGTGGCCCAGCAACGGCTCCGCCCACGCATGGCCTGGGAGACCCAAGGTGGCGGCTGAGGCCTCCAGGCCCTTCGGGGAGCCTCCCCAGGCCGGTGTGCGCCGCCCCGAGGACGGAGGAGCAGGTGGTGCTGAGCCCCTGGGCCTTGCAGCTGACAAGGCTCTGGGCACCCATCCAATTCTAAACCCCAAATTCCAGTCCTTTCCTGGTGGGGCACCCGGAAAGTGCCCAGGAACCCCCGGGGCTGTTTCTGCTCTGATTCTACAAGGAGCACTTTTCACGAGTTGGAGCAGGAACCAGCCATCTGGGTGGGATTCCTCCAGGGGGGTGTGTTCCTTCAGCGATGAAATTTCATCTCTCTTTCAAGAGAGCCCACGAATTTGGGCCAGAAGGGGGAGGAAAACCAAGTGAATCTTTGATCAAACAAGTCTGTGTGCTGGAGGCTGGGTGCAGTTAACTACTTTCCTGGCGTGTGGCTGCCGGGAGGGGCAGGAGGCGGGGGTGCCCTCGCTGCTTCCAGGCCACTTGGGGAGGGGGCCGCCACGTGGCCAGAGACGCTAGGTCTCCTAGGCCACTGCTACCCTGGGGAGGAAGCTGGGGACTGGGCTTTAGAGAGGGGACGGGGGGAGGACGGGGCTGGAGGCCCCGGGAGACTCTGGGACTTGGTACCTCTGCCCCGTTCCCATCTTCTCCTGTGCAGTGGTCTCAGGATGAACAGTAATCAGATACTGGAGCTCAGGGCGCTGGTGAAGAGTGGTATTGATTCTACACTCTGAGTGTGAGTGCGCGCGTGTGTGTGTGTGTGTGTGCGCGCGCGTGTGTTTGAGGGGGTGAGGTTGAATGCTTTAGAAATGTGCGCACACAGCCCCAAAATACAGTCCCAACAGCTCAAATCAATCATTAAGATAATTGAAACCAGCCATTCAGATTAGCCATCCTGGCCTGTGCACCTTCAAACCTCAGTACCAGCTCAGAGAAACTCAGACCACCTCTCCTGGGCTCCCCTGCTCCTTTCTGCCTGGACTCCACCCTCAAATGCTCAAGAAACTGGTGGCGGGGTTCAGGCACCCCAGTTCCCTTGGCATCAGGTCTCACGGAGCCCAGGGGGAGATGCTCATGGCAGGGGCTGCCGGGGACTGCTTTGGGTGGATGGCTTTGGAAGCTGTTTGAAAGGGTGCCAGCTCTGAAGCCTCAGAAAAGCATGTGAAACTGTGGTTTGGGCCAATTTGGAAAGGTCTTTAGTGAGGAGAAAGGAATGCTGGTGGCTGCACGGGGTTTGGTTCCTCAGCAAGCTCATTTGGAACCAAGCAAACCCAAGCAAGTCTGTGTGCCTCTGGGAAAACACACATTTTTTTGCCACTGTCATGGCAAGATTCAGGCTGTTCTGTAACATGATTGGTGGGACACAAGCAGGAAGCCTGAGCTGCCAGTCTTATGTGGTCAAAAGCCTCCCTGTCTTCCATCAGCATCAAATATCTGAGTGCCCACTGCACAGCGTTTGCCCCTATTGCTTCAGTCACTGGCAGCACAACTGCCTCAGAGGAACCAAGTCTGGTGGCAAGGTGGGTCCAGAGCAACACAGGGAATATATTTAAAGCCCAGCGAGGGCTTGTGTTTTGTTGGGTCCCAATGTGTGTGTGCACGGCGATCTTTCTGGATCCTTGGGGAGGATGTGTTGGGTGTTGCCATTTGACAGCTCACCTGTAGAGGTGATAACAGGCTCCGCTGGAGAGAAGTGATCTGTGCACCGAGGCTTGACACTGAGTATGTTTAGTGGTGACGGTGAAATCAGGGTTGGTGTTGTTACCCCGACGCACTCTTGGGCCAGCTTTGGAGCCTTCTTTCCTCATCTGCCTTTTCAAAAGCTTGGCTTGAATGAAATAAATTATTAATGTTAATTTCACCTGTTTCTTTTTACCTTTTCAACATGACTTCTAGAAAATGTAAGGTTACATCTGTGGCTTGTGTTATATGTCCACCGGGCAGTGCTGCTTCACCGGCAGAGGCACACAGGACTGTTGATGGCTGTAGATCCTAGTAGAATGAGACTAAAAGACACAAGTGTTAATTGAGGTGGACAGAAAGTGTGGCAGGTACAGGGTTGCCTGGAGGGTGCATGGACACAACTGGCTCTGCAGAAAGCTTGTTGGACAACTGTGGTCCATCGCTGGGGTAATGCGTCTGCAATTTCCAACTCAATGAATTCCAGCCTCCTTCCCCTGGGTGCCAGCCCGCCCTGGTTTTCTCCCGTTTCTCACTTGGAACATCTCCTCGCCACCCCCTGCTTAGAGCAGCCCCAGGCCCCAGGATTGCAGGCTGCATGGCACTGAAAGGCTTCAGGGTGGTCCTGGAGGCTCTGAGCAACCCTGGGAGGCCATGCAGCTCCCTCCCAGGTGGGGAGGGAGGCAGCTTGGGGCCGTGGTCAGCATGACCAGGTGAGGGGTCCTCATTGTGTATGCACAGCTTGTCGGTGCCATCTCGGGAGCCTTGGTAAAAGTGTGCCCGTGAAGAAGATAATTGAAAATCAAAAAAGACTTTGTTAATTTGATTAGGCAGAGCCGTCGTTGAATCGTTCGTCATCAAAAGAGATTTAATTTTGACATGCAATTAAATTCTTCTGCTGTAAGATCTGCCCCAAGTGCGGGAGATGGGCTTGGCAGCTGGGGGAGGGGCGTTGGGAGATGAGGGGTGTTGCTAAGAATTGTTAGGTGGGGGTAGCAAGCTGTGGGGGGGGGGTTACTGATGCTGAAGATTTGGGAGAAAGACAGAAATGATGACAGTGGGGTCCTGGGAGGAAGGGGAGAGCTGCGGCAGGTGGAGGGAGCCCAGCTGGCAGAGGGACTCAGAGGATGAGGGGAGAGTTTGAGAAGAGAAACAGGTGACAGAGCCAGGGGTACGGGGGAGGGGACAGAGGGGAGCTTTACCAAGAGGAAGGAGGGGGAGGCCACGACTCAAGGCTCAAGGAACTAATCTGTAGTCCTCAGGCGTGTGACAAGCTTGGTCATGAGTGGGAACCAGGAGGCTTCTTGGTGGCCTGAAATCCGGAAATCTCCTGGAGTTGGGCCTGGATCTGGAAATCTATCTTAGAGGGAAGCAAGAAGGTCCATCGGCGATTTAAGGGTCTGAGCCGTGTGGCCCCCAGCCCCCGAGGGCAGCAATGGAACCAGTGTCCAGCTCCTAATCTCCCATCCCAGACAGGGCCCCTGCTCACACACCCACATTTTTATTCATCCATCTAAAAGCAAGGGTGTTATTTTCTTCAATTAAAATGATAGTGGTTGGGCTTCCCTGGTGGCACAGTGGTTGGGAGTTCGCCTGCCGATGCAGGGGACGCGGGTTCGTGCCCCGGTCCGGGAAGATCCCATGTGCCACGGAGCGGCCGGGTCTGTGAGCCATGGCCGCTGAGCCTGCGCGTCCGGAGCCTGTGCTCCACAACGGGAGAGGCCACAACAGTGAGAGGCCCGCGTACCGCAAAACAAAAAAAAAAGTGATAGTGGTGTTTGCTTTAAAAAATCACCCGCGCTTCTTGAGGAAAATCTGGAAAATTGAGAAAAGTGTAAATAAAGATGGAGAAACGTGAAGCTCCCTTAAGTGACTTGTGAGGATTAAAGACACAATAAACACAAAGTAGAATTAGAACTCATGCCTTTCTCCACTTCAGCTCATCCCCCCACCCCCAGTGTTTGTCCTGAGGCCAGGAGAGGAGATGGTGTCCTGGCTTCGGCCCACCAGCCTGTGCTTAGCACCAGGGGCACATCCGTGAACAAAACAGATAATCCCCACCCCCCGGGGCTGAAGGCCACAAGCGAATCAGTGAATCTTGGACTGCAGAGAAGCATGCCCTGGGGCAGTTGTCACACGATGGTGGTTGAGGAAAGAGGTCAGTTTGGGGTAGATGCTGGTGAGAAGTACACCCCCCCACCCCATCCCTGGAGTTTCATGCTCCCGTAGTCAGACCCAGGGCCGGGGACGGTCAGGTCCAGAGCTCTTTCTGAGTCTTGGGCAGCCTGGACAGGGCCTGTTGCTCTGGGGGCAGGGAGCAGAGGCCAACAGCCCACAGATGTGAGTGGGTGCTGAGCTCCTGCGGGAGCGGATCCAGGCTCTTCTCACTCAGGGTTACCTAGAGCAAGAATCAGCACGTTGCAACTAGCAAATGTTATCTATTAGGCCAGCTCTGAAAAACTCGGGGTAATTGTGTAAAAGAGAGGCATTAACACAGCAACGCGGCCTGGAGAGGGAGGGGCTGGTGGAGGCGGGGATTACAGGAGGGAGCCCTGTCTTCCCTGTCTCCCTGCTGGCCTCTGGCACCGGTGCCTGGCAAAGCTTGGTCCAGGCTGTCAGACCCCGAAGCGTGAAAAATGCTAGTCCAAGGCTAGAACCAACCCAGAGGGGTGGCCAAAGGTTGTGTCCCAGTGAGTCTCATGCCTTGGCAAATGCGGTATTTTTTAAAATGCTCTCTGTCATATTATTTTAATATCTCCTCCACTGGTTCTTAGGAGAAAAATTATGGTCTGGGGCAGGCCTACGTCCGACTCGTGAATCACCCACGTGAAATCTCCTCCGTGGGTCCTACGCCTGCTTCTCTCACTCTGGCAACGTTCCGGGAAGGGAGCCAGCCACCCATCACCCCCCAGCCCCCCTCAGGCCCCACTCTCATCTCCCTGGGCCTGCAGGATGGAGTTCAGTCTTTGTGCTCTGGGTGGTGATGGAAGCTGAGCTGCTAAGGGGAGGCACGGTGCTCTCCAGGGCTCCGGCTTGTGGAGGGGGCCCCGGACGCTTCCTCCCAGCCATGTGCTCACAGGGGCCACGTTAGAACTCCTGGGCCCTGGATGCTCCTGCTTTTGCTCCGGCTCCTTCCTCCATAAAAAAATATTAAAAGTAATATTTTATGACTGCATTGGCGTAAGATGAATATATTAATATGATATGTCGAAACATTGTCCTCAATCTAAAAGCTCATTTATTTATTCTGGTTTTAAGAGAAAGTAAAACATTTTCGTGGGCCCTGGCACCGTGCCTCCTGGGTCTGGCTAATGGAGGAGTGGCCTGCTCTCACGCTGGGGCACTGGAGATTAGCACAGCCCAGCGTCCTCAGATCTCCAAGTCATTGCCCAACAGCCATTGTCCACCAGGGCAGTGGCCAAGGGCACAGCGGGGAACTCTGGAGGGCGAGTTTGCACGGCTCAGGGTGAGAAGGTTGGGTCCATTGCCTTCCTAAGGTCACGCACACCCCGGGAGGCCTCAGGCTTCTCCTACAGAGTTCCCCAGGGGGTTGAGAGCAGATGGACAGATGGAGGAACTACAGGACGCCAAGAACCCTTCCATTTCAATGCAGACACACAGAAGCTGGATGTCCCCTCCCCCTTCATCCTCCCTCTCCCAGTTACTGCCCAGTTTGGAGCTTCCTGCTCAGTTTGGAGCAGTTGAAAGGCTTGAATCTAAGTGGACAGACCTGCCTTCCAAGTCCAGCTCTGTTTCTTAGGAAACAACTTGGCCTCCCTGAGCCTCAGCTTTCTTACCCATAAAATGGGCATGATAGAGCCTTGGTAAGAATGTCACATCACTCAGAGAAGCAATTGCTGAACACTGTGTGTGTGTGTGTGTGTGTGTGTGTGTGTGTGTGTGTGTGTATGCAGGGCAGGGACCCAGGGCAGGGACCCAGGGCACGGTAACCATGATTATCCCAGCTTGAGTCTTAACATCTTTGAGAAAAAACAGTGATTTCCCAGTTTCGGATTTTCTGGTCTTCTTTCTGGTGGGTCACACTGTCAATGACAGGGTATTTCATTGCAACTTAATGTCTAGAAAAAGGCCATAACTTGGTGTGTGTGTGTGTGTGTGTGTGTGTGTGTGTGTGTGTGAGCATGTGTGTCTGTGTATATATGTGTCTCTCTGTGCTTGTTTCTGTGTAGTTGTGTCTGTTTGTCTCCATGTATGTGTGTGCCCCCGTGCACCTGTATCTGAGTGTGTCCCTGTGTACCTGTATGTGTGTGTGTCTCCGTGCACCTGTATCTGTGTGTGTCCCTGTACACACACAGGCAGAACCAGCCAGGTGGTGGAGGTCTGGAGCCTTGCCACAGAAATAGCCAAATTAGGGAAATGAGTTTTTAGAAGGAGGGGAATATTTTATGCTTGATCAGGGATATTTTTTCTCCCCTGCAGTTTCTTTAAAAACTATTAGGAAAACAACACAAAAAGCCCCAAACTCGACAAACAACCTGGTAGAAAGTACCATGAGTTTCACCATCACTGAAGCCAGGGTTGGGGTGGGGGGCGGTGTCTGGGCCCCAGGTTTGGGGACGGCCCAGACCACAGAGGAGACGATGTGGGGTGCCAGGGTGTCACATTCACAAGAAAGCTCCCTGTCTTCCGGGGTCGCGGGATGTGGAAATGGACCTGCAGGCAAATGTGCAAAGGAGTAGGCATCTTTACTGTCTTTGTGCTCGGGCTGACCCGCGGCAGAGGGGTGGCAGAGAAATAGAACAGAGGAAAGAGATCTCCACGGCCCTGTCCTGCTGCCCCTCCCCACCTGCTGAAGATGACGTGCTCACCTGCCAGCCCCTCCCCTGTGCAGTAGCTCCGTCTCCTGCCCCAGGGCCTGGCTCTCTGCTCGGTGGGGTGAGGTGGCAGTAGGAGGCCAGGGAGGCCACTGGTAATTTAATTGAGCTGGTTTGTTCACAGTGGAATATTACTTCTCTTACAATATTTTGAAAAGGAATTCAGCTGAACTCTTGGCTTTATGTGTGCATTGGGGGCGGGGTGTTCCTTCCTATTGAGCCCCGGCGTCTTTCCATCTCAGCAGCTCCGGTCTCCCCAGTCTGAGCCAAGAGAGGGTCCTGCTGGTCCTGGAGCTGGTCCAGGCAGGTCCCTGCTACTCCCACCCCTCCACCTCCTCGCCTGTTTCATCCAAATCCTCCCTGGCTTGCTGGTGCCACAGTGGCTAGAAAGGCAGCTTTAGGCATGGAAACTTGATCTTTCTGTCCTCCCAAAATAAAATGTGGGGATCAGGCATCCTTTCCAGCCAGGACTATGGGGTGGAGACCAAGCCAGGGAAGGTGTGCTCCTGGCCCTGGGGCTATGAGAGCAAAGAAGGAAGGTGTGTCTGGCCAGGTGAGAAAGGACCACCCTGCGTCGGGGAGAGGGCAGGGCTGTGGTGCATTTGGACTCCACACCCAGGAATGATCAGGGTAATAATTGCTGTTAACATGTATTGAGTACGCACTACCTTCCGGATACAATTCTAAGGGTTTACACGGAATAACTCACTAAATCCTCGTCCACACTGTGAGCGGCACATAACCATTACCCCGATTTACAGCCGAGAAAATGAAGGCCCGGAGAGGTTAAGTAACTTGCTGGAGGTCACACAGCTGGTACAGGGCAGGGGCAGTTTTGGAACCCGGGCATCTGGCTGCAGAGTCTGGGCTCGTAACCACTGTGATGCCCCAGAAGCCGAGTTTTGTCACGGGACCAGATGTTTCGCCTGGAGCAGCTTAAGGGATTCTGTGACCCTCTTCTGGGCAGGAGTGTGGCCCTGGGAGCTGCAGCTCTGACCCCCAGTCCCCCTCACTCTCTCTGATTGCTGCCTCCTCTCCCAGCCAGGGCCCCAGCCCCCTGGGGCTCCCTCTGAGCCGTCGAACCATCTCCGTGCCATTGAGAGGCACCCTGTGTGCCCAGAGTAATGTGACATCCCTGGGGGCTGGGGACACAGCCCTCCAACCCCAGTCATTTTGTCAAGAGCCCCTGCCTACCCACCCTGTGATCACTTTACCCACTTGCCCAGCCATCAAGAGACAGCTTTGTGTTCAGTGTGTGAGTGTGTGTGTGTGTGTGTGTGTGATGTACGAGTGTGTGTTTTCTATCTCCCAACTGGGCCAGCAGCTTCTCAGAGACAGGGGCCAAATCCCCCCCTCCCATCCCCTCCTCACCCTGCCCCTCCACAAGTCACAGAGTGGGTTGATCTATAATCAATGTGTGGAAAACAATTTCCCTGCACCGTCTCCATACTCTCCTGGGAGAACCTTGTCTTGACCAAATGACTAGGGATGGGTTGGAGGGCTGTGTCCCCAGTCCCCGGGATGTCACATTACTCTGGGAACACAGAGTGTCTCTCAATGGCACGGAGGTGGTTCCACGGCTCAAGGGGAGCCCCCTGGGGCTGGGGGCCTGGCTGTGAAAGTAGGTGGCGATCAGAGAGACACGAGCAGGGCATTGGCTGGCAGAGCTGCAGGGGCCTGAGATAGGAACTAGGGGAAGGGAGCCAGGTATAGCTGTGGCAGGCAGGAGGGAGGAGGAAGCAGCAGCCTGCAGCTGTTCAGAGAAGGAAGCCCTGGGCTGAGGGGGCCGGTGGCTCTCCAGGAAGCAGGTGGAGGATCTATGGGATGTTGTATGTAAATAGAGTTCCTTTAAATCAAATCATATTTTCAATGCACTGAGGGAAGCTAAGTCTGTAAAGAAACCTCGCCAGAAGTCTTTCCCAAAAAACAATGCTTTTGCTTGATGCAAAGCATCATTCTTTATTGAATTCATGTGTTTTCATATGGGGTGTTCTTAAAGCAGGGCACACCTAAATAGCAACCCACCCCCCCAAATCCTGCAAATGTGAAAAAAAGGCTGCATGCATGTGTGTGTGTGTCAGTGTGTGCAGACCCTCCCTCACGTGTACCTGGGTGCAGCCAGTGAGGGCATTTTCTCGTTGCTCAGTGCGATTTAAAGTAAAGCAAGTGTTTCAAAGCCCTTCCTCCCAGTTTTTATCTGCTGGCCTAAGTCTTCTTCAGCAACTAATTAGCTTAATGAGTTTTCTTAATTCTCGGCTGTTAGCAAACCATGTTTCTGCATGGAAACACGTCCTTTCCAAAGGAGAGGGTCTTGGCACTTGGCACGCAGAGCCCCCTGTCCCCTCTCGCCCGGTGCACCAGCCCCTCCCTACTCACCACCCCACCCTGCCCCAGCTCAGGAGCAGGGGGAACCCGGCATCAGGAGGCCCGGCCTTCTCCACTTCATCGCTGCCACCTGCCCGCAGCCCCTCACACTGCCTCTCCAGAGCCCCATCTTCCTGGGACCCGCCTGGTGTGGAGGAGGCAGACCCACCGTGAGCTTAAAACCCATCACAGAACAGAGGCAGGGAGGAGCCGGTTCATCTGGAGGGAGGAGGGGCCGGTGGGCCGTCGTCCCACATGTGTCCTTCCAGGCAGGCCTCATTTTGGGGTCGTGGGGAGACACCAACCCCATTGCAGAGCCTCCTGTTCAGGCTGTGAACGGCCTGGGCACAGTCAGACCAGCCCTGTGTTGTCAAGTCCTCCGGTGGAGTATTTGCTCAGCCCCAAAGGCTTGTGCCAACAAGCACCCTTTTGGCCCCTCCGACGCATTTTGCGTAAACTTAGAAGAAACTATTTCAAGAGCTCAGGATACAGTGAGGTGGGGTTGCGGCTGGCTTTGCTGTCTGTCATTCAGAGGCTTTGGGCAAATTATTTCCTTCCATGGATATTCCAGAGTGCCCTCGGCAGGCAGGGCAAGCAGGTGGGCTGGGTCCATGGCCAGTCCCCTCCTCTCTCGGGGGTTTTCCTCCAAATGGAAGTGGGGATTGGCTAGGCTTTTAGGGGGCCGCTTGTGAGAGAGTATGGGGGCCATGGAGGGGGGAGAATGGGGAGGGCTGTGAGTCGATGTGGGCTACACCTGGGAACACAGCTGGATGGGCCAATGCATCAATAAACAACACATGGAAATAGGGTGCGAGCCCTGCGGTGACCCCACCCCGCAAAACTAGGAAGCTTTGAGCTTTGGAGACCAGGCCTCTGATCTGCCGGACAAGAGTTCACACTAAGCTTCCCCTTCGAACGAGCAAATAAAAGTCCAGGCGAGCCTGCCCCATCTTCTCCAGGGGCTGGGCTCTCGCCGTGGCAGAGGGGCTCCAGGCCCCACCGGCCCCTCCATCTTCTTCACCCCTTGAGCTCCACCCCTGCAGCCGGCACCCCGCACCTTCTCTACCCTGAGTCTCTGCATCGCTGATTCACTCTCATCCAACTTCCCACACTCTGACCAGAAGAAAATGTAGGAACAGACTCATGTTAACTTAGGTTAGCTTTCTGTCTTAGTCTATTCAGGCTGCAATGACAAAATGTCACCGACAGGGGGCTTATCAACAACAGGCATTTATAGCTCACGGCTCTGGAGGCTGGAGTCTTGAGACCAGGGAGCCGGCATGGTCGGGGGACGGCTTCTCTCCTGGGATACCCTGGTCACGTGGCGGAGGGGCTGGGATCTCCTGGGGGCCTCTTTTATGAGGGTGCTTAGCCCATTCCTGGGACTCCAGCCTCATGACCTAAGCACCTCCCAAAGGCCCCATACCCTGGTATCATTGCCTTGGGGGTTGGGTTTCAACAAATGAATTTGGGGGTGGGGATGAAAAACACTCAGACCATCACACCTGCTCTCACTGTATCCATGGCCAGTCCAGCGCCCACACTCAGCTGTCCTCTGGTCCCTCCTGATGCCTACTGAGGGTGGGCAAATGCCCCTTGCCCAGCACTCCCTTTCTCTGTGTTAGGGGTGGGATTTGGAGCAGTGTGTCTGGCCTCCTCCATTCCTTCCCAGCCCCTGTGGGTGGAAGCACATCCCCAGGAAAACGTGGCTGGGCCTGGGGTCCTGGGGCAGCTCCTGTAGGATTTCATCCTGACATGGGGCATGGGCTGGAGGATCCCATGAATGGGAGCTTGGGCCAGGCCTGGCCTGTGGAGCACCCTTCGCACAGAGGCAAAGCAATAGGGCCAGGAGGAGCCATAGGACCTGGGGGGACCTAGACACTGGAGGGGGGACCATAGGGTCTGTGCTGCATGGGGCAATGAACAGAATCTGGGAGAAAGTGGCACTGTCTGGAGGGGCAACCTATGGTGAAGCAGCCTTTTTTTTTTTTTTTTGCGGTACGCGGGCCTCTCACTGTTGTGGCCTCTCCTGTTGCGGAGCACAGGCTCCGGACGCGCAGGCTCAACGGCCATGGCTCACGGGCCTAGCCACTCCGCGGCATGTGGGATCTTCCTGGACCGGGGCACGAACCCGCGTCCCCTGCATCGGCAGGCGGACTCTCAACCACTGCACCACCAGGGAAGCCCTGAAGTAGCCTTTTACAACAGAGGGAGGAATACTTGCTGAAAGGGTATAATAATAATAATTAATAATAATGGTCACTGGTATTTGGTGAGCACGTGCTCTGTGCCAGCCCCGAGCAAAGCATCTTGAGGAACGTCTCCCTGAACCTTGCCTGTGGGTTTTGGTTGATGCACAGGTCTCCTTGGCCCACTTAACGCCTTCAATTATTTTATCATTGTTTCTGTATTAATTGGGGAAATGCTTTCTTCTGGGGCAGCAAACCCCCCAAATCTTGGTGGCGTAACGCAACAGAAGTTTACTCGTCACATGAAACTCCCAAAGAGCGTTCCTGACCAGGGGCCTCTGCTCCCGCTGGGGATTCTGAGCCCCAGTTCCCTCCATTTTGTGGAATCTGACATGATGTCCACATTTGTGAGAAGAAGAAAGAGCACAGGGGTCCCTCGGGCTGGCCTGGAGGTGTCACACATCCCCCACCCATATTTCAGTGCCCCCCATCCCCGAAGGCCGCTGGGCGCCCGGGAGGGTGATGAGCACGTGGGCTCCGCTGTTTCCATTTCCCCTTTCATATCCAGTGTCTCGGACCCGCAAGGGGTGCCTTCTGGGATCAAACACTTAATTGATTGGCTAGGGGACTACGGAGTGTGGAGGTGAAGGCCGGCTCTGGCTCAGAGCTTCTCGGCCCGGCGGGGAGCGGCGTTGTGTTGAGGAATAAGGGAGGCCCTGGGTTCCCCTGGAACGAAATCAGAGGGAGGCCTCCTTATTTCCCTTGAAGCTACAGGGTATTCAGAGCCCTTCAGAACGTAACAGCTGCCTCCAAACCAGGCAGAGTGACGTGGGCCTATCTGCCCAGCGGGGTCGCGGGGCCCATGGCTGCCCCTCATGGCAGACGTGCAAGTCGGGGCCCCTGTGCAGAGCAGGAGGAGAGGTGCCAGCCGGCCAGGCAGGCCCCCGCCGGCCCTCCATCCCTGAGCCCCCATGCCCATCCCTCTCCACACTCACATGGTGAGGGGAGGGCAGATGCCGTCCCAGTCCAGGAGCCCAGTGTGCTTGTCTCGGCTTAACCTGTGCCATCAGATTCTGCACGGAGAGTGCTTGGTACTGAGAACTGAGAACCTGAATCATTTCCTCAAGCTTTTCCAAAAGAATTGTGTGAGAGTGTGTGACTGTACCTGTGTGAGTGTGGGAGTGCATGAATTCGTCCTGGATGTGTGAGTGTGAACAGGAGGGTGTGTGTCCGTGAGTGGTCCTGTGAAAGGTGGGTGGGCTCTGCACACTGGCCACCGCTGTTTGGGCGGCAGCAGGCCAGCCCCATAAGCAGGAATTGAGGCACCAGCAAGGGGTTCTGACGTCCCAGGGAAATGAGGGGCACCACGTGGCGGTGACTTCCCAAACTTCGGTTCCATGGGAAGGCTGTCTGGAAGATTCCCTCAGATGTACACACGCCCTCTTTGCTGCTTCTTCCCTCTCAAACCCTCCTAGCTCTGCTCCTGACGAGACACCTTGGGGGGGTGAGCATCACGTGTGACCAAGGAGCAGGGGGCACCAGGAAAGGGGCTTGACCTCGGCTGCCCCCTCACCTGTGCAGCCCAGGGAGGCCCTGGATGTGAGATTCTCTCCTGGATCGAGAGCCTTCTCTTGTGGGGGGACCCCGGACTTCATCCAAGTGAAGGGAACGTCCGTCGGTCCTGGAGGGCCCACTCGTTGATGTCCAAGACCACCTCCTCTAATGCTGTGGATCCTCCCTCCGCGCGGGCTTCCTGTGGGAGGGGAAGGGGGGCAGGAGGGACGAGGCCAGGAGACAAAGATAGATGCTCATTCCAATGCTGTTGACACGGTCACCCAGGGCCACAAAAGAAGACCCCTGGGCTGGAACACAGGAGAGCACAGGAGCCTTTGGCCAAAGGCTCTCAGGAAGGGGAGACGATACAGGCGTGTCAGCAGCGGGGACACACCTGAGCTCTAACAGTCACTGCCGGGGGCAGAATGAACCCAGACTGTGGTGGCGGGCATGCTGCATGTGAAATAGCTTTGAACACTAATTACCGTGACATTGGCTGTGCCCCCAAAGTGCACATCTGGAGTTTGGGGAGAGGGGCCGTGCAGGGCGAGCGTGACTGTTGGTCAAGTGTCAGCGTCAGTGCTGGCACGTGGCAGATGCCCAATGAGTGGACCTCCCCTCTGAGCCCCTCCCCATTGGGTAATGGGGCTGGGGAGGCCAAACTACTCCAAAGATTGCTGGCTTTCTGATCCTCATCCCAGAGGCTGTGGCGCTGCTAGTACCTGGGCTGGGAGGGTGGCGGCCCCCTCTAGCTTCATGCTCCCGTTGCTTTATGTGAGGCTTGATCCTTCCAGAGAACAGGTGAGTGTGGGTGTGGAAAGAAGGAAAGTTGTCCTGAAAGAGAACCCACGTAGTGGGGCCCCAGGAGGAGAGACAGTTCACGCGTGATAGAGGATAGTATCAACGAGAACCTTTGTTCCCACACCTCCCATCTCATTAGTAGGAAATGAACACAAATCACACTGAAACTCCTCTTCCCATGTGCTGAGAACCTCCTGTGAGGATTTCAGGAGTCCGTGCATCTTCACTGCTGTTTGTCTTGGGCTGGAGCTAATTCCCCTCCCTGAATGCACACAGAGATGTGCCCAGGGCGTCACAGACGTGGAGGCAGAAGACCCTGTCACGGCGAACGTTTGCCTGGGGGCCGTCTCAGTGCCCGCTCCCAGCACGATGGTTAAAGTGTTTGCGGGCTGCCGGCGTCCTTGGGGTAGCTCTGGTTCATCTCCTGTGGCCTGCAGAGCCCCCTGCCCGCCTGCCTCGGTGCACACCAGCCATGCCTCCCTCTGCTTCTCCACACAGGTGCACGGTGCCTCCATCCTCTCCTCCCCGGGACCCCGGGCAAGGTTGCTGGAGGGATTGTTTCGAGTTGTTCACTCAAGTACAGCTTGCCTACACCACCTGAGCTCCAAGCCAGGGAGGGGCTGCCTTCTATTTACTGTCTTCTCCTCTCTCTCCCTCCCGGCACCTGCAGCCCAGGGCCCACATTTGGTGGTCAGTAATGCTGGGTGACAAACACGTGGATCTGCCCAACGTGATTAGCATTTTGAGTAAGAATCGGGCAGTGGGCAAAGATCAGGGCACCAGAGGAGGGAGAGGAGGACAGGAGGGAGAAGAGGAGGAGGGAGAGGAGGTGAGGGAAGAGGGGGTGCCCACTAGGGAGGACCAGTGTGGACGGTCGACCCGGCTGGTTCCTGGGGTCAGAAGCCTCCCAGCTCCATGTACATATTCTCCACATGCTGGTGCATCCCTGCATTTGTCCTACTCTAATTGAGCAGATGCTGGGCTGGCGGTGAAGCAGGCCAGCATTGACTGCGTGTGATGGAGGCATCAATAAAACACTGCGTGTTGGGAGGATGGCTCGCACACTGGCAGACAGTGGGAGCTGGAGAGTGGCACTCTATTCATGATGTTTTGATTTCTCGGGCTCTGGGGAGACTGCCTTTGATAGATCGAGATGTGGCGCTAGCACAATATACCATAAAGTAACAGCTCACTTCCTGAGCAGGCATAAGCCGCTGGAGTCCACCCATTCCTTTAAAATTAAATACTTGCAAGAAAAAATAAAGCTTGGGGAAGATAGAGCCACAACCCACGATGCCAATGGCCCGTCGTGCTGTCAGTTTCACACGTGTGAAGTGTCGGCTTTACTGACGACGGTGCCTGAGAGGTGGCTGGCCCACCTGTCAGGGAGGCCAGCACAGTGCCTGGTCACTGCTTGGACTGCAGGGTGGTCCTGGGGTTGCTTCTGTCAGCCATCTAGTTCTACTAGAGACTGGGATGCTTCACTCTTGCTCTGTTGCCTGCAAACTCACACCTCCTTGCTTTCCATAGTGCTGGTTTCGGCACAGGGATCCCAAGTTGCAGGTGGTTCCTCTAAAGTGCAAGTCAGCTAGCAGCTATGACAAACCCCTCTTGTGTGTGTCACGGTGGGCAGGAGTGTCCCTGAGTGCGGTCCTTCTTGCCTTATGGGTCCTGATCAGAGCTGTGCTGTGGCAGAACTTCTGCAGTTGATGCTGACGTCCTCTTTGGTGCAAGAGGGTGGTACCCAGGAGAGGACCTGTCTCCATGGATACGGGCCACGTGGAGGTGTGGCAGCTGTGCTCCTGGCAAGCCTCCCTGCCCCATCCCTGTGGCCTCTGCTGGGTTCTGACCATGCCCTCCTTACCCGGAGGGTTTCATGAGCTCTAAATCAGATAGCAGATGTAAGTATAGAATATGGGGCAAAACTGTTTAATCTACGTTGTCAGTGTGAGGAAGATATATTCCTTCAGTTTTATTTTTTCAGAAGGTGTTATCAAATGTGCTGGTGATTCATGTATAGGAAATATATTCTGTTACAACCTTCTTCACCTGCCAGGAGCTGGCTTCGGCAAAGCCCTCATTGTCTCTCCGCTTGCCGTAATCCATTTATCTGGCATTCGTATGGGAGCGAGGGGACCGCTGCTGGGGCACCACTGGAATTAAGTATGAATTAAGTGTACCATTAAAATAAAGTGTTATCACAGGCATTTAATGATTTTATTCTTTAACAGTTTCATTTTGTGATTTTTTGACGCCCAGGCAGCCTCCTATTTTCGTTTTTCTCAGTGGACTTTCGGTTGGGAGTTTGTTGTGTTCCTTAACGTCAGAGAGGGTGCTGTATTTCCCCCATAGTTACAGCTGTCCCTTTAGGTTCTGCTGGAGTGAGTATTTTGTTTGGAGGAAAATGAAACTGGAGAAAACCAAAGTGATTCTTTAAAAGGAGCTAAAAAGAGCAAGGAGCTGAGAATTTTTCCCAGAAATACTGTGTGTTCAGAGTGGAAATTAAAATATTCGACGTGAGTGGGCTTCATCTAGGCTCAGCAAAAATCAGGAGACAAGCCTCCCCACTCCCAGGTCTACTGGATACAGCCAGGACTGATGGAATCTTGTTTTCTCTTCTTTTATGTTCAGAGCCCTGCTTCCCACTCCCTGCCCCTCCAGACCTCCCCTTGTCCTCACTCTGGCTCTGCGCAGCCCAGCCATCCCGTCCTGATTCAGGGAGCACCTGCCTCCCAGCCCTGGGCAGCCTTTCTGAGCTTTGGGCCAACAGCTGCCCAGACAGGAACTGGAGAGTTGGGATTTATTCATCCCATCAGCCAGTAGGTAACCGGTGCTGATTTTGTGCCAGGCCTGCCCCGGGCACGGGATGGAGCAGAGGACTACACCTGCTGTCCCAGAGCTCACCTCTAGACACGGGATCATTTAAACAAACAAGTGAAGGACCCCAGAGATCACATGCTGTCCCAAGAATCCAAGAGGGTGGGGGGCTGGGGCCATTTCCTAGGGGACGGGATCTCTGAGGCTGTGGCGTCTGAGCTGGGGCTTGGAGGGGGGCGTGGAGAGGAGCGGCCGTGTGAAGGCGGAAGTGCACAGTAGGGCAGCAGGAATGGCCGAGCAGAGGCTCTGAGTTGATGTGCAGAGTGGCCAAAACAGAGTGGGCACCAGGGAGGTGTAAGGGGAGGTCAGGGCCACTGGAGCCGCTGTGATGAGACCTGATAACCTTTCTAAAGTGGACCCAGGCTGCTGGGTGGGTGGGGCAGCCAGGTCCAAGGGCTCTGAGATCACCTGATAGCACCAAGAAAATCAAGCCTCCCAGATTTTTGGCTTAAGCCACTGGGTGAGTGGGGTGCTGTTTACGGGGACCCCTGAGGGAGCCTGGGCAGGAACCGGGCAGGGGAGATGGAGTCATATTCTGAACACATTGGGTTTGAGACTCCTGTGGGGTTTTCAGGAGATGCCAGAAAGGTAGCCAGATGGAAGAGCCTGGAAGACAGGCATTGGGGCAGTTGGTGGGGTCATGGCTGGGAACAACCTTTCAGAGGCACTAGCATCTGGAGAGCCTGGCTGAGGTTGCCTTCCCCGTCCACTTGCACGGGACAGACCACATCTGCCTGCACGTTGCAGGAATCCCTTGCGTATCCTCGAGTATTCCGGGAGTCTCTGTCCACAGCGCATCTGCACTTTCTCGAGTCCCTCAGTTCTTGGCACATCAAACCAAACGTCACTCACCCTTCTCTGGGCTGCAGGACCCTTGGTCACTCTCAGAAGGACAGGATGCCTCCTCAGAGGCAGGACCTGCTGCTACGTGACTTCAAGTCTCTGCCACGCACCCCACAGCCTGTATGAACATCACTCCTCTGCGTCTTTAATTACACGTGGTTCTCAATTTCCCCTGAGTGCCGATGATACTCTGCCCTGTGAGATGTGCGCAGCATGCAGCCTCTCTCCAGCGGGTCCCCTGGACTCTGTGGGGTCTCAGAGGGTAGAAGCGTTTCCACACCCAGAGGCAGGCGTTGAGGATTCTCTGATGCTTCTGCATTAGCCAAAGACACCTCCTCTGAGCTAATGGGACACGAAAGGGGGCATTTAGGCCCCTATCCCATACGCCGGGGCAACAAACACCAGATTGGCGGCATTGGGCAGGTGGCAGAGCTTCTGAGTCACCTTTTCTTCATGTCAGGGCTGCTGCAGAGGATGTGGCGCCAGCAGCTTGCTCGGTCACAGGGAGCAATCACCCAGCGGGCCGGCGCTCATATTCCAGGCATATCTGGTATCTCAAGCCTGGAAAAGCGGCCTCTGGGCGCCTCCGCACACAGAACATAAAAGGCTCCTGTTTCCCCTTGAATGTCCAGCTGGCATCAGCATGTTCGCCTGCAGCCTGGCACCGTCCCTGCAGCCCAGCTCCAGGCCCAGTGCAGGTGCTACCCATGCCCGCCCCTCCCCATCCCCTGGTGGCCATCCTCTCCCTGCGCTGGGAGCTCGGGGCCTGTTTAGCTCTTGGAGACGCTGCCTTCCCCACTGTCCTCATTGGACTCGGGCTGGGGATCTCAGCCAAGTCCTGGAGCGCCTCATTTAAAGTAGCGATGAGCTGATAATTCTGACTTCAGAAAAATGCAGAGGGCAAGGTGCATTTTCCCGAAAGTGAGAGAATATCTGAGAACCAAAGAAAGTTCCTCGGGCTGCCCCGCCTTGGGCTGAAAGACCCCCAAGTGTGGCAGGATTTGAACGGTTAGCCATCGCCCGACTGGCCTGAGGAGCGAGCAAGTGATGGGGCAGGCCCTCAGGCTCTGACGACTGAGTAGATACGCAGAGGCAGGGAACATTCATCCATCCACAGCAGCTGTATTATTTAGAGAAGCTCGGGGAATCTCGGGGGAGAGCAGACACTGCATGCATATGCATATTAAAATGGAAATGACAATTAACTACCAAAATAAGACATTTTTATAACGTTCTTATTGAAGTTTTAATGAACAAATAAAGAAACAGAAATCTGCATGTGCCTTGCGAGCCATATAAAAACGACTAAATCAAGATGAAATGGCAAGAACCAGCAACACCTCAACTTCCTCTGCTTCTCGAAATAAATAAGCAAGTGCTCACAGCTTCACCCGCCGACGGGCACACACGTGTGCACACACACATAGCCTCAGCCCAGAGACTAAGAAATGCAGGAAAATGGGAAAGGGTGGGAGGGGGAAGAATGAAAGAGGGAGGAAGTAGGGAGGAGGAGAGGAAGGGACCACCCTGGACGGAAGTCCCGGCAGCTGCGCTGTGCACGGTTGGTGGCCAGCCCTGCACCAGGAGCTGGGGCCCAGAGGACACGTGGGCTCTGGGGGCAGGAGGTGGGGCTGTGTGGGGCTTGGAGGGCCTGGGAATCCTCACGGCTCCATTGACAAAGAGGGTGGCCTGAGAGGGAGTCTCCTAATTACCATAGGGATGTTTGATCGGGAAGGAGGTGGAAATTTCTGTATGCCGAAGGCAGAGGGGAAACGTTGGCCTGTGTGAGCTGAATGGAGCCATGGATTGGTCATAGGTCACCCCCTTGACAGGTGGGTCAGTATAGAGACTGACAGAAACTGTCACCTGGGGACAAGGAAACGGTGGGGGTGGTAAACTGTGTGGGAAGAACTGCCGTCCACGGGGTGGGGGCGTCTGGATGGTGGACTGGGGAACGGCTGTCAGTCACCGTCTTCTAAACCTTAGGGGCCAAATGTGGGTCTTTTCTAATGTGTGTGCGGGGAATTCGTCCCCCTGTGACCAAAAGCTGACATTTTCCTGTGTTCAGCGGGAACAACCCAGACAAGACGTCTGCTCCCAATAATTGCTCACAATACACAATACACAAATCGGTTTACAATCTTACCTCGATTTTATCACAACTAATTTAAAACTCATATTGCCACTCCTCTCCCCCACCCCCAAAACACATAATTTAATCTGGTTCTTACACACACACACACACACACACACACACACACACACACACACACACACAAGGAATTTGATCCAGAGCAATTTTTCTCAATTAAAATTTGTGATTACATTTCTGATCTTCCACGGCAGAGTTCTGAGTGAGGCTGTGATATAATTTACCTTCTCCTAAATTGCTGACACCAATAACCCTATAAATTAACAGATGGTGGAGGGAAATCTCCTGGCTTCTTCCTTGCGATTTTGTAATGGTATGATTTTGTAATAGGGGTTTTGAGTCCAAGCCAGGAACCACTCATCTGGCACTGATGAGAGCTTTTCCCATTTCATCGTCTCTGAAGCCGATCGCATGGGTTTTAGTTCAATGAAGATGCAGAATCGAGAGAGCTGCTCACATCCTGGTCCAGCACCCTTGTAGAGCCTGGCTGAGGGGTAGCCCCAGGGCTTGGCACTGGACTGGGCTGGTGAGGTTCAGGTGGCCGTCTGACCCATGCTCCCTGCCAGGCTCAGGGTTCCCCGCCTACTGAGGCTGACCAGCCATTCTCTTAGCTTCCAATCTCACTGCAGTCATCCTTGTTTTGCTCTTGCTACCTAGTGCTTAGGGCTTTTGAAAGTGTGTCTACATGCCCCTTTGAAATTCCCAGCATCCTTAAATATTTTTCTTCTTTGGCTCAGTGTACTTAAAATGGTTTATTAGTTAAGGTGCATTAAGATCAGAAAGCCCAAGTCACCTAGACACTGGCTGCCAACATGAAAAAAATATTTAAAGAAATAAGAATGACCCAAAGAACCAGATGCGGTAGATGCGCAGACGTGGCAGAACGGGCCCTGCCTCAGCTCAGTCTTGTCAGGCCAACCTTGTCTGTATGGAGAGGTTATTTTTTTCCCTCTGTCAAAAAATGTCGACCGGACTGTTCAAGTATAACAGTCCTGCTCGTGTAGAGTTTAGCAGCCAGCGATGAGTACCATTCCCATCCTGCAGGGGTTAACGCCTCACCTTCAACAAAAATACGCTCTTTGGAATTTAGGGGGGAGGATGGGGAGAGTAGGTCCCAGATAAAATACAGGATGCCTAGTTGAGCTTGAATTTCAGATAAACAAAAAAAATTTTTTTTAGCATAAATATGTCCTGTGTAATATTTGGGACATACTTATACTAATACTCATACTAAAAATTACTTGTTAATTTGAAATTCAAATGTAACTGGGCATCCTGCATTTCTGTTTGCTAAATCTGGCGGCCCTAGCAGGGAGGTACTGTTTATCAGCCAAGTCACCCCTCCCCTCTTGCCCTGAGCCTCTTGGGACCACCTTTACAGAGGTAAATTTAGGGTAAATTTAAGTCCACCTAACATATCAGAATCTTGATTTCCTCACTCATAAAATAAAGTTGTTGAGAGGATTAAATGATGTGTTGACGGATGCACCCAGCCAGGTGCTGCCCAAAAGAGACAAACCACTACATATATTTATAGCCTGCTTGCATTTGCGTTTTAGGAAATGTGCACACGTTTTCCAGAGCAGCAGCTACAGCACCTGGGGAGGATGTGTTTGTGGCCGGCAGGTGTGGAAGTGTCCGGGGCCTGGGGCCAAGGTGGGGCTGGATCAGAGCAGGAATGTCACTGGGGGGAGAACCTGCTCCCAAGGTGCAGTTGCCAAGTCTCTGTTTTGAGCACTCAGGTGAACACTTTAGAAAATAGCGTCTCGAGCAAGAGGCAAGTAGCCGAGGGGTCCCATCTGTGCGCAGTTGGGAGCCCCTTAGCCAGACAGGAGCTAGCTGAGGAAGGAGGGGGCAGCTGCACCAGGCCTGGTGCTCAGGCCTCGGGGGCCTGGCTGAAAAGGACTTGGTCTGCCCTTGTAACACTTTTTAACTGGGAAGTGAGAACTGACTTTTTTTCCAAAGATTTTTTTGACGTGGACCATTTTTAGTCTTTATTGAATTTGTTACGGTATTGCTTCTATTTTATGTTTTGGTTTTTTGGCCGTGAAGCATGTGGGATCTTAGCTCCCCGACCAGGGATCGAACCCACACCCCCTGCTTTGGAAGGTGAAGTCTTAACCACTCGACCGCCAGGGAAGTCCTGAGAACTGAACTTTTCCCTACAATTCCCAACCAGTTCTTACTTTTGGTCTGTTTTCTAATCTTTGTCTCTGATCACATTCCAGGAAATAAACTGATTTTTTCTGAATGGTTGTTCAAACCTGCCGCTATATCATGTCTTTTCATAGTGGCATAAAAATAATAGGAACTTTCTCATTTCAAAGTGGACAAGCACGTGCCCTTCGAGAGAGGCACCCCTCGGCAGTGCCCAAGTGGGGTCCCTGGGGCACACATCTCTTTCCCACCCAGTCCGTAGGTCTGCTAGCATTTCCTGTTTCTGGAAGAACACATCTCTCAGTTTCAAAGACAGAAACGCTTGGACCACAGATGGGACAGGTCTCTTGTTTAAGTTCTTGCAGAAAGTCAAGAACCGAAGACGCTTGAGTTTCAGCTTCAGTTGGGGTGAATGCCCCAAAGCTGTATCCCCAAGTTTACACTCAAGTTCCGGGTGGGAGGGAGGAGTTTGTAAAGACTCAGTAATATTTGGAGTTGGCAGCAAGCCAGGATGTCCCACTGCAGGAAATTTCTTAAACCACATATTAGATAATTTTGTTCTGCCTCCTGTAAGACATTTAGCAGAGATGGAATTTTCCTTGCACTTACAAGAAACGTAATTTTTAAAAAAACAGTTCATCAACGGACTTGGGCATATTCAGCTTTTTAGTTTTCATTGTGACTTGAAATCAGTGGTCCAGGGGCCTATGTCTCCTCAGCCAGCAGTACCTGGAGAGCGGCCTCCTCTGCAGTCACTGGGGCCCCTGGGTTTCCATTCGAGCACAGAAAAAGGCGGTGGGCACCCCAAGCAGAGAGGAAGTGCTTGCCTGGTGAAGTCAATAGGACTCCTGCCTGGGGGCCTGCAAACAGAACTCAATCCCCCTGGCAAACGACATGTCTCTCCAAAGGGCTTGATGCAGCTGAAGAAATGCACATGCTTGTTCAGAGTCGAGCTCCTCATGTCTTCCCTCGTGGGGCCACTTTATCATTGGGAAGAGTCGGCTCCAATCCGGGGGCCCTTCCCTCCCCTGCCCACACTTCCTTCCCTACTGCCCCCCACCCCGTGTTTCCTGAGTTATTACTTTGTATGTTTCCACCTGAAAAATGCACCACGTCCATTTCAGGGTCCTGTGTTAAACTGTGTGGAAGTGCGTGAGGAGGTGGAATGCATGAAGCAGAATGACCTCATGTGGGGACATGAAGAGGCGAGGCCGATGGGATGAGCCCTTATCAAAGGGGCGGGCTGTTAGCAGGAACACCCATTAATAACCGTGCAGCAGGGGAGGGGGGCAGGCCATTAGGTGGTGGCGAACTCAGTGCAATCTCTATTAAATGAGCTAATTATATCCTTTAATTTTACTTTCAAAGGATCATGGATACATTGCAAAAATGCAGAGCGTGTCAAGCTACTTTCAGTGCTATGGAAAGAAAAATAATTATAATAACGATTAACAGTGCAATGTGGAAATTAACCCCTGTGCGAGAGGAGGGGAAGGGGTGAGGGTCCTAAGCGTCGTGCACTTGCTCACCTCCGGGAGAAGCGTCTTGGAGGAGGCTTCTCCTCACAGGCTGGAAGCAGAGGAGATGGGACTGTCCCTTGCCCTGAATTTGCTGTCTGCTTTGTTGCCCTTATTTCCGTCGTCTTCCGATGACCTCCACACACCGGCCTCTCTTTCCTCTATCCCTGTGCTGTGAGTCTGCTAAGAACTCATAAATAAGGTTCTCTCTGAGGAGAACGTTCAAAACACCAAGAGCGAAAAGGCAAAACTATGGAGACAGTAAAAGGATCAGTGGTTGCCAGGGGTTCGCAGGGAGGGAGGGATGACGATGGAGCACGGAGGATTTTAGGGCAGTGAAACTGCTCTGTAGGCTACTGTAAGGATGGACTCATGACATTCCGTGTTTGTTGGCCCCGCAGAATGTACAGCAGCAAGAGTGAACCCTGATGTAAACTGTGGACTCCGGGTGAGGATTGTGAGTCAGTGTAGGTTCATTGTTTGTAACAAATGCCCCACTCTGGTGTGGGGTTTTCATAATGGGGGAGGCTGTGTGTGGAGACAGGAGGCAGGACCTCTACGGGAAATCTCTGTACCTTCTGCTCAGTTTTGCTGTGAACGTAAAATAGCTCTAAAAAATGAAGTCTACTAACCACACACACACACACAGACAATGAGACAGCACCTCAAATCCTAGGGCTGCAGAGGCAGTGGGGTGGGGAGTGGGTCACCGGAGCCAGTAACCCATCAGAAGTGCCGAGTAGGAGGGGCTGTGTGGTGGAGTTGGGGCAGGAGGATGCAGCTACCAGAGCAATGCTGTAGACAGGGGACGATGCCCCGTCTCTCTCCAGCTCCCCAGGCCTGTGCCTCCATTGGCCTCCCATCTGGAAACGGGGCCAAGGCTCCGGCAGGCGTGGTTCCCTCTACACCAAGGATGGAGTAAGGACACTTCCCCCAAGGACAGGAGATGACTGCACCTGGGGCAGAGGGCAAGGACGGCAGACGTGGGCCCCGTAGCCTGGGCCACTCTGTCCTGGTTGTCTCAGTTTCCCTGGGCAGTGTGACCCAGATGGACATGGACAACCCTGTATTTCAGGGCTGTGCTGGACACTGGACAACAGCAGGAAAGGTGGGATGGACAGGCATCAGACAAACGGTCACACAAATAAATAGAAATCCCACAGAGTGGTAAACGTGGTCAAAGAAGGGTGCAGGTGCTCGGGGGTGTCATGGGGATGTGCCTGGGTTAGGGGTCAGGGGTGGCTTTTCTGAGAAAGGGAAATTTCAGTAGGCACCTGATGGGTGGGTAGGAGTTGGGTGAAGGGGTGGGGACGAGACAGCGCGAAGAAGTAGAAACTGGCCTCAAGGCAACAGGGAGCTCAACAGTTAGAGGGACTAAAGGCCCCATGTGGCCGGGTGGACAGGGAGGAGAGAGCTGCGTGAGATGGGCAGTAGGGGACATAGGCAGGACAGTGCCTGGCCCTGCAGCCCCAGTGCCGTGGAAGGCATGTGCAGGGGCTAAGCAGGGAATGACAGGGCTGGTCTGTGTTTTAAAAGGTCAGCTTGGGGGCTTCCCTAGTGGTGCAGTGGTTAAGAATCTGCCTGCCAATGCAGGGGACATGGGTTCGAGCCCCAGTCCGGGAAGATCCCACATGCCGTGGAGCAGCTAAGCCCATGCTCCACAGCTACTGAGCCTGTACTCTGGAGCTCACGAGCCACAACTACTGAGCCCATGTGCCACAACTACCGAAGTCCGCACGCCTAGAGCCAGTGCTCTGCAACAAGAGAAGCCACCACAATGAGAAGCCCACACACCGCAACAAAGAGTAGCCCCCGCTCACCACAACTAGAGAAAGACTGCGTACAGCAACGAAGACCCAACACAGCCAAAAATAAATAAATAAATAAACTTATTAAATAAAAGATCAGCTTGGCTACCCTGTGAGCGTCCGTTGGAAGAGGTGAGGGGGAAGCAGGGAATGTAGTCAGGAAACACGCAGCAGCCAGGGCAGAGGAAGACCAAGCCTCAGATGCAGAGGTGATGATGGAGTACGTGGTGGGACATTTTGGAGGTGGAAGCTACCAGACTTGCTGGTGAATTGGATGCAGAGGAAGAGGGAAAGGGACCGGGCAAGGCTGGCCTTCCATTCGAGGTGACCAGCCAGCTGCCTGGAAGGGTTGTTTACTTGGATGAGGACAAGAGGGAGGAGCAGAAGTTCCTGGACAGCGGGGAGGTCAAGAGTTCTGTTTTGGACACGTCACTTTTGAAGCCTGGCGTTGGTTCTGATGCTTAACTAGCAAAACCACTGACTCCTTATGCCAAAATCACCCCTGGGGAACAACAGAGGGAAATTGATGAGATGGGGGTTAGACGGGTTTGAAATCGATGTGCGTGAGGCTGGGGTTGTGGCTGGGGGCAGGAGGTAGCTGAGCAGAGCTGCGGGAGAACGCAGAGTGAAGGGGACTGTTGGGATCTGCTCTAGTTTATCCCAGGTCCTGCTACCATTGCCTTGGGACAAACAGGGCCTGCCCCACACCTGTGGCCACACCCCACACCTGTGGCCATGCAGAGTTCATGTGCAGGTGGCCTAACATCAGAACAGCAAAGAGCCCTGTGCTCATGGGGAGCCAAGCAAAACAGGTGTGGACCACCTGACCTCAGCAGTCACTTCCCACCACTCTCCTTGCAGACTACCTGGAGATCATACTACTGCAGGATAAGGCAGTGGGGGGGGAGGGGGGCTCATCCTAATGCTGCTTCTCTCTGGAGGGGGGGAAGGTGCAGCTCTGACCTAAGGGGAAATCTGGTGGAGTGAAGGGTGATTGATATGATCTTCTGGAGCCTCTCCAGTGACAGAGCATCCACCACCACCCCTAAGGTCACATGGGTTCCCTGGGCTGGCTTTCCTCCAGAGGCACTGCAGGGCAGAGTAGCAGATTTCCACCAGAGGGAAATGAGCTCACAGGCAAAATAACAAGACATTTGAGAAGCACATGCATTAAAAAAAAAAAAAAAAAGGCAACAGACTGTGTTACAGATCATTCCAGATTCCATCAGAAGCAGAAATACTAGAACAGAGAGACCAATTTTAAAATTAAGCTTAATAAACATACTAAAAGAGATAGAAGACATTATAAGCAAAGTGAAACAAGAACAAGAAAATATACAAAATAACCAAGCAGAAGTGTAAGTATTGAAATGTTTTAGTTAAAGAGCAGTGCAGGGCTTCCCTGGTGGCGCAGTGGTTGGGAGTCCGCCTGCTGATGCTGGGGACACAGGTTCGTGCCCCGGTCCGGGAAGATCCCACATGCCGCGGAGCGGCTGGGCCCGTGAGCCGTGGCCACTGAGCCTGTGTGTCTGGAGCCTGTGTTCCGCAACGGGAGAGGCCACAGCGGTGGGAGGCCCGCGTACTGAAGAAAAAAAAAAAAAAGAGCAGTGCAGGGGATAAATACTAAATACAGCTGAAGAATGAATTAGTGAAATGAAGGACCAGCTTGATATATCTGCCCCCCATAAAAGAAGAAAAGCACAAAGAAAATGTTTTTTAAAAGCTATAACCCAAGAAAGAAAGAAGTTAAAGTACTAACATCCGAGTAATGGAAGTCCCACAAAAAAAGAAAAAGAAAAATATAACAGAGGATATATTTGAAGAAAATGTGAAGATAAAATCTCTGGGATTAAAAACAATGGATGAATGGTCCTAGATTGAAAAGATCTTATTAAATTGCCAAAAAGGAAAGATGGGGGGGGCGGGGGTGGGGTGGGGAATCAAACCTACACACTTACAATGAATTTAAGAGCAAAAAAGATAAAGATCTAAAAGTTTTCCAGAGAGGAAGAAAAGATCACATACAAAGAACCAGAATCATAGGGACAGCAACACCAGATGCAAGAAGACAATGGGGTGATATTTTCAAAGTACAAAAGAAAAAGAACTTAGAACATAGAATTTTATATGCCACCAAATTGTCATTCAAATGTGAAGTCATAGCAAAATTTCCCATTAAACATTGTCCTAGACAGTGCAATAGAAGAAGAAAAAGAAACTAGAGATATAAGGAAAAAATTGTTATTATTTTCAGATGATATGGTTGTTTACATAGAAAGTCCCAAAGAATCTACATAAAATCTTTTAGAAATTGGAGAGTTTAGCAAGTTGGCTGATGTAAGATTAATATATGAAAATAAGTTATACTCTATATACCAGCAGCAAAAAAAAAAAAAAACCCAGACTAGGAAACACAGTTAATGAGAAAATACCATTTATAATAGTATCAGAAAACGTCAAGTACATTTGTAAATAAAAATGTTTATTTTTTTATTAAAAATAAATTTTTAAGTGTTTAAGACTTATAAAGGTAAAATTATAAACCTTTACTAAGTGTAAGTAAAGGAGTTCTAATAAAGGAAAGAGAGACTTTATATCATTAAAATATCATTTTCCCCATATTGATCTATCCTGACTATAGCCAATGCAATTCTGGTCCACATCGAAACAGAACTTTTCATGGAACTTGGCAAGATGATTATACAGTAAAGTAGAGGACCAAGAATAGCCAGTACCCTTCTAAAGAGAAGAGTGCAGAGTGGGTACTTTTCCTACCACATATCAAGGCTCATTACAAAGTTCTAGTAATTAAGACAATGTGATGTTGTCACAAGGATTGATCAATTCCCCAAATTCCCAGAAACAGATGCATGGAATTTTGGTTTATGATAGACATAGCATTTCAAATCATTGGTTAAAGGAAGCGTTGTTTAATAAAATGAGTTGGAAAAAATAGTGTCATTACTCTATAAAAATTATGAAACTGGATCACTACCTCACATCATATTTTGAAAATCAATTCAGGTTGAAACAAGAAGTTAAATGTCAAAAATCTGTTAGAGGAAAATATAGGTGGATCTTGGGTTATTTACAAATTAGAAGAAAATATTAGCTGTCCATACAGTTGACAAAAGATTAGTATCAAGAACACTGAAAGAACCAATACAAATCAAGAAGAAAAGTACAAAACATCCCATTAGAGAAAAAGGCAGAAGACAAAAATTTTACACAAAAGGAAATATACGACAAATGAACATAAAAAGAGATGTTCAGCCTCATAAGGGAGTTGGGAAATGTAAATCACGTCCTCAGTGAGAAGAATTTAACCCCCACTTGATTGGCAAAAATTAAAAAGTCTGACAGATCCAAATGTCAGAAAGGATGAGCATCATTAGGCTTTTTATTCATTGCAGGAAAGCATAAGTTGGTTCAGACCCTTTAGAAGAAAGTTTGGCATTATCTCTCAAATTTGAACATTCCCATACCCTATGATTCAGCAATCCTACTCCTCCATCTACACTCAAGAGAAATATTTGCATACGTCTAACAGTAAGAGGCATGTACAGGAGTGTTTGTAGAATTACTGCTCATAATAACAAAAACCTAGAAACAACCAAAATGCCCATGAATGAGAGAGTGGTCTTTTCTTATTTTTTTTTTATAAATTTATTTATTTTTGGCTGCATTGGGTCTCGTTGCTGCACGTGGGCTTTCTCTAGTTGCGACAAGCGAGGGCTACTCTTTGATGCCCTGCGTGGACTTCTCATTGCGGTGGCTTCTCTTGTTGCGGAGCACGGGCTCTAGGTGCACAGGCTTCAGTAGTTGTGGCATGAGGGCTCGGTAGTTGTGGCTCACGGGCTGTAGAGCACAGGCTCAGTAGTTGTGGTGCACAGGCTTTGTTGTTCCGCGGCATGTGGGATCTTCCGGGAGCAGGGCTCGAACCCGTGTCCCCTGCATTGACAGGCGAATTCTTAACCACTGTGCCACCAGGAAGTCCTACAGTGGTCTTTTCATTCAATGAAATATTATGTAGAAATCAAGACGGCTGAACTACAGCAACATGCAACAATATGGATGAATCTGAGCTACATAATAAGTTTAAAAAACAAAACAATAAGCTCCCAAGTACTACTCTGAGCATTGTACTATTTTTATAAAGTTTAAAACAATGAGAATTTTTAGAACACAGGTTGGCAGAGTGGATTTTTTTTTTTAATGACCCAACTACATGCAGCTACAAGAAACTCACTTCGAATATAACGATATAGGTAGGTTGAAAGTAAATAGGTGGGAAAAGATTCAAACATTAATTTTAAAACACAAGAGTGGCAATATTATTATCACATAAATTAGCCTTCAGAGTAAAGTGAATTACCAGGGACAAAAGGAAACACTACATAACGGTAAAAGGGTCAATACAGTATGACGATATAACAATCCCAAATGTATGTGCACCAATCACAGAGTTTCAAAATACATGAAGCAAAACATGATAAAAGTGTAAGGAGAAATAGCCAGATCCACAGTTACAGTTAAAGACTTCACTATCCCACTCTCAGCATTTGATAAAACTACTAGTTGGAAAGTAAACTGGGATACAAGAGAACCAAACAATACCATCAACCAACAGATCTAATAGTTGTTTATAAAACATTTAATCCCAACAACAATAGAATACACATTCTTTCCAAATGGAAACATTCACCAAGGTAGACCATATCCAAGGTCATAAAACAAACCTCAACAAATGTAAGAAAATTGAAATCATGCAGAATATGTTCTTTGTTTTTAATGGAATCAAACTAGAGATCAATAACTGAAAGATCACAGGAAAATCTCCAAACATTTGGAAAGTTTTTGAAGGCACTTCTAGATTCATGGATCAAAGAGGAAGTCTCCAAGGAAAACTAAAAGACCGTTAAAGCTGAATTAAAATGAAAATACAGCATATCAAATTTTGTGGGATGTAGTTAAAGCAGCACTGAGAGGGAATTTTATAGCACTAAATGCTTATATTTGAAAAAAAATTCTCAAATCAATAATCTAAGCCCTACCTTAAGAAACTAGAAAAAGAAAAGTAAAAAAAAAAAAAAATCAAAGCAAGCAGAAGAAAGGAAATAGTAAAGAGAAGAAATGGATGAAATTGAAACAGGAAAGCAGTAGAGAAAAACCAATGAAACAAAAAGTGGATTCTTTGAGCAGAGCAATAAAATTGATAAACCTTTAGCAAGACTGGCAGAGATTAAAAGAGAAAAGACACAAATTACCAATATCAGGAATGAAAAAGGGGATATCACTATAGACCCTGCAGCCATTAAAAAGATAATCTGGAAATACTACAAACAACCCTATGCATGTATCAATAAATCCTACAACTTAGAAGAAATAGACCGACTCCTGAAGAAACACAAGGATCCAGAGGAATACCGTGATTAAAGAAGGAAAGCAGTTGGACTGGAGCTCTGAGGGACTCCAGCATTTAGAGTCAGGTAGAAAAAGCAAAGAAGGATCAGCCCTAGAGCCAAGGTACAACCAGCATCATGTCACAAAACCGCAAAAAAGAAATTGTTCCAGAAGGAGGGTGGGGGTGGTCAAATAGGGTCTGAGGACAACAAGTGACTGTGACTTCAACATTTCACAATGTTAGGAGGTCAAGGTGACTTTGGCAAGAGCGTTTTGATGGAGTGAATGGTGAAGACAGAAGCCAGATTGGAGTGGGTTGAAGAGTTGAATGGAAGGTGACAAAGTGGGTAAATCCTATGTAGACAAGCTACTGAGACACTGGGCTAGGAAGGAGAATAGAGAGAGGGCAGCAGCTCCAGCACATGAGAGGAGTTGACAGACTCTTGGTCATCCTTGCTTTAATGGATGCTTTGAGACAGGAGTCCCTGGAGCTTGTTTGAAAGCTGCCGGGCATGGTGGACTCTTCTAAGGATGCCCTCACCAGCACTCGAGGTGTTTTTCATTTACCCAGACTCAAACTAGCCAGCTGAGAATACCTAAGACTCTAAGATTCAAGGCATTTTTTTTTAATGCATGTGCATGTCTCCATTAGGCTCTGAGCCCTGGAAATCTGGAGGAGGGGGTGTTGGCCTCAAGTCCCTGAGCACAGAGCCCTGATGTGCGTGAGCATCCTCGTTTTCTGCCTGCACCTCTGAATTGGACCGTGTAGCTCTCTAAACCAATTTTTAAAAACTTCTCAGAGATCTGATTTTCCATTTCTAGTGTTTTCCTTCTCTATAGAAATGAACCAGTCACAGGCATCTTCCTGGCATCTCACATCACTACCCGAAAGCAGAGGAGCAGGGTCAATCCCTTGGTCCTGCTCAGGGTGGCAACATTGTGAGCGGGAAGCCTCACCAGTGCAGTAGCTAGGAGTGCAGGCTCTGTGTCCACATCCTCTCCGCTTTCTCCTCTGTGTGACCTTCCCGAACCTCAGCGTCCTCATCTGTGAGATTGGTTGATAGTGCCTATCTCGTGGGGTTGTGGGGATGATTACTGCCTAGCATATGTGTAGTCCACACCCCACAGATGGCAGCCTTTATTATCCATCTGCATCCAGCCCAAGTGACCCTGGATCCCGTGGAGGAACCAAGGAGGGAAGCAGACGTCTTTGGTCCAATGGTGGTCTTGCCCAAGAAGTTAAGGCACATTTTCCTCCTTCGGTTTCGAAAGAGCCGCTGAGCTTCTGTGCTGTTGGTGAGGATGACCAGTTTGATCTCAATTAAGAGATGGCCAGGCCAGGCCTCTGCCAAAAGACAAGCTCTAGTGAATCACCAGCATCTGGCTAGGTTTTTACTGATTGAGGTCTTCTAAGCCCCTATCTTGTTTTCTGGAAAGAAAGAAAAAGAAAAGCTTGGCACTCTTTAATGTGAAATACAGCATTACCTTGCCAGATTCTTCCTTCCTTCCTTCCTTCCTTCCTTCCTTCCTTCCTTCCTACTTTCCTTCCTTCCTTCCTTCCTCACAATGAAACTTGAAAAGTCATGTAAAGTAATCCACATTTTAAATGGACTTAGAAGAATTACTGGAGAAATACTATGACAATCCAATTGTAAAGTGAATCTTCTCACCCTAGTTTTCTTTATCGTAGATGTGGATTTTCTTATTTGGAGTTTGCTTAAAGCCACATTTAGCTTTTTTTTTTTTTTAACGTACTGAGATTGTTTTCTCTGGGACTCTCATTGGGACTTTGGACTCCACACCCCTGCCCCCAGTGCCTTACAGATGAAGCTGGGTCAGCATCCCCATGGTTCCTCTGGGTGGGGCTCTGGCCCTTTATCCGCATGACTGAAAAGTCCCTCATTCATCAACATGTGCTTTGGGAGAGTGTGGCGCCCGCTGAGGGGTGGGATTCTCAGGGTGTTTCTCCTCCAGCCCAGGACTTCAGTTCTCATCCCTCCTGCTCGACGTATTACCTTTCTCAGCAAGTGAAGGTTTTAGCATTTCATCAGAACAGAAAAGAACCCGACTCAGACCAACATCCACCAGCCAAAAGAGAAAAGAACAACAAACGCCCAACAAAATACAAATAAATTTCTTTAAAAGTGCAGTCGTTGGGAAAAAGAAAAGGCAGTTCGTCAGCTTGACATCAGAGGAGCTGCAGTCACCCTGACAAGCCGCAAAGGCTAATGTTTTATTCACCAGGCCTGAAAAATAACTTCCCAACGAAGGCCCCATAAATAAACCAGTGTGATGAATATTACACGAAATAAAAACTGATAAAGCAAGAGCCCTAAACACGAACCACACAACAAGGTTAGGAAGTGTGTGGTTTTCATTGCCTCTAATGCCAGGTGACCCGTTTGGCAAACCGCCCACTCGCCAGGACCCGGAGGAGGGGGCAGACCACCGAGGACACCCTCTCGCCCCAGCTCCCGGGGGCCAAACGTGAAATTTTCCAAATGGATTCCATTTCTTTCAGCTCTTTCGTATTAGGACGTCACCTGCATCCACTGAGAGAGAGATTTCCGTACATTAGGAGCCACCAGCAGCAAATCGTTTTTCCCACGGCCCTGGCTAGGGATTTTCAGGGAGCGTCGCTCGTGAGGGCAGACAGGCCCTCCACTCCTTTCCCTATGAAGACTACTGTGCAAAGAGCCCAGAACCCGGAGAAGGATTGAAGATGATACATCCCGGGCTCTGTCCCTGATGCGCCGAGGGACAGGAGCCACTTCTCGGGCTGAGAAATGGATCCTTAATGCCCTGTGTGCACAGCTCAGGTGGCCCGAGAGACAGGCAGTGAGGACAGGGCGGAGGTGACTGTTCACACCCAGCTCCCGACTCCCCTCCCTGATGCTTCGCCCCAGTCTCTGGTCGCCCAGGGACGACGCCTCTAAAGTCACATTAGTTACACCTGAGGAGGGCACAACTCAGAGACAGATTTGTTAGTTATTGGAAGGCGTGGAGGGGGTCTTGCTGTTGAAAAGCGTGAGGAGATAAAAAAAGGAAGCTGCAAAAAAAAAGAGTAGCCTGCAAATATGTAAACTTTTTTATTTGGACATTTCTGTGCATGTACACTCACATGCACACACTGACACAGACACACACCTGTGTGTAATTGTGCACAGGCCCACAGACGCACGTGTACACACACCTGTGAGCATGACTCTACACACACCCACACACGGACTCGTGTGAATGACTGTGCACACCCAGCCACCCGTGTGCATGTGTGCACACGCTTGCCTCCCCGAGTGCATGAATGCACACCCACAAACACACAGAGGTGCATTTAACACTTTGTTCAAATGACTGTTTTGGGGAACCAACTGCGAAAATCTAGAGGCTGTAATCATGCCAGTTTGAGTCCAGAGCTTGACTTGTGGGTATAACCATCTCCCTTGTGGCTCAGATACAGAACTGAACTCAATGCCTCGCCATCCTGAAAGGGTTTAAAACAGGAAGTTGTGGTGCTGGGGCATTTTTTTTCCCATTTAAATATTGCAGTTGTTTATAAATACACCCTTTCCCAGCCCTCTCCAACATGCTGACTCTGAGGGAATTTGCTTTCATGGTTAGCAACAGAATCCAGATGTTCATTACAGATGTTTTCATCTTTTTCTTTTCCTTTTTTTTTTTTGTTCATCTCATAAATTCAGGCTGTCATGGAAAACTGCAAGCTTTTCCGTCTCTTGGTTTCTGAGTGCCAGGCCTATGTCGGGAAGCACCAATGATGACACCCTCGTCATCGTGTGGGTTCCCTCTAATCACCCCAGATTGGGTCACTTTTGAGATGTGCTGGGACATGCTGTAAAGTCACACTGCCCCGTGCGGCAGGGGAGACCTGAGGGGGACCACATGTCATCTTTATACTGACTCTGAAGGTCAGGGTGTCGAGGACAGCTTGGGACCCAGCCCTCTGAGGCCTTCCCCATGTGGAAAGAAACAAGCCTGAGATTTAATTTCTGGGAAGCTGGGCTCGTGCAGGGCAGCTGCCGGCTGCCTGTTTCCCAAAACAGATTCTACTGTGTTCAAGTTTAGCTTCAGGAGGTGGGGGGGAGAAGGGGGTATAAGAGCAGGTAGAAGGATGGGGGACAGTAAAACAGGCTCTGTGTCACCCCTAGTACCCCGGGTACTGGTTACTGCTGTGTTTCATCAGTGCCTAGAACCGTAGAACATAGGGGTTGAAAGGACCCTCATGGTCATCCAACCCAATCCGCTCATTTCACTCATGATAAAAAATGTGACTCAATTGAAGAAAACACCCAAGCGGCTTATCTGAGGTCACACAGGTTAGGGCCAAACTAGGACCCAGACCCCAACTTTCAAGCCAACACGGGCTGTGCTATCATAGGCTGAGTCCCCCTGGGTCAGTGCTCCTTACGCTGTGGTGCCCAGGCTAGCAGCATCAGAACCACATGGAAACTTGTTAAAAATACAAATTCTCAGACCCCACCCCAGACCTACTGAATCAGAAACTCCGGGACAGGCCCAGTAGTCTGCTGCTCGACCTTCCCTCCAGGTTACGCGTGTGCTGCTGGTCCGGAGACCTCACTTTGAGAACCACTGCCCTAGCCCAATGGTTTTCCAAATGTTCCAGAAACCAAACAGCCAGAATCGTATAATAGCCCACGGGTGAAGAAGAGAAAAAAGCAGCAAAGCGAGTTGTAGCTAGCTCCTTTTTTGTATCCAGGGCTCATGGGAAAAGCATCTGTCACACAGGAATTTTCCCTCCGTGGTAATGAAATGCTTGGGGACCCACGTAGCAATTTTAATTCCAGAAAGGATGGTCAAGTCTATACTCATGGATCCCACTACTAGGTGGTGTATTTCAGCCTCTCTGTGAGTATAGACTGCTGAAAATGGATGCAGATGGAGAGCACCTTTTACATAAATGAAGTTCTTGGGATAATAATGGTGGGGGTAGGGCTCAAGGGACGTGAGTTACGACGGCTCCAAATGCAATTCTGGAAAAGCTGTTCGCGGGAACTGTTCTCCATCTCACCCCAATCTCCCTGAAATTCCACGGAAGAAGAGAAATTTCACAGACTACAGTCATAGAAGTGTCACAATACTTTAATAAATATTCTCTGCTCACTGCAGCGTCGTGGATAGCTACACAACCACCTTCCTAGTTCCTTGCCGCTACCATTGTAGGGGATGACTGGGCTGATCAAGATGAAACCCCATTTCCTTCCACTCCATTGCAAGGTATCTGGAGGGGCGTGCCAGCAAACACACGGGAGAGGTGTGAACACGTAGCAAGGAATATACATATTTGCCAGTTTCTTTGCTTTTCAGAGGCAGGATGTGAGTAAGAAGTGTGTGTGTGTGTGTGTGTGTGTGTGTGAGAGAGAGAGAGAGAGAGAGAGAATGTGTACAGTAAATACAAGTGCATTTTCTTAATCTGACTTATGAACGCGTTTTCCTTGAACATGCATGTGTACACAGGAACGTGTGAAGTTATGCATGCAATTCACATGCAAGGGTGCAGATGCCCCGATTCAGTGAGACTGTCAAGGATCCTGCACCTTAGGCCCTGAGAAGGGGTTCCGGAGATACGGATGGTGCTAGGGATATGAAGGGAAGCTTGTTAGCACCTGTGGCTCTATCCCAGCTGTTACTAACATTTTTGCCAAGTAAGCACAGTTTCTCCTTGGAAAAGTTCTAGCCCTGAACCTGATCTTAGGAGACGCTGGGATGACGCAGATCTTCCCCACAGTGTGAGAGTCAGGACTGTTGAAATAGTAACACTTCACTTTTTTATCGTGCCTTTTTAATTGCCTCCTGAAGGCCAGCAGCCACCGATATAGCCCCAAAGCCCCAGAGAATTCTCCATTGTTATTCATTATGTGCATTTCCTTGTTCAGAGCCATGTCCCTCTGGATGTCCTGGTGAATGAGCTGCCCCTGGGAGCCCATTTCCTGCAGAGCTGGGCTGGGTGGTAGAGGCTTGCGGTACACCCGAAGGCCAGACTGTTCTGTGTGACAGGGTGAAGTTGAAGGGCCGACTCAGAGGAGAGAGGATGGGGCTGGAGGCTCACCTCCACAGAAGAGAGTCTGCTCCTGGGAGCCTGGACACCGGAGCGTGAAGCCCCTTGCCCTCACTGTCCTGTTTACATGGGCTGCTGGTCACGGGGCATCAGCTCTTGGGACTTCAGTTGTCCCATCTGAGAAACTGGGATTTAAAAGAACAACGGAAGGGGCTGTTACAGGGCAAATGAAGAAATGCAGGTGAATCTGTCTGAGCTCACAGGTAAGAGTGACGAGGAGAAATGCGTCACTGTGATATGGTGCCAGTCGATCGGTGTGAGAAATAGCAAGTCTTGCTTTTTCTGTAAGAACCAGTTGAATAGTATAACAACAAGAACCGGGGCAGGATTTCTGGAAAATCCCAATACTGGACAGGAGACTCTAAGTTCCAGATATGTGCTGCAGGCAGCATGGAACTCAGGGAAGGCAATCTTGCTGGGGTCTGGGGGGCTCGGGGAAGGCTTGGGGGACCTGAGACCTGGAGGAAGAGCAGACGGGAGCAAACAGGAAGGAGGCGCTTCCAGGATGACCGCGGTGCCTGTGAGCACAAGCACAGGCCAGGGGCACTGGGGAACAGCAGTCTCGGTCCTTGACGTCACTGGAGGTAACGCCACAGCAGGAAGCAGGGGCCAGGCCTAGGAGGCTGGGGCGCTGTGCCCGGGAGTGCAGACAGGGGCCTGCGCACACGGACAGTGCAGGGGGGTCTAGCATCAGGGATGAGAGTCTGGCTGGTGTTTAACCTCTCAGAGCCCCAGTCTCCTCCACCGTGAGACAAGGGTGATGATTATAACGTCTGCTGAGGGGGCTGGAGTGAGGATCAAATGAGATAATACAGGCGCCGTTCTTGGCCCAGGGCCGGGCGTATGTTAAGGTGAATAATAAACCGTGCATCTGATGACAGGTGCACGCCTGTTTCTCTTTCTAGATAGTTTATATCTAGGCCCCCGGCAGGTGAAAGAGAGAAGTCACGTGCAGCGGTTCTCCCAGACTCTGTCCCAGGCACCTCCCCTGGGTAACAAACAGAGCTCCATGTGCTTTGTTCATAAACTGAATACCTGCCCTGGGCACCAGCGAGATGAGAACCAGTACACAGCTGCCCCATCCCTCGGAGCCCAGTCCACTGAACACAGCCCTCCCGTACAGCTCCTGGGCACAGGGCAGACGCCGTACGTCACCAATAACTCGAGGAGCCTTAAGGAGGGGCTGGCCGACAGCCTTGGAGGCCAGGAAGGTATCAGAGAGGAGGTGACATCTGAGCTGGGTTTTGGAGGACAAGTGACAGTTCTCCAGCAGAGCATATTCTAGGCAGACAGAATGGAACGCCCAAGGTTCACTGGTTCAAAGGAGCCCAGCACATTGAGGAAAGCCAGTGTGTCTGCGTAGGACGAGTTGGCGTGACTGGTCAGGAACAAGACATGGGCTCTGTGTGGGGCACAGCTCTACATGGTTTACACACGTGCATCTTCAGGCTCACACACACCCTCTGAGGTGGGTCTGTCACTGCTCTCATTTTACAGATAAGGAAACTGAGACTGGGAAGATGTGTTGGGGACAGACTGTGATGGTCCTTGATGCCTCCCTGGAGAGCTGTCTCAGCCCTGCAGACCCTTAAGCCGAGGGATTTACAGATGGCTTCCCGTTGAGGGAAGGTCCTAGAAAGGATTCCTCTGAGGTTGTGGAGGTTGATTGTGCCTGCAGGTCGAGGGAAGGATCCAGGGAACAGGAAGGGCGAGAGGGACGGGGAGACGGGAGAGAGGGTCAGAGAAGGTGTGGAGGACTTTGTCCTGGTAGAACTCTCATGTGTGTGGGCTGACGGTCGGTTTGGTCTTCGGGGTGAAGTCGTTTGCTATCAGACAAACCCTCTGGGGTCATGGCACGTTCTTTTCCCAAGGATCTTTCCTCTTCTCATTCTGCCTCCCCTGCAGGCACTTTTGTCGCAGAGCCAGTTGGGTGATGCTAAGGTTGGATGGCTCTGAGCAGGAGTTTTGCTTGCAGCCTCCTAAGCAGTGGTTTTTGCCTTCTCTCTCTCTTCTTTAGACTCTACTCAGTCTCCTTTTTTTTTTTTCTGGTATAAAAATAATGGCTTTGGATGACATGACATCAGGTATTGATTTAAGGGATGAGAGTTAAACAGTTCTGTGTCTCTGGAACAAAAGAAATTGAAACCATTGCAGCTCACAATGCCTGGGGAGGCCAGCGTGGGCTTCTCGATGAGAAGAGCCAGGATGGCAACTTCTTAGAAAAAGAAAACACTTTTGGAGAAGAGAAAACATTCTTCCCAACTCCTTGATGATGGACAGTGCCCTTACTGAGGCTGTGAGATGATCAGCCGCATCGTAATGGGGTTTCTGAGGGTCATTCTCCTCCATGATAGGGTTTGCAACCCACCGCCCTCCTCTGTCTCTGTGTCTCTGTCCCCCTGCCTCTCTGTCTCTGTCTCCTTCTGTCTCTCTGTCTCTGTCTCTCTGACTCTCCCTTCCCTCCCCCACGCCCTCCCCCTACTTCTTCCTCATTTTAACTTATGAACTCAGGTGCTGGCCTCGGGCCTGTACCTGGCCTTTGTCCCCAGTGCCCTGGACTCCCAGTTCATCCCCTTTGCTCCCCACCTTGGGCTCTGTATTGATTTATCACAAAACACCTCCCAACAGCTGTGCTCAGCCTGACCCCTGCTTTGCTCAGCAGCATAAAAAAATAAAAGAGCTACAGATGGTTCCTTCCGGTCCTGAATGGCTGGAGGATTCCCAGTTTGGAGACAGAATTCAAACCTAGATGGCAGCAGGTGAGGATGAGGGGGTGGCCCGGGGGTTGGTGAAGGGTGGTGGGGACAGGCCACTGAGGGTGCTGGTCTCCCCCTGCTCTGGGCTTCGGGGGACCATCTACTCCCTCGCCCTCTGGGGCCAGAGGTCAGAGCTGACTTTCCCAGAAGCCCTGAGCCTGCTTCTGGAGCTGCGCGTGAGTGGTGGGCATCTCATGAAGCCTACAACCCTGTCTGGACCCAGGATTGCTCAGACCTGAGACAGAATTGAAAACAGAATAGTCTAAGACAGCAAGGAGTGACTGTCAGTCAGGGGGTGGATGTCACTATGGAGGGGACCAGGCCAGGCTGGGGAGGACCAGCCCGGGAGCCCCTCGGGACTCTCCATACTGTTGTCTGGACCCTCCTCCGTCACATGGGCATTAGGAACTATGGTTGAAGGGAAATGGGATTCTGTGATCGTCCCTGCAATGCCCACAAAGGACCACAGCTAAAATGTGTATGGTCTCCAGCAGATAGACACCGGGGAGCCATGGGAATGGCGGACAGGCAGCAACACGAACTCAATTCGGAAAGCCTGTGGCGCCATACATGTCTTCTGGGGGCTTCCAATATCTCTGGGGATCAGGAGTCTGCGGTTTGTGAAAACGTCTAGTCATAAGCTGAGCGGGTGCGTGGTGAAACCCCAAGCTGCAGGCAGGAGGAAAGGGACAGGGGAAATGTTTGCATGGGCCGATGGGGGTGAGAAACCCACCCTCTGACTCCAAGCAGTGAAGCCCTCCAGGCCCTGGGGCAGGGAGAGCTTGCTGATGCGGGGTGATGGGCACAGAATGGCATGGGCAGAGGCAGGGCCGCTATGGGGGCCAGGGTCCAATTGTGAGGAAGGAGGTGGAATTGAAGAGGAAAGTGAAAATGCAAAGAAAAGACTTTGAGGCTGAACTCAGGAGGAGATGAATGGGAGTCCATGTGGCAGAAACAGGAGCCCTGCACGCAGCTCTTGCTTTTCACACATGATGAGCTGGGTCCCCTGGGAAGGGGTGTCAAGAGGCCATCGGGTGGACACGCCCCGTATATATTGGGAAATAGAGGCTTAGAGCCTGGGTAATACAGATGTGAGGTATAAAAACATTTCTTTGAAAGATTTTAAAAAAGTATAAGTAGACAGGTTAATGAGACAAGACACACACTCATGGAAAGAAAAAAACAACCAAACACTAGATTGAAATAACCCAGGGACCCAAGAGATAGCATGAGTGAAAACAAGACAAAGTGACCAGTGACAGTACCAGCTGTGAGACAGTGGGCTCAGAAAGGGGCCACAGTGGGCAGGGGGCACCGCAGGACCTTCAAGCCCAGAGAAGACTCCCTGGGCACAAACCTGCCACGCAACTTCATGACCCAAAAACTGCACGGCAGCCACCTCCTTGTGGGCTGGGCTTTCCCCGTCTGAGAACCAAGAACTGGTGAGAGTTAGGGGGCTAGAGAGATGGCTGACCCCTCATTCCACCCTGAAAATCCCACCTATGAAAGATGGAGGGGGACATCAAACCTGAACATCCCCTGAAACACCATCACCCTGTCAGTTTAAAGAATCTATGGGGACGATCCAAGATTCTGTGGAGTTCAAAGGAAACCACAGCAGGGGGCATCTCTGTGCACACAGAGGGGGTTTTGGCAATGACAGTTGGGGTCTGTGTGGGGAAAACCAGGCCGAGCCAAGGGGACTTCTGGATGGTCTTAGGGCAATTCCAGAACGATCCAGGGCAAGGGGTGAAACCCCAGCCCAGCAGCAAAACCAGCCTGACACCCTAAATAAACGCTTTACTTTCGTCTAAATGAGGGTCAACCACTTGGCCCCTCTATGGGATACCGAGGGCAGGGATGGGGGGGGAGGTGAGACGGGAGAAAGGGAAGGCAATGGTCCATCCCAAGGTGGAGTTGACCTCAGGTGGGCAGACAGTGAACACACACATAGACACATGTGAACACACGTATACACATACGCACACACAGAGAGTTTCTGCGGTTCATCTGAAGGCCCATTTTTCAGGACAGCCTGACTCCTTAGCTGTAAATGGAGAGGAGAGTCAGAGGCCCACAACCCTCTGAGTGGGGGCAGGTGTGGTAGGGGTGTTCTTCTGGCTCTGACTTAGGGGTGTGGGCAGAGAGGCTGGTAACATACCTGCCACTTCTTTAAAGGAGGAACAGGGGTGGGAGAGCATAGATGGAGCCTTCTGGGATGAACAAGGAGTGAATCTAGAGCAAAAGTGGGCAGGGGCACTTGAGTTTTCATTCTGATTCTCTGCATTTCCCAAAGATGCACCCAGGAGATGGCCATTGGGCCAGGGTGGCCTCTGGCTTCCCTGGCTTTGTGAGTGAGAGTCAGGGACCAGGGGCGGCTCTTTAGAGCCCCCAGGGGTTCTGTAAGCCTCCTTGCAGGGAGAAGGAAGAGAGGACACCAGGTTTGGAGTAACTGCAGGATTATATAGTGAGGGTCGTAATGAAGCAAGTTCTCAGGGGTGATTTGAGTTTACGGCATGACCATATAATATCATTGGCAGTAATTTTTACTGTGTGAGAAGAGGCACGAAGGATGAGGCACTTTAATCACCCCAACTGCCCTCCCCCCGCCACTGAGGGAGGAATCGCCTGCAGGAGTTTGGCTGGGGTGGAGGGTGGGTTTGGGGAAGTGGCCCTTTATGGGAGTCCTCAGGATGGCCATAGAGGATGCTGCATTCTGTCAAGCATTAATGAAGATAATAATAATAATAATGAAGCAGGAGGGGAATTGTTTTCCATGGAGAGCAGAGCTGAGCTGGAAACAACAGGGGCCCATAAATTCTCCTGTGTCTGAGGCAGGAGGAGCTGGGTGGGAAGGTCAGAGCTGGTGTGAACGTGCCCTGAAGAGACCTGCGGTGACAGTGCCTGGGGGTCAGGGTCTGGGTTACCACGGGCAGGCGTGGGTACTGTCCCTCCCTGCTGCGTGGCTCCTTTCTTGCGCTAGCGTTCCTAACTTCTTCCCTGCTCCCCTCCAGCCACTGCCTGGGGCACCTGCTGATGCAGCTGTCTGCCCACCTTGCCCTCCCCCTGGCCCTCATGTGGCAACCGCCAGGGCCAGGATCCTGAGCCCTTTGCTGCCTAGCACCCTGGTGCCCTGTCCCTGTCCCTGGGCAGCCATGGTTATCCCCATGCTATTCTGTCCAAGCAAAGAATTTAATTTCACAAAGTGCAGGCACTGGCCATTCATCAATTGGATGCTGTTTTCACAGGTGAAGCAAAACGTCTCAGGCTGGAAAGAGATACGTGCCCCTCCCATGGCTCAGGCTCCAGAACGAAGCTTTGGAACGTGAGGGTCTTGGCCACACCTGCCCTTAGCCAGTGGCCAGTGGGGTCAGGCAGCGTGAGACCCTGAGGCTGTCTGAGCAGCTCACCCCCCAGAGCTGGGCTATTTAAAACAGTGGCCATTTAAACTTAAATGAATTTAAATGAAATAGCTTAAAATTCAGGTCCTCAGGCACACTGGCCACCTTTCAGTTGCCCAAAAACCACATGTGGTAGTGGCTATGAAACGAGAAGTCTCAGCCACAGAGCATCTCGGTGATGGCACCAACTATTGGACATACTGGTCCAGAGGCAGATCCTCCATCAGATGTGCTGTGATGGAGAGGGTGGCCTGCACGGGGGCGACCCTGGGCCCTGAATGCTCAGCAGAGTGTAGCTAACTCTACAGAGCAAGAGGCCTATGGGAAGGTTTTATATTTAAAAAAAAAGGGGGGGCGTGCTTGCCTTTCTCGCCAATCCGAACCTATCCCCTGTCTGCTCCATACGCGGATGGCATGCTGTGCTTCCTGCCACATTGCATCCATGAGACAGAGCCCTCCCACCCTCCTTCCTCACCTGACTACTTTCCATGCCCTTTAAGATCCAGGTCAATTCACATTCAACCTCCTGCAAAATGCTTTTCCTGACTTCCCAGCGTGAGGTAGGGTCCTGCCCTCAATGTCTGCACAGACGTGTGAGTGATGGAATAAATGAGAGACTGGGATGGAGGGGGCTTGGCAAGAACAGAAGGCTTTTTCCAGGTGAAAAGGCCACAGCTGAGTTCCCAGGGTGAGGCAGGTAGAACTGTAGTTAAAATAAATAAATAAATAAAAATAACAAAAGAACAAGCTGAACTTTTGCTGTTCTCCCCAGTTAAGACCTGACTCCAGAACACTTGGCAGCCGGTCATACTTCTGAGCTGAGCATCATTGCGTGGGTCCCTGATCTGCCCTCTCAGAGAATGACAGGGTCCTGGCAGGAGGGGGGCACTGCCTGATATTCAGGGTCTTTGTTTAGAGTCTCAGAGCCTATACCCAGGGTGAGTTCTCAAAGGCTCTGCCAGTGAGCTGGGTGATTTAACCTTCCCCAGAGCAGGTTGGATCCGGCAGAGAAGCTCAGATATTACAGAGGGAGAGCCTGGAAGAGGGCAGGTCCCCATGGACGGAAATTCTCAAGGGTGGCTGTGCCCAGTGCAGCCTCCTGGGAAGGCAGGCAGAGGCCAGAAAGGCCTGGACACAGAGCCAGGAGATGAGGGCTTGATTCTGGCTTGCCTGCTGGTTAGCTGTGTGGCTTCGAGAAAACCACTTAACCTCTCTGGGCCTTAGCTGCCTCATCTTTAAAATGGGGATTAAAAATAAATGTTTTTATCTAATGCAAAAGCTGTGGTCAGATTAGGTAAGTGTCAATATGCTCTGTGAATTCTGAAGTAGAAAGAAATGAACTCTGAAGTAGAAATGAGGGGACTGTTTGTCTGTGTAAAAGGGTCTTTTCTGGGGAGCTGGGGCCCAGGGGGTCAGTTCACTTCCTCATTGCAGGGCTATGTGAGGGAGTGGGAGCTCACTGGAGAAGGATTAGGTGCTGTCCTGCTGGAGGGGCGCTGGGGGGTGGGGTCGGCCTCAGAGGGCCAGCAGCCTCTGGCAGGGAGAAGTTCCCTGTGCATCTCTGCCTTGCCATCTGTACCTTCGGGCAGCAGGCTAGGGAGGGTTGGATGGACCTGGGCAGGAGACCTGGACCCGTCATGCACCTCCATGGGCTGTCGTTCTCTCACCTGTAAAACAGGAATAAGATTACTGTGAATCAATGTACAGAAGGCATCCAGCTCAGCGCCTGACCCAGGGTTCCACCGAGGTACTCCTTTCCTCTCCCCTATGCACATAAATATCAAACTGCATGGCCTACCAGGAAGATCCAGGTGTGTTTGCTGCACCCATGCACGATTCCTGGTTGTCAGTAAATCTCAAGTCGGTCCGTGCGGGGGCTGAGAAAGGAGAGACATGTTGGCCTCTTCTATCTTTTCAACACCAGTTGCAAGAAATCAGGAGCCGAGGTGAGACGGGGAGCCCTGGGAAATGCGACAGGGAAGCTTTGACAGGCAAAGGGTCCCTCCACCAGCGGTCCCCACCCCAGCCTTCTGACACCCTTGCCCCCAGCACCTTTGACAGCCTTGCTCTGGGAAGGAAACACCCCAGAAATATGTAATTGATTTCACCTCTTGCCAGTTCTTTTTTTTTTTTTTTTTTTTGCGGTACGCAGGCCTCTCACTGTTGTGGCCTCTCCCGTTGCGGAGCACAGGCTCCGGACGCGCAGGCTTCAGCGGCCATGGCTCACGGGCCCAGCCGCTCCACGGCATGTGGGATCTGCCCGGACCGGGGCACGAACCCGCGTCCCCTGCATCGGCAGGCGGACTCTCAACCACTGCGCCACCAGGGAAGACCCTCTTGCCAGTTTTTAACCTGGGCTTTCAGCAAGAGGAAAGGATGCCTGATTAGAATATCTCTGAAGAGGCAGTGAGTATAGTAATGGACACTCTTCTAGCTGTCCCTCCTGCTTATAAATCTATCGCCCTCTGAAAGTGCAGATGGTCCATAATCGTCCATCACGCAGGAGTTCAGCACCGGAGAGCTCCTGCGTGGGTTTTTCCTAGGAGGCTCCTTTTTCTGCAAGCTAAACGGAACTGCGGCTCCGCACAGCCCCTCCTCGTGATGGAGTGCAAGCAGTCCAGCTGTCAGGAATGATTTAGGGGGGAACGAACAGTAAATATCTGAGAGGTTGGAGCTCAGAGCAGGGAGGCAAAGAAGGCACCTCTGCAGCTGTACTTATATTTTTGTTGTTCTTTTCATTTATTTTTAAATTTTATTTTATTTCATTTTAGAGGGACAGCAGGTGGTAATATCCTGGGAAGGGGCCAGTCTTGAGTGACCTTTCTAAGGAGCTCCCTCTCTGTCCCTATCACAAGAACGAGAGGAGGACTGAGCTCAAGGGACCGTCCGGTTGGGGGAAATGTAAATGACTGGGTAGTTGATATTTAGGGATAAGTAGATTCCCTGAAACCTTACTGGGCTCACTGATAAGTCCCTCTGAGGTTAAAGCTGTATCTTTTGATGAGATGGCCCAGGTTGTCCCTGAACTTCCTACCACACATGGGCCCAGGAAGGCCCAACCCAACAGGCTGCCCAGCCTCACCTGTGGAATTCCCAGTGATGAGCCCATCACTCTGTCTCCCCTGGGGAGGCTCACGTGAAGCAGCTCACCTGTACCCAGTTCTTGTTCAGTGTCTCCTGCCTGCTCCCGCCCTGTGCCGGAGCTCGAACAGAAGGAATGGGCAGGAGTGCCGTTGCCTGTTGCCTAGGATGGGGGATCGGCTGAGGCTTCAGCTTTCCTGAAAGACTTCATTGTTGTCTACAAGGAGCGGTCGTACCTGATGTGCTAAACGTGACGGCTGCGTGTCCTACAGACCTTCTTCCTTGATACAAGCCTTCACTATGGGGCTTGTCCTCTCTGCACACAGAGGAAAGTCCCTGGGACCGTGACCCTGCCTTGGCCCATGGGCAGCATTTCACAGCTGCCCAACCCTCCCCACTCCTCTCTGCCTGCCCAGAGGCAGAGGAGCCAGGACTGGGCTGCGAGGGTGATGAATGAGCGTCTGCCCCCTACAGGTGCCGGACTCGCTCTGCCAGGTGGTGCGTTATAGCTGCGCGGCAGCAGGAAGTCTGCCTGCTCTCCCCTCTCCACAGCCCTCTCTCCAAGGACCTCCCTCCCTCCGTCCACCCAGACCCTCTGAACTCCGGGTGGGGGGAGGCTTTCAGAGCACAGAGCTGAGGGCACAGGCCAGATATCTGCCGGCATCAGCTGCCTGCCCCCACCAGCGGGTCTGCCCCCCGCAGGCAGGAGGTGAGCCACATGCCTTTCTCTCAGGAAGGGGGGGGGTTGCCAGGGGGAATTGCCAAGGGGAGGTCCAGAGAGGGACCCCACCACCCATCAGTCCCCGGGCTTGCCCCACATACTTGGATGGCATGGCGTGGGTGGCATGGCAGGTAGAAGGACGCAGCAGAGGGGCCAGCTATGTCACTGCAGCAAGCAGCATCCTGCCTGTGAGGGGCTCAGCAAGAAGTGGGCTTCCTCTCCCTGCAGCTCCCACAGAGGCACTTGGGTGATTCAGCTCCTCCTAGAAATGGGCACCTGAAGATTTGCAAATAGCCTGCAAATGCCAGGTCCTGAGTTCTCATCCTGCCTCGACAGCTCCACAGCAAACTGTCCAAACAATCGGCCTCCCTTCGCTGTATGCATCTGTGCACTAATGAAGCCTGGCTTGGGCTCACGCTGGTGCATCATTCCATGCACCACCGGCCACGGGCTGAATGCGTCTCTCTCACCAGCTCTCAGCAAGCAGTCGTCTCTGGCCAGGGCAGAAGAGCGCTGAGTAGGGGCACTGCTTCGTCTGCAATCCTGACAACATCAAGCGCAGGAAGACGATGGGGTGTGAACTCCCAGGACAGGGAGGCTTGGAGAGGGGGTCCAGGTGGGTGGGCACATGCAGCCACAGGGTGCCAATGTCTGTTGGTGGCCTCGCAGCTGCCATTACAGGCTCTTTTCTTGGCTGCAAAATGTGCTGCCCTCACCATCACTCGACGTGCTGGACTAGGAGAGGGGTTTAAAACCTCAATTGATGATATGGTTGACACCTAGCAAACAGCTCTCAGATCTCCCTCCCAGGGAAACCTGCCCTGGGGTCAGTGGTGATGATGGGAGAGGGACTGTCCCTCCTCTGTGCTGCAGCAATGACTTAACCCAAGTACTAAGAAATGCTGTCTCCTGGAATCGACTCTCCATGCCTGTGGAGCCTCTTTGAAAAGTCCTGGTCCAATATTTCTCTTACCAAGATCTTGATCTCACCATCTTCTGTTGTTACACACCGGTGTTCTGTGTCTTTCACACACATTCTTTCCAGTCCCAATGACAATGGGTTGGGAATGACAAGAATCCCCGTTTGACACCTATGGCCCCGTGGTTTAGGGAGCCTGACAGCTTTGCCCAAGCCCCACATTCAGGGAAGGTAGGGCAGGAAATGGAACTCAGCCTTGCCTGGTTCCCGGCCCCAACTTCCCGCCCTCCAGCACACTACTGCCTCCCTTCCTCCCCCCCACCTTGTTTCTTACTTTCAAACTAATGGCTTCGACAAGTGAGCATGGGGCCAGTTGTCCACACCCAGTGCCAGCCAGTCTCATATGCTTCCCTGAGTGCTTTGCAATTGCTGGAGCTGGGAAGGGGGCTTCCAGGCAAAGGACTTTGGAAACACAGCACTGCCGGTTAACTCACAAAGCGTCCCAGACCCCCTCTAAGGACCCAAAGACAACCCTGGATATTCTCTGTCCAGAAGATGCATGTGTGTACACAGGTGCACTCGGGGCTTTGAGACCCGTGGACCGTGCTTAGGGATGCTCGTCTCAGTGGGTGCTTACCTGGGCCCGTCTCCTTTCCATCCCAACCCTTGGGCATCACGCTCACCTGCCGTTGCCTTTCGACACAGCGTGACGTGCATTTCATCATTCCTGGGAAAACAAGTTTCACTTAGAAGCCAGGTCCTTAGTTCTTCCATCCACTGCCCCCAGTCGGTTCCGCTCCACGTGGGAAAGCGAACTAACTTTTATTAAGAGCTTGCTGGGTGCCAGGCTCTGTGCTGGGAACTGTGCCTGGGCACGCTGCCCGCACCAGCTCGTTGAATGGATTGATGTTCCGCCAGCCCTTCAGCGTTGCAGTCTCGGTGAGACCATACCTGCCTGCCTTAGCTTCACGGCGGTGGCTCTGTGGAAACGCTCTCCCTCTCCCTCTCGTTTTCTTGGTCGGGTGCCCTCTCTTCTCCTCCCCCGTATTTATCATTACTTCTGAGGCACACCTGGAAACCATCCTTGCCAGCATATTCCCTGGTATCTCTACCTGTACCCACCTCTTCTTTCCTTACACCGACATTCTTCTGTGTCACCTTTTGCATTTTTTTAATAATTGTAGACACGTATACAAAGTTGAGTAAGTCACGAAGGTAAGTTCTGGCTCCTGAATTAGAACGTAGATTCCTAAAGCCTTTGGCATCCTCTAGTCTTCACCACTTGGGTTCTCTGCACCTGGAAAATACTCATAACTCTGTTTTTCCTTCTCGCCTCTCTCTCTCCCTCCATCTGCCTTACGTGTCTTCTCCGTGAGCACACAGGCCAAGGCAGGGCCCACACACAGCACATTTCTGATGAGAACTTACCTGCTGTCCATGGGAAAAGTAGGCATGGAAGTTTCTACCTCTTGCCTTGAAGTGCCTTTGTGTGCTGGCTCGGCTGAGGGGGTGTGTCTGGGTAGGGTCCAGAGGAGGCAGGGGCCCGAGCTTTGGCTTAGTGACCGTGACCTCCCTAAGACCTGCTGCAGTAGCAAGAGAGCCTCTTGGTTTTGTGTTTTTCTTTCCCTAACGTTGAGTTGGCGTTTCACACAGGGAGAACGTGAGGTGGGCCCCTGAGGTCCCTGGACCTTTGTAGGTGGGGATGCGCCTTTAGAAGATGACGGGGTCCATCTGTGCCCTGAGCTCCAGCACCTCATTTGAGCACGATAAGTTTTAAGCCCACCTGTTTCTTCAGCTCATTTGAATCTGAAAAACAAAGGCCATGAATCAAATCTATGCGTGGTGTTTCATGGCACCTGGATATTGGCAGTGGCACTGCTGGCCTGTGAGGGCTTCCTCTCCGGGGACCCTAGTGCCTCTGGAGATGGCCTCCCCCAGCTGTGTCACCAGTTACATCTAGGACCAGATGGTGCTGTAATGGGGGCTCCTGGCAGAACGTGCCAAATTCTCTGAACATGCCGAGAAGGTGGCTTCCCAGGACCGTGAGGAATCCATTTTCCACTTACCTATTAGTGCTGGCGAGAGCCATGCTGTGACACAGAGAAGTGGGGCGGCTCCTCGGAGCCATTCCAGCTGCAAACAGTAGCAATTCCGCTCCAAGATTTTAGGAGGAAAGACAGATATGCACAGAACAGGCAGGCAGAGCTCACAGCTGTGAGGTGCGGTATTTTCATGTCGAAGGCTCTATCGGCAACTCAGCAGAGAGCGGCAAGCTGCTGTTCTCCAAACCCACCAAGGGTAAGATGTGGGGAGTGAACTCAGGGTTCATCGTGCAGGATTTGGGATAGATCAGAGGAAGGACTTTTTCCGGCAGTGGGGTTGGTTTGCCAAGGGAGACAGGGCATGGGGAGCTCCTTACTGGGAAGCATTTAAAAATTGTACCAATTCTCATGGTGAGGGCAGTCAAAGAGGGTCCTGCCTGAAGGCAGGAGAATGACTGAGTGAGCATTGTCAAGTCTGTTCGCCAAGCAGGAAGATCTGGGGTCCTGCTGCCAGCTGGGACAAATGGGGCCCTGATTCTGCTGACGGGCTGGGCTGCCAGCAGTGCCTCTTTGTCTTGTGGCTTTGGGTCAGAGTCAGCACCAAGAGGGCTCTGTGGGGGAGTGAATCCCAGCCACCACCCCCCAGAGGCCACATTTGCAGTGGTCAGACAGCAAACCCACCACAGCCTTGTGGGAAATTTCCCACATCTCAGGAGCCACAGGCCACCTAAATGGTCCAGCACCACAGGACATACCAGCCAGCCCAGGCTGCTCTTGACAGTAATTTGCCCCAGGCCCTCCAACCAGCTGATCTTCAACTTTGTACCCAGAAACCGGGCAGAGGCCTCCTGGGTAATCGCTGCTCTGGCAGCCAGGCATTTTGCACAGGGAGGTTGCCGTGTATCTTCTGAGTGGCCAGGAAGAGCCTCCCTGTTGCTCTTTCTCCCTCACCTGCCTCTCTCACTTCCAGCCTCTTACCTGTTTCGTCTCTTGCCTTCTGCTGAGGCCCGCCAGGCTCCCAGGTTCCCTCCTTTTTTGGGGTAACACAGGTTTGACGGTTCTTCCTTTCTGGCTCCAGTATGCCCAAACTTTGTGGTAGAAATGAAATGCAGGGAAAACCATCTGGGAAGTAGGTCATGTAAAAAAAACAACCACCTGCCTATAATTAAACCAGCTCCTTACAGGGGGCTGTCCCCAGAAGAGCCAAAATCCAGTGGCAGCTTCCTCCTCCGACCCCCTACACCTTCCCTCCTTACAAGGGAAATCTCAAGATGCAACACTTGACACAAATTTTTCCAATAAAATTCCATCAGGCAAATAATAAAAACATCACAATATTAGTACTCTGACTGCCTCTTGACTGCATTATTGAGAAGGGAAACTGAAAGGTGTGAAGGTGCTAATCGTGGATACGAAAGCAGGAGGCATTGGCTGTACTTTTCAGGTAGAGCCTGTCTCGTTTGCCCTTGCAGTTTTGTTTTCTGGATTTTAACATGTGATTGGTGGTGTCCTCTGGGTTGGAGTTTTGGATGACCCACGACGGTCTCCTCCTCTTTCTTGTGGCCTCCTCAACCCCATGCTGGGTTTCTTCTTGGCCACTGGGTAAGCAAATAACACCTGGACCACCCAGATCTTCAGGCCCAGAATGCTTTTCTTTCACTCATGACAGGAATTAGTCCTTACAAGGACCTGGCTGACAGCTCTCAGATAGGACCTTCTGTCTCTCATAAACTTTGCCAATAGTAGGCAAGCAGTTCACAGGAGGGGGACTGACTAATGATGTGCTGGAGGTTTTTCCAATCCACGAGACAATTGTTTTTAAAGGAGGAGGGGGGAAAATTTATTTCTAGATATGACAAAGTGGTAAAGCTTAACTTTCATTCTCAGGAAATTATCATGAAACCAAGTGATTAAGACTTGGGAGTTAGTGTGTGGTGTGATAACTGTCTTGTAAAGGGCAAGATTTGTCAGCCAGATCTAATCTCTTTCCCTGTCTCTCATCTACCTGGGCCGCCCTGTGACTCACCTTGGCCTCATCAAAGATTGCAATTCTTCTTCTTTTTCTTTCTTTAAAGGATTGCAGCTCTAACCACATAGCAAGGTTCAAAACCACTTACTGGTTACCTGGGAAGCAACTAGCTGTTAAGGGGAAGTCAAGCATTCAGGGACACCTTGCCAATTTGCAGACAGTCTCAGGTCTATCTTTTCAGCCCAGGAAGGCACAAGTTTTGTCCCCTCCTCGGTATCCAGGGGAGAGATCCTCTTTTCTAGAATGCTCTGCCACACACACCAATGTTGCTTTCCATACTTGCTCGGGCCGGGATTGCCAGCAGAGCTCTCCGGATAGACCCAAACCACCAGCCCTCTGAAAGGAAGCCAGGTGTGCTCACCCACACCCCGTCCTGGGTGAGTTCCCCACCAGGGGCCTCCCAGGATTGTAATGGCATCTTCAGATGTCAGAGCTTGGCGTGGGCCTGAGCCGAGACCTCAAATGCTGTGCATTGGCTTGACTGCAGAATCAATAGCAACTTCCTTATGGCCATTTTGTTTGGAGATAAACATCTAAAATATGACGCATTGGGTCTGGTTTAGTGGAAAGAGTGCAGACTTTGGAATGAGAATGGCCAGGGTCTGCAGTTTCAGCCCCGCTGCCTGCTGACCATGCGGCCTTGGACGAGTGACAATCCCAGTGTCCCAGTCTCTTTGTCTGAATGATGGGGCAGCTGTGGGGGGGTAGGGAGGCGGATGGGAGGAGGGCTCAAGGAGAGAACAGAGAGGAAGCACCAGGCAGGCAGTTGATCCTTGTGAAGTGTTAGCTCCTTCCTTATTTTGAAGGATGTGCGGGTATACATGTGCATGTGTGTGCATGCCTGTGTGTGCATGTATGTCAGTGTGTGTGTGTGTGTGTGTGTGTGTGTGTGTGTATTTAGGCTGGACAGTCAGACAGCTGGAAGCTAGTGTTTCCAAGTAAAAATACAGGATGCCTTGTTAAATTCTAATTTCAGATAAACAATGAATGATTGATAGTATAAGTATGTCCCAAATATTGCATCATACATACTTATACTAAAAAAAAGTGTAATACATTATTTGTTGTTTATCTGAAATTTAAAATTTAACTCGTCGTCCAGGAATTTAATTTGCTAAATCTGGCAACCCTAGCTGGAACAGGGTTTGTCATTCTGGTTGTAAAGCTGGACTGACAGAAGCAGGCGTGCCAGGGAGACTATGGTGGCCTTGGGGTGTGGCACGCTTCCCCCAGCCCGCACTCCTTGAGTCTCTGTTTGGCCTGGTGACGTCTTTTCCTTTTCTTGTTTTGGGGGTCCTTCAATTGCATCAGGCAGAACTTTGAGCAGTAGACAGTCTTAGCTGGGAGCCAAGGTAGCAACCAAAGTCTCGGCCCAATGGGGTTGCCCCTGACTCAGGGCTGACTCCGAGTTTACACTGAGCGACACAGTACCAGCTTGGGCTGCTTACCAGGCTCCATCTACTTGCTGACCTGGGTGCTGGGCAATGTTCTCTGGAACCTTATCCATTTGTCTCATGGGTGACATTTGATCTTCCTGAAACAGGACCCAACAGAGCTCGGAGCAGCTACCAGATAGTGTGACCCCCGCACAAGCCAAGGCCTCAGTAAAGCCTTTCTGCCTTCTCAGCCCCAAGACACCGCCGCCCCTGCAGCTGTCTTCCAGCCCCCCAACCCTCCACCTTCACTAAACCACTGCCTGCCCCTCTGTGCCCCAGCCCGGCAAGTTACACCCTGGTTCTCCCAGGCTGCTCAGTTGGTGCTGTCACCCTGGTAGATTCTGCTGCTGTCGGCAGGGGTCACATACACGTGCAAAGGGGAACTAATGGGAAATAAAATAGTTTTCCTCCCCCGGAGACCCCTCCCAGCTCTGCCAGCAGACCCATCCCTTGCAGAGTGAATTGTTTTCAATCCAATCTCGTTTTTATTGAAGTTTCCTCCAGGGTTAGCTCAGGAGACTTCTCCCCCAGCCTCTTCCATGTGGCCTTATTTACCAGAATCCCCTCGACGTGGCATTTAAGCACCTCCATTAACATTTCGTGCATCTGCTCATGGCGAGCATGGGCTCTCCAAAACCTCAGGGGTGGCGGGCACAGTGGCAGCCCGCAGAAACGCCAGGCTTATTTTAATTGGTTCAAAACTATCGCTGGTGACCACAGAGGGGTCCCTTTCCTTGAGTAATGACCTGGAATTTGATCATGCAGCTTTTACTAGCTTGTAAGTGGAACCGTGTTCGATCAAAGCCAGAGCCGGGGGCACATCTGCCCACCGTGGCACACTCAAGCCCCGTACACACCTGCCCTCCATGGCATACCAGCCCTGGAGGACCCGGGCAAGTGTGCATGTGCAGCCCGGTGGATGACAGATGGCAGCTCTTGGGGGAAATCGTCTCGAATGGGTTTCTGGCCATGGACTGGCCTGTCTCCAGCTCTCTTGCAGACTTGGCCCCTCATAACAGAACAGCCACCCTGCTGACCCCTCTTGTGTCACTCTGGGTTCCTTGTCTGCTTGAAGACGTTTGCTTGCCAAGGAGTGGGAGAAGCCCTCTGAGCGTCCAGGACCTCATGGCACCCTTCTCAGTGTGGGGAAGCTCTGCTCAGAAGTCGACCACTGGATCCCCAGGCTCTGTGCCCTCCCCTTGCATTTTTGGAGGAGAGGAATGTGAGAGCTCGAGTTCTTGGAAACACGGATGGTCTACACTCCAGAACATTTGGGGACTTAACGTCCCCACACCCATGACCCTCGTTTAGAATGCAGCACCTTCTGCTTCCTGCCTACTTAGGCTAGTGGTTTCTAAAGAAAACTTCAGTGGGCAGTTGAAGAAACAACTCTAGACTACCTTATTGTCCTTTAAATGGAGGGAGAGTGGAAAGGGCAGATCTGACTCTTCCAGAGTCACTGCCACGTGCGTCATTCATCTGTTCCGCCATCCAGGCCAAGGAATTCTACTGAGTCACTGAGGGTGTAAAACACCGCGCTACCGGCTGAGTGACCATACACGTCATCAGGGCCTTTCACTCTCTCAAGGGGCTTATAATCTAACCATGCTTGTCTCAAAAGTTTTTTGGAGATATGATAATTAAGGTAAAATATAATATTTTCCTACCTGCAATTAACAGTGGTTAACATTTAGTTATACTGCATAGTTTAAAAAAAAAGAAAGAAATGAAGCATTATAGATGGAGGTCAAGTCCCCTCTGCATTCCCAGCCTCAATCCCCCCCGACATACAGACACCCAGAGGTAGCTCTGAGCGTCGACTTGTTGTCCATCATTTTTGTCCCTTGAAGACGCACTTGCACACATGTAACCATGAACAATAAATAGATCATAGTTCTGTGTCTTTTTTTTTTTTTTTTTTTTTTCAGCTGTGATAGGTCTTCATTGCAACGTGCAGGTTTCTCTCTAGTTGTGGCGCTCGGGCTTCTCTCTAGTTGTGGTGTGCGGGTTTTAACTTCTCTAGTTGTGGCGCGCAAGCTCCAGAGCACATGGGCTCTGTAATTGTGGCAAGCAGGCTCTCTAGTTGAGGTGTGCGAGCTCAGTAGTTGTGGCACGCGGGCTTAGTTGCCCCACAACATGTGGGATCTTAGTTCCCCGACCAGGAATTGAACCTGCATCCCCTGCATTGGAAGGCGGATTCTTTACCACTGGACCACCAGGGAAGTCCCTGTTTGTCTTTTTAAAGTGCACGCACGTGACATCTTTCTGCAACTTGCTTCTTTCAGCTTTGTGTTTTTGCAGCTTCTCCGTGCGTTTCTGATCTACTCCTTTTATCTGTTGTGTAGAAATCTGTCTTAGGAATTTACTGCTTCATCTTTATCCACTCTGTCCTTTATGAACATTCCGGTTGTTTGGAAAACGTTGCTATTGCAGAGGATGCCATGGCGTGGGTCTCTGTGCCCATCTCCTCTTGCACTGGAGATGGTACCTGTGAGTGGTCTGTGAGTGGCTGGTCTTAGAATGTTCCAGATCCTGCCCACAGCTCTCCAACTGTCTGGACCTGCCTGTGCTCCCCCAGCCGTCTCCTCCACCCTCACTGAGATTGCTAGTCGCGTCTCCTTTGGTCCACATGAGAGCTGAGGTGGCAGCTTACTTTACTCTGAATCTCCCAATTCTTGCACACCTTTCCTGTTTATTGGCAGGCTTGGGGCTCTGCATACTCCTGGGGAACTGTGGATTACTCCACCCTCTGCTCTCCCACTTGGGAAAGCAGTCTGTACCCCGGAAAGATTTAAGGCAAAACCTGAAACTGTTCTACTTATTAAAAAAAATTAAGAAAACCATTTGCCAATGTCTGGACTCCTTGTTAGGCCCCCAATGCCTGCACCCCACTTCAGGAGTGATCATGACCCCTGACCTCCCCGGCCAAAACGCTGAGCAGCCTGTGTAGGGCCTTGACCCCTCCCTGACCTCTAAGTCTCTTTGGCTGCTGAGCCTTCAGGCCTGGGCAGGCCGGACTACAGACCCTCGGACCCTCAAAGCAATCCCGGGAGAGGGGTGGAGATGCAGGTGAGGATGAACAGAGGTCTGGAGATGTTTACATTTGGCCTCAGGGTAGCTCCCAGAGGTAGGAGAATTGGCAGGGGTGTCCGCTCGTCCAAGGAGCATCTTGTGGCTCAAGACCTGGGCTCAAGCACCCCCTTCTCCAGGGGACATGCTGCAGCCACAGGGGCCCCCAGGGATTGCCAGTGGGAAGCAGAGTCTCTGGGCAAGTGAAGTAAACAGCAGACCTCAGGCCAAGTTGCCCTGGCTTTGGCACTTTATCTGCAGGAAGAGACTAGACGCCACGCCCTCCCTCCCTCGCTGCTCTGAGGGTGTCACTGGACCTTTCCCATTTTCCACTGTCAGGACCCCCCTGCCTGGGGCTCTCTGCCCCTTCCACACCCAGACAGCCCAGCTCTGGCCTGAGCCCCTGGGGTCCAGCCTGGGAATTTGCTGGGGATCTAGGGTGGGAAGAGGTGAGGTAAACAGGACCAGGGTGTCATGGCTAAATGAATGAGTGAATGACTGATGCGTGGAACCCAGGGCACTGGACCCACTAATGCTCCATCCTGGGACTCGTGCTCAGGAAGTGCACAGAGGCCCCTGTCCCCTCTCTGGCACCTTCCTAAACTAGCCCCTGTTATGTGGCCCCACTTGTCCTGACTCCTTTGATGGTCCTGCCCCGGAGGGGTGGGGCAGGGGTGCTGTGCAAGAGGGGGCAGCTGTTTTAACTGCTGCGAGCTCACATCGCAGATGGGAAACCGAGTCACCCAGCGGCCACTGTAGCAAGAGCAAGCACAGTGTGGCAGTCACAAGCCAGGCTCCAGGCTCCAGGTTCCCTGGGCTCACTTGAGTCCAAGACGTGCCAATATGCAGGTTGTGCGCCTTGAGCGGTTGGGGCTGAGGAGCTCTTCAAGGGTTCCGTGCCTCAGTTTCCCTCTAGGATCTCAGGAAGGGTTCACGTGTTACAGCAGGAAGAAGGTTCTGAGAGTCTTGATGATCAGAGATATGGCCCTGCCTGAGCCCCTGTCCTTCCCTCCTGCCCGATCTCCCCTCCCCGGGGAGGCTGGAGCAGCCCCAGAGCACCCCCCGAGTCCTCTCCTGTGCTCGGCCCAAGACTGACCTGGCAGAGGCGACAACACAGTTTATTAAGCCAATGAAATCTTTTAAGTACATGAGCCCCAGGGACCCCTGAGGTCTTCATATGCTTGGAGGAGTTTCCAGGCCTGAGGTTTGTGGGCTGCGTGGGACCGGCGGTTGGGGGTAGGGGGGGTCTGTCCCCATCCCAGGAAGGGTTCTGTCGCCCTCCATGTCCTCACTCAGCCCCGAGTCGGGGTGCAGCTTGCTGCCCCTTGTTCTCTGTATTACAGCTGAGAATCTCCAGTTCTCATCTTTTGAAAAATCTGCTCTTTTCCTGGTCTCCTTCTTCCCTTCCTTTCCCGCCCCGCTTCTTTGTCTCTTGGGACTTTTCCTGGTGTGCCTAATTCCTGGGGGCTGCAGCGGCCTTGGGGACGTGGGCCCACCTTGCTGCGCACACACAACCCTGCGAATCGATTCCAAAAACGATTAGTTACAGTACAGTAGCGCTGCTAACTGTGGCATTTTGCTTTGCAGTTATTGATACATCATCAGAATTGAGAAGCCATCGTCAGGCAGGGGAAGAGAGGGCAGCTGGGTGGATGCACAGAGGAGGGGGGCATGGAGACGACTGTCCTGCAAATGCAGGGAGCCTGGCTCTGACGGCAGGGATGGATTTTGAGGCCCCGGCAGAAGCAGGGGCTGGGGCTGGGGTGTCACTTCAGAGACTCACGAGGGCCAGGTCGTTCCTGGCTCGTTCCCAAGCAGACGGCTAGACCCTCGCTGCCTCCTTCTCCCTCCTGCTTCGATGTCACTGCAGGGGCACAGCTCCTTCCCTGAGAGTGGGAACTGCTTGCTGGGTGGAGTATGGGGGCAGAGGCAGTGACATTTCTGGTTCTGTGAGGGGACAGGGCCAATCTCTTGCAGTGCAAGATAAAGGACCTGAATCAGACAGCGTTCTCCAGAAAAATGGAATCAATATGATCTATGTATCTATCTACCTACATATGCATGTATGTATCTATCTACAGCTACGTGAAGATATATCTTGTAGCTATAGATAGATGGTAGATATCATGTAGAGATAGGTAGGAAGGAAGGAATGAAGGAAGGGAGGGAGGGAGGAGGAAAGGAAGGAAGGGAGAAAAGATATTTGTTTCAAGGAATTGGCTCCCAAAGCTGGTTGTGGCAAGCCCTATAGGTTTTGACTAGTGAGGTTAAATGTCTAGATAAACTGCAAGGTCAGCACCAGCTGCAGCCCCTGGTCAGCCGCACACACCTGGAATCTAGCCTGGTGCTGGGGAACCCCAACTGGTAATGGGGTGATGCTGATAATTTATCCCCAACCCAGCTCTGTTGACCTGAGCAAAGAGTTGGGGCCTGAGTTGGGAATGGGTGACATGGGCCATGCTACCATCAGTCTGCCCATTGCCAGCCAGACCCCATGGCCTATTGCCCCCATCTCCTCGCATTCCAGGGACCCGTCCATTATGGTGAGTCTCACTACAGGGGAGCCGCATAGCTGGGAGCATCTGCTGCCTTGAGGTGGTAAGCGGGGACGCCTCATTATAACTCCGTTATAACTCCCCTCAGCCTAATGTTTCCTCCTCACTGTGTTCAAAGGATGCGGTTCCCATGACACTCTGTCCTGTGATATTTTTAATCAAGAGCACGGGAGAGCATGTGTCTGATGCACTCCAGATATTCAGAGATTAAAATGGTTTTGTTCTCACGTTTTCTCTTTTCAATGCAGGGTTAAGTCAGATCCGCCCGAGGAAGATTCTGCCCACGTTTCCCTCGAGCTAGTCTGCAGGCCCCTTCGGCTGGGACCCTCTCCCAGGAGCTGCCCATCTGCAAACAGGTGCGTGCCCCCTTCCTGTAATGCCGTCTTCCAGCATACATTCTGCTCCACCTGACCTGGTTCTCAAACCCAGAGCATCTCGGAGGCCTGGGGGGCTAGGGGTGGGGGGCACAGCCATGGGCGGCAATGTGGCCTGGAGGGGTGTCCACTGGGGAGCTGTAGTCAGTAGAGAGGAGGGTCCACACCTGTCCCCACCACTTGGTTCCCGGACCCCTCTGTGTTTTTCACCTGCCCTCATCCTGTCCTTTCACTGAAATGCAAATCAGCGACTGTATGATAGATAATTAATAGACTGATCAGCCAGCAAGGGAGGTAAGTAGATAAATAATTTTAATGATCCTTGGGTTGCCCATAAATTCCCTCACCGCCTTTTTATTAAACGCTCTGTTTACAGGCATCATTTATACTGCATGTCATTTTGCGAACCCCTCCCCCACTTCCTTAGCGGCACCTACCAGGTCTGACCTGGGGTGGACACGTGGGTGACAGCAGGTCCTTTCCAGGCAGGGCCTGGTCTGGCACAGGTGACGGAAAGCTCTGCCCGGGGAGCAGGGCTAGGTGGCAATGGACAGACCACGGTCAGGGCCCCGGTGCGACTACAACCTATATTTAGGCAACTGGGGAAACTTTATTATGCTTGGCACCTGTTCTGTAGGTCTGAGCTCATTGTTCTCCCCTGGGACGGCTTCGGCCTATTAATAGCCTTGGCTGAGGTTTCCTCGTTGCTCCGAAGGCCAAGAGAGAAAGTGGGTTAATAAATATAAAAGAGGGCCTGGGGCCAAACTCTCTACCAGACTCTCCGAGAGCCGTGGCTGCCGAACCCGGACAGGGCATGGGGTTCCCTTCACCCCAGTTTCCTGCTCCCCTACAGAGGCCCAGTGCGCAGCTGGCGGGTCTGAGGACCAACGTGGAGAAGTGCTCCCAGGTTTCCACGGAGCTGGGATGGAGGGGGCCCTGGTGGGAAAGGCTGCCATCCGCATGGGGCAGAGGAGGGGGCTTAGGTGTGGCCTCCGGGCATCTAGGAGGAGACCGAGAGGGAGGGCGTCCTTGGCTTCCCTGCCTCCCCTCCTACCTGCACCCCTTCCCCACCATTTTGCTCCTGGCCTTCTATGCCGACTCATCGATACGTGGAAGAGAAAGGGGACGAGGCCCTCAGGATGGTCACTGAGCCAGATCCCTCCCTCCTGGTCTTGTCCCCAACTCCTGGGGTCTGAGGCAAGAACAGTTCAGCCTGAGTTAGAAACATTTGTATGGGGAGAATGGACTCCCAGGAAACAGAGCAGGGAGGACACAGGGTAGCTGTCCAAGGACGGGTGTACCCAGGGTCTGCCCACAGCTGAAATTCGAGAGCATCAGGTGCGTGCTGGCTGCTGGCGTCCTGGGCTGGGGGTTATCAGCGAACACTGCTGAGGGCCTGGGGCTGGGAACAGTTCAGTCCCTGCCTTGTTTGTTCTCAACATGGTGCTGTAAGGGACACTCCTAGAATCTGTGCTTCTTCAGGTTTGGAGCAGGGCGCAGGGAGGTCACTGCCACCAGCTCCTACGTGTATGGCCACAGCAGCCTGCTGCGTCAGAAAGCTTTGCGCCTTGTTGTTTGACTCCGTCAGTTTCGTCAGTTGGTAATAAAGCTGAGCCGTGGGTGTTGCTGCTTCTATACAACGGGACTACCCAGCCTAATGTTGGTGTCTACTGCAGGCCTCCAGACGGTCAGCTGGCCCGTCTCCTCGGAGGACAGTGTTCGCCCAAGGCAGTGAGGGAATTTGGACTGAGCGGAAAGCCTTTTGAAGCTTCACTCAATGGAATTGAAGTCTGAAAAATGGCCCAGCAGAGGCTCCCTGCCCTTTCAGGAGTCTGTCTAGCTCAGAGCTGTGCCGCTCGCCCTGCTGCCTGCCTGGCCCACGCAGGCTGAGTGGGAGGAAGACGGGCCAGGAGGCAGAAAGCGCTGACGGGCGTCTTTTCCAAACGCTTCCTCCCTCTGGCAATTCGGAGGCCTGCTGGAGGGGTGGCCACCCAGCCTGTTTCAATTATGTTCTGTCCAGAGCAGGCAGACAAGGGCACAGGACTTTCGTTAGGAGAGAGAGGCGCCGGGAAAGCAGAAAGTCTTTCTGTAACCAAAGAGCATCCCTGTCGGAGCAGCTCTGCATCTCCTTGGCCTTTCTGATCGTTTTGTGGCATTTTTTAGGGTTTCTCATCTGTTTCTGTTTGGGGGTGGGTGGAAAGGAAAAAAAATAAATAAATCAGAGGCAGGAACAAACTGCTGGTCCACGGTCCCTTCCCCCTGTGAAAGGCATCACAGCAGGGCTGGGCCAGGCCACCCTGCCGCCATCCCGTGCTCTGGGACCCGCAGCACCTGGTCAAGGGACAGAGCAGGCTGGTTCACCCATGGGAAGGGGCCTGGTGGGGAGGCGGACACTCCACCTCTCCTGAGAGGCCAGTTCAGAGCATCGTGCTGACAAGTCTTGTGACTCTGCATGGTTACATCTGCTGCCATGGTTGAGCCTCACCCAGCCCCGTCAGAACCGTCACCCCCCACTGCAGATGAGGGCCCTGTGGGGGGCTGGGACTGGGACTCACATTTTCTGGGTCTTCTGATCCCTCACTCATTGTGTGCCATGCGGAAGTGGTTTGGCCATGAACTGCCTTGGGAGGAACACATCTGTCTGACTGTGGGCGTGTCGGCCCCAGACTGGCCTCCTTGGGCAGCGGTTCGTGCAGGACAGAGTGGGGTCCCCGGGGTAGGAGCCCCAGTGTTTGGGGAGCTGAGTGAGGGCGTTGTCACCGGAGTTTGCTGTGTCCTTGGTTTGGAGTCAACACTGGAGGCCTTTCATGGAGTTGTGCTGTGGCACTGGGGTGTGTGTGTGTGTGTGTGTGTGTGTGCAAGGGGGAGAGACACGCTCCAAGCTGGCAAGGGTTTCTTTCTCAGAAATCTATTCCTAATCCTGAAATATGAAGGAAGTAGGAAGAGGGTGTTGCTGTGGTCCAGTTGCTGTCAAATGTCTGAGCGGGGAGGGAGCCGGGGACCTTCTTGTCCAACTCCCTCCTTTTATGACCAAGAAGGAGATTGGGGTCTGAAAGACCCATAACTGGCCCCAAGACCCTCAGCCAAGTGTGGAGGCAGCTCTCCTGAATCCCACTCAGGACCTTTGAGGCTTGGTGTCACTTTCACTTACCATCAGAGTAAAAGTGGTACTTTCAGTGACTAGCACTCCTGTCCACCTGGTCCTCCCGTTGGGACCGGACAGGTGGAGGTGTGAATTAATTTCACAGGGGTCCCTGTGCTCCTGAAGGTGAGTGGGTGAGGTCAGAGGCTGAGTGCTTTGTCTGCCTTGTTTCCAGGAACTGAGCCCCCAGCCATTGGGCAGTGGGGCCGTGGGGGGGGGGAGTTGATGATTGGTCAAAAACCACCAGAGCAGTGCCTCCTGCCCTGACTGTGCCTCAGGCCCCTGGGTGGGCGGAGGGCGGCCCTGCTGAGTAGGCACTGGCTGACGGTGGGGGCCACCTTGGGCAGGTGCCTGGTCCCCAATTCAGGGGACTCTCTCAGTGTCCTAGGAATGAGTATGTCACCTATCAAGAGAAACGGTGTGAGGCAGGAACCAAATGAAAGGGTGAGGGATTGGGTTCTCCCACAGACACTAGTGGGTGTGAGCACAACCACTCTGAGAACACGATTCCGCTCTCAGGGTGACCTCGTTGGGAGAGCCACCAGCACCTTCGAAGGTTCACAGAGTGGGAGCTAAGAGCGCTGGCTCTCTGGTTGTCTCCCCCGTCTTTGCTTCCAAAAACACTTTCACCTTCCTCCCCTGGGGCTGTCAGGGTCTAAAGACCTTCAGTGGGATCGTTTCTTTTCTTTTCAAATTAAAATAATCTCTTAGTACCTTTTCATTATTACATAAGCAATAGATGTTTGTTGTAGAAAATACAGACAAGAAAAACGAAGGAAGAGCACACACCCACAATCCAACTGTCAGAAACAACCACTGTTTACACCTCAGTGTTTTGTTATCTTCCAGATAGTTTGCAAACATAGAGCTTGCACATTTATTTCACCCTATAGTCGTTGTTTGGTAACTGGGTTTTGTTGTCGTTGTTGTTGTTGCTTGACAGTATTTTCAGGAACTTCTTTCTAGGCTGATAGCCACCTCATTTTTAATGATTGAGTATTATTTCACTGTATAGACGTACCCTAATTTCCTTAACCAGTCTCCTCAGGTGGGTTTACAAAGACTAAAACCGGCTTTAGCCACTGACCCTATTTCTAAAACCCTGCACCACACTTTAAGAAAGCAGAAGATTAATTTTCCAAACAGGAATTAGGAGATGATTATGCACATTGTAAAGGTGTCTGCAAACATACCCTCCAAAGAGTGTCTTTGAGAAATGGGCTCCTCCAGGGTATTATTGCAGCTACAACGTATCAAATACCCATTCACACTGGACTGCACGGAGGGTGCCACATCTGGCTTCCCATCCATGTCCCTTCATTCATGGATGTCCTTCTCAGGTCCACAGAATGTGTGTGTGGATGTGAACACACACTAGTAGTGCCTATGCATACACACGTACACGTGTACATGTGCACCCACTCATGCACATGCACACGGGCTCACACACATGCACACAACACGTGCTTGTGCACACTCACACATACGTACACTCATGCACATGCATATGTGCACCTACACACAGATTCTGGAAGCTTTTCCCCACTGTCGGCTGAAAGGTGATGTTAATTTAATTCATTATTAATCACATCTGTTTATCAGGTGGTCTGCTCCCAGCAACCATTACTGAGGAATAAATTATCATTTCTCTCTAAAAGATAAAGGGAAATGGATGTTGATGAGGTGAGGCAGGTCAGTGCTCCCAGCCCACGTGACTTATTATTTAATGAGACAGACAAGCCTCTGAAGAGAAAATGCTTAGGAACTTTTAATAAAACCAGGTTTGAAAGCCCCAAATCCCCAGCCTGCAGGCTAGTGTCCACAGGCTTAGCATGGAGGGCGGGGGTGGGGGGCGGTCCATGGTGGTGTCACCGTCTATGAAGTGATGTTGTAAGCTCCCCTAAGAGCATCTTTGCCCTGACAAGTCCAGCTGCAGGCCATGCCCCCAGGCTCGCCACTTCCTCTAGACCATTCAGAAGAGAGCAAGGCCTAGCCATGGGAGAGTGGTGCCCACAGGGGGCAGTTGTGTGTTTATTCAACCATATACCAAATGAGCCACCAGTAAACACACTTCTGGTATATTTGTATTCAATTTCAGGCTATATATATATATATATATATTTATTTATTTATTTATTTATTTATTTATGTTTATGGATATATATCATATATGTATTTTTAAATAATATATTGGGTTGAAATTCACATAACATAAAATTAACCATCTTAAAATGAACAATTTAGCTGCAATGTAGTTCAACCATCACCTCTATTTAGTTCTAAAACATTTCCATAGTCCCAAAGTAAAACCCCTCACTCAGGTATATTTTTGATTAATATTTATAGTTTTAGGTATGAACATATGAAAACTTATAAGAAAAGATCAGCATAATTTAGCTGTAGTTATACAAAATTAAGCCAAAATTCAGGTTTTGCCAGTCACTGCTTACATGACTATGGGTTGGTTACCATTCTCCTATAGTCTTAATATTCACATATATTAAATGAAAGAAATTTTTAAAAAAACTTCATAGGTTTAATCTGATGTTGAAATTAGACCATATGTGAGGATAGCTTAGCTCTATAGCACAATACTTGGCATGTAGTAAACTAAATGATCTCTCTTATTGTTAAAATATATATATGTTTAGAGTTACTTTATTTTAAAGGTGCCCCAACTACCAACAACCCTCTCCCTCCCTCTCCCCTAAAAACAAAAACTTGAGAAACCGGGGCAAGTTCAACAGTGTAACAGTCTGGGGTTTGACATAATTCATTCACTCACTCATTCTTTCAGCGCCTGTTTATGGAGTGCCTGCCGGGTACTAGAAACACCCTGTTTGAACCCTTGCTCTGTCTCTTATTAGCCAGTGACCTTGGGCAATTTATTTAATCTCTATACCTCAGTTTCTTGTCTATAAAATGGGTTAATACCATCTTTCTAGAAGAACTGTTGACAGGATAAAAGAGGTACTTATTGTATATGAAGGAACGAGGACAGTGCCTGGCGCACGGTGAGAGCTCAGTGTACGTACAAATCTTTTTTAAATTTATTTATTTATTTTTTGCGGTACGCGGGCCTCTCACTGCTGTGGCCTCTCCCGTTGCGGAGCACAGGCTCCGGACGCGCAGGCTCAGCGGCCATGGCTCACGGGCCCAGCTGCTCCACAGCATGTGGGATCTTCCTGGACCGGGGCACGAACCCGCGTCCCCTGCATCGGCAGGTGGACTCTCAAACACTGCGCCACCAGGGAAGCCCTAAAATTTATTTTTAATTGTTGTAAAATACACAGAACAAAATTTACCATTTTAACCATTTTTACATGAACAGTTCAGTAGCGTTAAGTACATTCATGTTGCTGTGCAGCCATCACCACCATCCGTCTCCAGGACTTCTGCATCTTGCACAACTGGAACTCTATTCCCATTAAACACTAGCTCCCATCCCCCTGACCCCAGCCTCTGGCACCCACCACCCTACCTTCAGTCTCTATGAATATAACTATTCTAGGGACCTCATATACGTGGAATCATACCATATTTGACCTTTTGTGTCTGACTTCTTTCACCGAGCATAATGTCCTCAAGGTTCATCCATGTTGTAGCATGCATCAGAATTTCCTTCCTTTTTAAGGCTGAGTAAGATTCCATTGTGTTTATCCACATTATATTTATCCATTCATCCATCGATGGACACTGGGGGTTGTTCCCACCGCTTGGCCGTTGTGAGTCCCTCTGCTCTCTGCTGGTGTGCATTTCTATTCATCTGTCTTGGCGAGATGGGAACTAAATTGACTTGGAAACACTTTCCAGTAGAGGTTCTCCTCTACCTCCCTTCCTACACATAAGGACAAACACACACACACACACACACACACACACACACAAACACAGGCCTGTGAAATCAATCTGCAGAAGAAAGGCGTTTAGATGGCGGGCTGAAGCCTTGTGAGGGAGACCGTCTTCACCCGTCTGTTTGGGGAGCGTTTTTAAGTCTCTAGGTCTTGAAAAAATGTACCCAATGGAGGCAGTCTCCCCTGCCCCCACTTTGCACGAGGCTTATGAGGCCATATGTCACCCTGGGACATTGTCTTCTATTAACTGCTCGCTTAGCTAGATTCCAAGTCCAGGTACAGCCGAGACGGATGAGTTGGGGAATCAGAAGGGCCAGAGTGATTGAAAGGCTTAGAGCACATCCATGGGTCCTGACATAATGCGAACTGGATCTTGGGGCTGGGACCCAGAGTGCTCCCTCAGGGTTCTCCCAGGTCCACCCTGGAGAGAGAGTGTCTTCCAGCCGGAACCAACTGGTTGGGGCATGTGTTCAAACTACCTATGGGCAGGGGCCGGGAAGGTGTGGTCTGGTGGGCACAGGATTTCGGGAGCTGATGGTGAGGAAGAAAGCATTTGTTCCCCAAATATAACTGCAGGAAATAGGGGCCATGCTTCACCCCAACATGCGTGAGTCTTCTGTTTGGGATTTTGTCTATAAATGTAGCCACGTAAGTTGGAAACTTCTGAAATGTCAGTTTGTTCTCTCCTGAGGCCTATTTATGTTTTCTGGAAACAAAAAAAAAAACCAATATCACTTCCCCCTTAAATCACCAGGGTCTCTGGCTTTGAGTCAAAGGGGGTTCCTGGTATTTCCCTCAGAGCCTAAAAACACTGGTTTGGAGACTAAGACACCTTGAGAGGTTAATCACCACGCAAAAGAATAATAATTACATGACAACAATAACAATACACGCTTTAGCTGAAGTGCTTTCTCCACCTGTCCAGGCAGAGCGCCCACTGTCCTGATCGTCTCATCCATAAATGACTCTGTTCGGTAGATTTTTCTGTATCTATGTTTTAGCCTCATTTTACCTACAGGTGGATTCTCCCCTCCCCCCAGAATTTTTGCCCAAAGTATAAATGTAATTAATTTCACTTTTATTAAGAAACAAAAGATATTTTTGTTGGAACTCAGAGCTGCAATTTAGCAGGATCCTAGCTCCCATTTTAGAGTGATGTCACCCATTTTTCTTTTTCTTTTTTTTATTTTTGCCACGCCACACAACATGCGGGATCTTAGTTCCCCGCCCAGGGATTGAACCCGCGCCCCCTGCCGTGGAAGCGCTGAGTCTTAACCACTGGACCACCAGGGAAGTCCCCATTTTTCTTTCTGATTCCCCATCTCTACTGGATTCTTGGTGCTCCCAGAGCAGTACTGAGCTGACAGGGCCTGTGTCAGTCAGCTGGGGCTGCCATAACCAAGTACCACAGACTGGGAGGCTTAAACAACAGACATCTGTTGAATATTTCCTCATAGATCTGGAAGCTGGACATCTGCAGGCTTGCAGATGGCCATCTTATCTCTGTATTTTCACACGGTCCCCTCTCTGTGCATGTCTGCGTCCTCGTCTTATAAGGACACCACTCACATTGGACAAAGGCCCATCCTAATGCCATCATTTAACTTAATCACCTCTCTAAAGACCCTCTCTCCAAATACATTTGAATTTTTTTTTTTGTTTGCAGTACGCGGGCCTCTCACTGTTGTGGCCTCTCCCGTTGCGGAGCACAGGCTCCGGACGCGCAGGCTCAGCGACCATGGCTCACGGGCCCAGCCGCTCCGCGGCATGTGGGATCTTCCCGGATCGGGGCACGAACCCCCGTCCCCTACATCGGCAGGCAGACTCTCAACCACTGTGCCACCAGGGAAGCCCAATACATTTGAATTTTGAGGAGCTGGGGGGTTAGACCTTCACCGTATGAATCTGAGGGACATAATTCATCCCATAAGAGGGCCTGACCCTGATCAGCATCGCACCCAGATGAGCCATTGCTCTGTCCCGCCGAGTTTGTGTCAGGGAATGGCTCCCCAATGACACATCCTGCTCTCTTCAGCATCTCTGCGTGGCAGCCACCTGGACCCTGCACCCGGCCTCTTATTTATTAGGCCATTTCCTATGTCTACCCCGTCTCCCTGAGTCCAGCTGCATATGCTGCTGGGAGCACTTCAACAATGCTGAATCCAGACAAAACTCTCTGATTACAGGCATTGCCCTCCTGCCTCTGAGCCTGGCCGTCAGCAGATGCTGGTGCTCAAATGCAGCCACCCCGCCTCTGATCGATCCGCACCACCGGGACAGGCTGTTTACTCCTGTCTCTCCTGCCATCAAGGTCAATTGCATCAGATGGTGTGGTGCTACAGGCCCCATGGAAGACCTCCACCCTCTTCCACTCCAACCCCCACATCCCCGCACACCTCATACTCAGGGTGTGTAAGTGTGGGGCGGAGACAAGAAGAGGTGGGTCTCCATACCTCCCAAGCTTGCCCTGTAGATGTGCCATGTTCACCAAGGACTGACTTGGGGATGACACAATCTTCTCGACCCTGGCTGTCAAATGAAACGTTGGCTTGTCCTGTGTGCCTTTGCCTGGAATGCCCTTCTCTCCCTCAAAGACCCCTTGTCCCCTGATATTGAACCCAAACATCACCTCCTCCATGAAGCCATCCTGGCACTCGCCCTCCCTTCTCCCTGCTTTGCAGGTGTCACTGTGGCTCCGTGCTCACCCATCATGAAACAACCCCGTGGCTCCTGACCTGTCTTCTCCACCCGGGTGGGAGCAACTGGACACAGATTTTGTTCAAACTTGTTTTTGTCCACCCCCCCCCCCACATGCGCACAGTGCCCAGCATGTTTTTGGTGCTGGGGAAATGCAGACACAGTTCCTTTTCTCCACGGTGTCACTCAGTGGTGTACTGCCAATGATGTACGGTCCACTCCTAGAAGACGTTTTCCACATTCCCAGACTGCCTTAGCCTGTCCACGTCTTCCTCCTACTGTCGTTTTGCTCCAGCACTGCTGACTCAAGTGACCTAACTCAAATGCATTTTATATCTGCTTGTGGCGAGCTCTCCGCCAGGAGAAGCTGCCGGAATGGGACAATAACACCCATTACGCCTTCCTGGGCAAGTGCTTTGCTTTGTAATTTGTATGCTTATTGTTTGTTTGTTTTTTCGGTGTGACCATTGTATATAGTAGGACAAATGGGCTTTTCTGCTTGTCTGTCCAGAACAATTCTGAAGAGTGGGTGGAAGGAAGCATCCCGGGCCACTGAGTCACCCTGTCAGCTTCTGTGGTCCCTGATTCCAAAGGCTCAGCTTTTTGAAGGTTACCCCAGGTGGGCCAGAATCTACACATGGGTCAGTCTGGCCAGCCCTGCCTGCTGTAAATAAAACATAACTCGGGCCTAATCCTCCATCCTGGAAAAGACACATTCCATTGTGTCATATGGCCACCTTGCTCTGTGGCCAGCACCATGACAGATGACAGCTCCACCAGATTTCCATGTGTTTGTCCTACATCAATCACTGTTTCTCGTGGAGGCCATAGCCCAGCCTGTTCCCAAGAACCCCCTGGGTTTGCCGGAGATAATTAGGAAGGGTCTCAGTGATGCCACGGGGATGGCTCCCGGAGGTCACATGGCCCTGGAGAGATGGATTCCATCTTCCCTTTACCTCAAAGGGGACAGCTCCGGGATGGTGGAGGACACCTTGGCCAGGGATGAGCTGGCAATGGGATCCCACGGCAGCTGTGGAAGGTGCAGCCACGGAGTCCCCGAGAGAGAGTCCAGGGTGTCGGAGATCTGCTGGAAGCCATTCGCATTTGACTCTGGTGTGACTCTAGTCCTCCAGGTCGGGAAGCCTGGGACCCAAGCATGGCTGCTCAGGGGAGAAAAGGGAACTCTGTGCATGCCCAGAGAAGAAAGGCAGTGGACTTTGGAGGGCACTTTAGGAAAATGGACAAACCCGGAAATGGAGACGCTGGCCAAGATCGGGGGGAAGAACCACAGCTGGTGGTGGAGGAGAAAGAAGGAGGGAGAGAGCCATGGCAAAGTGGCTGTGGAAGAAGCATGAGGCTCAGTCTGGGCATGGAATCTTCCATCAGGCACTTTCCCAGGAGCCCAGCTCCCTGGGGAGGGGACGGATGGAGGACCACTCTCCTCCAGGTCAGGAGACTGTGCCCTTTCTTCAGTGTATTCCTTTTCCTGACATTCTCATTATACTAATCATTTTGGGGTATATATCTAATATAAAGTCTGCCATAAAGTAATGAAACATGGCATGACTCTGGCAAATGATGTGATTATTACATAATGAGACTAAATGCCCTAAACCAAATAAGAAAATCAAAATCAGATTGTGTGTGTGTGTGTGTGTGTGTGTGTGTGTGTGTGTGTGTGTGTGTGGTGATGTTGGTACCTTTTGGGGGGGTTAAAACTTTTAAACTTTTTTTGCTGATGGCAGGTCATTTTTTTAAAAGTTCTTTTGTATTTTCTTTTTGAGTCTGTGCACTAGGGAGTCCCATAAATTCTGAGCTGTGGAATCTGGCTGTGTCAGCAGTCTGCAAAATGAATTGATATTAAATGCAACGCAAGTTCCTCCTATTCACCTCATTTCTGTCTCTGCCTTCCTCTAACCCCTTCTCACTCAACGCCCCCACCCCAGTCCCCCCAGACCCTCACAAGCTGTAACTGAAAAGTGGAAGAATAGAGATGGCCATCACTACTGGGAACGATGCTGGCACATCTATTACGTGAAACCTCATTAATTAGGCATTATTGGGCTTCCCTGGTGGCACAGTGGTTGAGAGTCCGCCTGCCAATGCAGGGAACGCAGGTTCGTGACCCGGTCCGGGAGAATCCCACATGCCGCGGAGCGGCTGGGCCCGTGAGCCATGGCCGCTGAGCCTGCGCGTCCGGAGCCTGTGCTCCACAGCGGGAGAGGCCACAACAGTGAGAGGCCTGCGTACCGCAAAAAAAAAAAAAAAAAAAATTAGGCATTATTTACAAATAGCTGCACTTTCTCGTTGCCCTGCCACAGACAGACGGATACCCCCAAACCTGCCCATGCATCCCACACTTCCCAGCACTCTCATAAAGCACTGTCACCCACTCACACATGGACACACTAGCCATTCTCACACAATCTCCATCACTCTTGGCCGGGGTGGGCATAGGTGCCAGACCACTCCCCGAGCCATGCCCTGGGCAGCTGCTTGGCCCACGTGTCCCCTATGGGATGGACATAGCATGGTGTGCAGTGGGGAAGGCTGGGGGTGGGCAGGTCAGGAAACCAAGTGAAGTGGCAGGATGGCTGAAAACTCAGGGAAGAACAAATAACACAAAACGTAAACCAACAACTTCTGATCCTTTGCTCAGCACCGTATCTTAGTCAGACCCCACAGTCTTGACTTTGAAGTCAGGCAATGCTTATCCCAGATTTTCATGGAAGCCCCTCCCCCTTCCCCAAGCTGGAAAATAATTGGCTCCCACTCAAAATGTACAAAGTGGCCAAGGCGGCAGGCATCCTCCCTCCCTCACCTTGCCAGGCTGTGCATTAAGTTTTTCCTCCTGCCCTCCCCACAAAACGAATCTTGATTTTAGAAATCAGACCTGGCAGCTGTATCTCATCCTTAACATGCTGCAGTTGCCAGGATCTGGAAAATCTGCTGTGGGCAGGCAGGATTTCCTCCAAATGCATTTCTAGCATTTGAGACCCTGCGGCACATACACGGCAGAATTTATCTGCATACTGCACGTCTCATGGGCCCCAGCCACTGGTGTCAGGTAAAACTGTAGCCTCCAAGAAGATCCCCCAATCTGAGCATGTCCCGTAGTGACCATTCTCTCTCATGTGGAGCCTCTGACATGGAACAAGTGAGGTTGGAAAGGTGAACTGGGCTCTGAGCAAAGCTTACACACATCATTATCCAGTAGAAAATCAGGCTGTTTGTACTGAGTATTGATCTATTCCATAGCAAATCTTAGTCTACCTACCTCCAGGGAAGAACCTCTTCCTCCTGATGAACAAAACTTTAGGAAGTTATTCAAACAGAGGGCTGGTGGGGAAATGAATTAAAACAAGCGACAAGCAATCGTGTTTCAGATTTGTTGAAGGCAGATCAGTGGTGACATGAGCCTTTATAAGCACTGTCTGCTGTTTCCAGGTGATAAATGAGTGCCATGTGCTTCTAGGCATGGGACAGAGATGAGCGGAGGCCGTGTCACCAGCCCCCAGCCTGGAGCTCCGGAGGTGGCTGGCAGCCCGAGGCCCCTTTGCGTCGCTGTCCGTGGTGCTGAACTCTTGTTCTCTCACACCCCGTGTCCTTCCTTGTTTCTCTGGGAAGTGAAGGCATCTACAGAATTAGGGTACAGCTATCTGATGCCGGGATTTGATGACAGGTGTGCCTGTTCTAATCTTCTAGATGGCCCTCCAGTCCAAAATTCTGCCGAGGGGTTTCAAATGTGGAGAAACTTAGGAAAAAGCAGTGACCCGTTGAAGGGGAGTAGAAAGCTAGTTCAATTGGCTGTGTTTTTCTATGAGGCAGCCATGTAGTCACAGTTGGAGACACTAGTGGCCTGCAATATAAATACTTACCTGTCCTGGCAGCTGGATGGATAACCATATGTGAGACAGTGTCATTGCCTCCCAAGTTCTAGCCAACTCCATGCCAGCTGAGGGCTCTCTCTCTCATCCCTGATTCAGTTCCACATCCTGAATCAGTGCTGAGGCTGAAATTCTAATGAGGATACCTCCCTAACAGCCCTCCTCATGTGTCTCATCTCATCCCTCTGGCTCATCTGGGGACCACACCATTGCTACAGAGTAGCCCTCTGGCTTATTCATCATCCCCCTGAAGCAGCAGGTTAATGAAACAAAGAGTGTCTTGACGTGAGCAGCAGATAAGGAACTGGGACAATTGATGCCGATCCCTATGTGACCTTGTGTGAGTCACTATCTCCCCAGGCTCTCAGTTTCCTTACCTATTAGATGGAGATGGTGGGACCTTCCCTGCCAACCTTACAGGGTTGTTGGAAGGTTTAAATGAGGCAATACCTTTAAGTGGCTTTGGAAAACTGTGGAATGTAATGTAAATGTAAGGCATTAATAATAGCAGCATCGTAAAAGAGAAGAGGGTCCTGAGACCTGCATCTCTGATGTTCCAGCCAAGCAAGTGCTTCAGGGGCCTCTTTTCAGGGATGGGGATCAAGGACGAGGGAAAATCTAAAACCCCATAAAGCCAAAGGAAGGCTTTCAGAGAGGAATTATCTTTTATACCAACTCCCAAAAGAAAGGCCAGATTCCAAAATGAAGTCTATTTGCTTCTTACTTGCCTAATATAAAGGGAGCAGGCGATTTCTGCCCCCACCCCAAATGCGGCTTCACACTGGTGGAATCAGAATACAATAGTCAGAGGTCTCTGGTGGCAGAACTGAGCAGAGGAAAGAAAGCAAAAACATCTGTTCTAAGCATTCGGCATACTGCTGTTCTCTCATTATCCAGTGAGAGGAGCCCAGTGTTACCCTCTGAAGCACTGAACACCTCTAGGGGCAGTACATGGTGTGTGTGTGTTTGTGTGTACAGTGCCAAGTATAAGTGTGAGCATAGATATATTATCATTATAGACTAACATTTTAATTCCTTCAGTATTTATTGAGAACCTTCTATGTGCCAGTGCTACTGGTACAATTCAGGGCCAGGCTCGGGTCCTCTGGCTGCTTTCAGGGTAGGGGGGCAGGGCAATCAAGATGCAGTGTGATAAATGCTGCACTGGAGGTGTGAGTGGTCCCACCATACTTTCTGGCTCTGTGAAGGGTACACACTGATCGTCTTCATCTTGCCTCTTTCCCAGTCACCACCTGTAGATGCTCGTTAAGTCCTGTCCTCTGATGCGTCCTGGTGTCCTTGGAGTCCGTGGCTTCCTTTGACTTTAAAACAAACCCCCTCTTACTTTGCAATGATGACTGAAGATTCATAACAATTTAGAGTAACCCCGAAACAGTGATCACCCACGAAAGCCTCAGAACTAGGCATTGGGCAAAGTTGGAGTTGGGGCTCCAGGGTCTGGCTTTGGGGTTTCTAAGTTGCAAAATCTCATTAGGTTGTGGGAGCTGGTTATAGTCAAACCCATGTCTCCAGCCCAGCAGCAAGACTGAGCATTGTGAAATTCAAGGTTTTGCTCCATGGTAAAACTTTTACATCAGACTGTCACACGCAGCTCCAGCCTGCAAAGACAGTTCCCTCTCTTCCCACTGAACGTGGAGGAGCCACTTGGGGCCATCCAGAAAAGTTCTGGAAGTGGTCAGGGGAAACGGCTGTGTTCCCTCTGTGCTCCATGAGTACAGGGACTCTCCTACACTGCTGCCTGTCCCTGAGAACAGAAATCAAGGGAGACGTCAGAGATAATTCGGTGTTTGGTCCTGCTTTCCAGGCAGTGAGCCATTCCAGAGCCCTGCAGGGCCTGATGCTAATGCAATAAGGGACTATTGGATTCGAGGGGGTGGGCTAATGATACTGCTCAGAGGAGGAGTATCCCCGACCAGGAGCATTTGCAAGGTACTTCAATAAATTCCCACACTTGAAGCGAAGTGCTGCAAATACCTCTTATATTTAATTACAAATCCATGTGGACGAGCTAACTGAATGCAACTCCACAGCAACTTTCTCATCTCTCACACTCCAACTCAACTGATGAAGTTACCCCAGAATCTAAAATGAGGCATTCCAGAGAGAGCCGTAGGTCTTTCCACATACCCAAGGCAAACATGAGACAGAAAATAACCTCACAAAGATTGCTCCAGCGACCATATGCTTTAGTACCCCAGCCATCAGAGCTGACGTTTATGCTATTAATTTTAAAAAACATTATTTCATCTCTATTAAGTTAGACTTGTTTGGGGCCAGCCAAATAGCTCTCTTCCTTAACTGAAGGCTAGCATTTTATTGCGGTCCTTCACTCCCTCAGCCCTTAACACCTCACGTTTTATTTGCATTTCCTCTCCTAAAGTCCCAGGAGAGGGGTGAGAAGCATGAGGAGAGGTCAAGCAAGTGAATCCTTCTAGAAAGGCAGGAAGCCACACAGGCTGAGCTGACCCACCAGCTGAAGAGCCCCCCCTCACCCCGGCATAGATACCTATGCAAGCACGCTGCCTGTTGCTGGGAGAAGCCAGCCAGCATTGTCAAGGGCAGAGTGACCAGAGCTGAGGGCGTGCAGGAATTGATTTTGCAGATGTGGCGGAGCATCTCCCTCCAGTAGTTGTCAAACCCAGAGAAGAAGCCTCTGGAGGTAAATGAGATGCACATAATCTATGCTTGTCCATCTGCCTTGTCAAACACTATAGCTTCTCTGAGTTGGGTGACCCTTAATCCTAAAAACCATTTATTTCCCTTGGGCCTGACCACAGAAGGCCCCTACTGAGGGTCATTTGTCTCAATCTCAGACTCCACTTGCTAACTGCTTGTGCCTGGAGTCCCTCCCTTGACTGTATCGAGAATAAGCATTGCAACCTCAAGTGTGTACGGAACTGCTCCCCATGTGCCAGGCAGGAGGCTAAGACCTGCACAAGGGCCATGTAATTGCATCCCCTCAAGAAACCTATGATGCTGGCACAGCAAGAAGAATCATGAATCTCCACTTTCCAGGTGTGGAAACCAAGGCTCATCCCCTGCCGGACCTCCAAGGCTTCGAAGGTCCTGCCGTCCCTCCCCCCGCCAGCACCCACTGGGCTTTTTCTTCTCCTTCTTCTGGCTGAACACTACCAGGCACTCAGCTGTTGGAGGAGCCTGTGTTCAGAGGCAAGAGCTGGCTTTCCTCGTATCCCTTTCAGGGGCGGGGTTGGAGCAGTCCCTGGCCACCCCTAGCCCCGTGTTATTAGTTATTTTTAGCAATCAATGTTATTGATGCCGTGTTCACTAGAGAAAGCCACCAGAGAGCTGTTCTTCCAACTCATTACATTTAGAGTTGAACTATCCCCTTTTTATATAAATCCTGACACATAAAGATAAAATACACCACTTTCTGGGGGAAGCTCCGAACCAGAGGCTAAGAGCAGAGAGGTAGCTTTGAGTGCTAGAAGCAGCTTTAAAGGTGACTCCAAAAGGTGAGGTCCTGGAGGCCTGTCCCCTGAGCCAGGAAGCTGGACCAGGGGTTCCAACCTTACGTGGAAAAGAGCAGCCCATCGGCTGTCACCGGCCTGGAAAGAAAGGAGACAGTGAACTGTGGGTTCAACAGAAAAGACAGGGCTGCTTTTGGAGGCCTCACTCTGGACGGCTAAGGGTAAAGGAGGGGGGTTGTTACTGGGGGCTTGAGTGTTTGGCTTCTTCGATGGCTGCTGAGGGTAGACAAGGCCGCAGGATCTCAATGCTGAGTGGTCAACAAAACTGGTGCTTGCGTCTCCACTGATCTGCAGGGGAGACATAAGATCTTGTTTTTGAGAACGTTCTATGCTCCTCTCCATCCCTTTGCCTTCAGCTTCTCAGCCTTGAAGGGACAAAGATTTGGGCCAACCAGGGGGCCCCAGGATAGCTCTCTCTACACACGGACTGCCACCAAGTTGGACTTGAGACTAGAGAGTGGGCAGAGAGCTGTGCCAGACCCATCAGAGAAGTCTGGTGCCCCTTTCTCTGCCTCTAGAGGGGGTTTCTTTGAGGATATGATGGGTGGCAGAAGGCCAGAGGTTACAGGTTCTGGTGCATAATTTCCCAGATGTGCACGTAATAGGAAGATGCCCATGATTGATTTCACCTGACTATTTCCTATGGAGGCAATATCCTCCCAGCATCTCTCCCCTGGCCTAACCCATTGCTCACCTCTCCTCATTCCCAGTATTTTTTATCCACACTGAACAACCCAGTTCCTAGTACAAGTTCACAATATTTATTTCCCTTTCAGGACTTGTGCTTTTCACAAGGTGTTCGTTCTGTCTAGAACGTTCTACCTCTCTCCATGATTTCTCTGATGAACTCTGAAATCAGAGAAGGTGCTGGGTCAGACATATCGATTTGGGGGGTCATTATATTTAGGGGGACCTGAAACACGGAGGTGAATAATTCATCCCATTGGAGTGCAGCTGGTCTGGGAAGACCAGCGATGTGAAGCCAGAGCCCAGGGGAAGCAGAAATGGAAGAAGGAACAACCAGACACAGTGCTGGGGTGTGGGGGCCACCAGAGGCAGAGAGTGTCAGGAATAAGGGAGCAACTGATCATGTGAGAGGTGCTGTCAATAAGGAGAGAGAAACATCTGTCACATTTTGTAGCTGGGGAGTCTCACCACAGCAGCTTGACCAGCATGGAAGGGCCAGACATCAGGATGTGGATGAATGTGAGAGCATAAAAGGGGGCAGTGGTTTTGGGGTTACACTCTTGGGAAGTTGGGTCTGGAAAGGGAAGGCGGGTTGGGATAGCTTGAGTCATGGGGGGACTTTCTTTGGATGGATAAACAGATGGGGCAGACCTCTGCACCCATGACTTCTCTCTGCCTTGTGAGTGTTTGTTCCCCTATCAGTCCTCCTGGGTGGCCTGGGGACACCTGGAGGGCTGTGACTGCCTTTTTCATTTTCCTTTCAATCATCCAGATGTTCAGTGAGAGTTCACTGCTTTCCAACACGTGTCAGGCACTGTTCTGGGGGCTAAGGATTCAGAGGAGAACAAGACACACAAAAGTGCTGCCCCAGGAGCTCCCAGGGACTGAGGGAGGGGACAGAGGGGTGCTTGGAGGCTAAGTAAAGTGGGGAGCAGGCCTCACAGAGGAGGTGACACCTGAGCAAAGACCCAAAGGTGGAACAACGAGGAGGACACTCTGGAAGAGAACCAGTAAGGGGAGGCCAGATGGGGCCTTCTGAGAATGTTGGCTTTACTTTGAGTGAAATGGGGGTATTGGAGGGGTTTACAGCCAGGTCATGACACCATCCAACTTACTTGGAAATCGATCACACTGGCTGCCATGTTGCCAACAGACAGTGTGTCCTAGGCCAGGGTGAAGCAGCTGGACCAGGTGGAAGGTTTTGCTTGGCTACAGCCAAGGTGATGAACGGTGGAAGTCCAGCTGTTTCAAGGGTGGACTCCCCTGGGCTTGATGGATCGTGTGTGGGGCGTGAGAGAAAGACACAAGCTTCAGCTGTCCCTAGAGTCATGGTCTGAGCAAGTGGAGGTCACTCAAGGAAATAGGGACAAGTTGGCTCTCGGAGATTTGGTTTTGGATGGGTTAACGTTGGGACATGTCCAGATGGGAAGGTTGAGTTGACAGGTGGACACACCTGCCCAGGGAAAGACGTTCATCCGTAGTGCCCAGGCAGTGCTTAGCTGGGGGTGCTTGGTGCATGCTTTGGAGTGAGTGCGTGTTGGGCCATCAACTCTCTGAATGTTCCTTCTACACGGGCCTCTCCCATCTCTCTGTCTCCCCTGCCCCTGCCCCACATCTGCAAGATTTTAGGAGCTTAGCCTCGCAAATGACCCAGGGTGCCACAGAGTAAGATAGAAACCAGTCTGATTCTCAAAATTCTTAGAAACGAGACTGAGTTTCCGTTGCCTGCTGGCATCGTGGGATCAAATGATGCGATTGCTTAGGCCAAGTCCGAGTTGAACGATCTGAACAAGTTTGATAGGATGCTGATATCACGGCATTTTACATCTCCTCCCCATTCCAGCCTTGCCGCGCCTCCACATGCCTACCCCTTGGTCCACATCATAGCCCACAGCCCAGGACGAGGGCAGGGACAGGGTCAGAGACAGGATGCGGGCGCCTGTGGGTGAGATCTTTGCCTTCGTCTTGGTCACACTTGTCTTGAAATTTTCCTACTCTTGGCACATTGTGGTGGAGATACCTGCCCATGAAAACTTAAATGTTTGCAGATGGATCCGGGGCCTCCCGATCTCTCAGAACCAAGGATACTGCTGAGAGCAGATGACAAGTGGACGCACATCCAAATTACTGAAACCCCACGAGCAGGGGAAAGGTGAGGGGAAGCCATCAAAGGCAAACAACAAACAAACCAAAAAACGCCAGTTACCCTGTCATTCTCTGTAGCCAGATACAAAAATAAGAATGTTAAAGGGATGGGAAAATGCAAGGCAGTTGACTCAGACCCCCCGCCCCATCCTCCCCATCTCTGTGTCCCATTACAGTTCCCTTATTTCTAGAGTGTTCTTTTTTTTAATTTAATTTTTTCAAAAAGTTCTTGAAGTGAAATTCACATAATGTAAAATTATCCATTTTATTTCTTTTTCTGTCTTTACTTTTTAAACTCTTTTTAAAATTGAGGTATAGTTGATTTACAATATTCGTTTCAGATGTACGACATAATGAGTCAAAATTTTTATAGATTATGATCCATTTATAGTTATTATAAAATATTGGCTATATTCCCTGTGCTGTACAATATATCCTTGTATCTTATTTATTGTTTACATAGTAGTTTGCACCTCCTATAAAATTATCCGTTTCAAAGTGAACAATTCAGTGGTATTTCACAATCTAGTTCCAAGATGTGTTCATCACCCGAACGGGAAATTCCATACCCATTAGGTAGCCACTCCCCAGGCTCTCCCTTCCCCTAGCCCTGGCCAACCACCAATCTGTGTTTTGTCCCAATCGATTTCCCTATTCTGGACATTCCATATAAAAGGAATCATTCCATATGGGGTCTTTTGTGCCTGGCTTTGCTCACTCAGCATAGTGTTTCCAAGGTTCACTGTGTTATAGCAAGTGTCAGTGCCCATTCCTGCTTTGTGCCAAGTAACCTGCCATTGGGTGGACGCACCCCGCTTTGTTTATCCACTCATCTGTGGATGGGCACTTGGGCTCTTCCCAGCTTTGGCTGTTGGGAATAAGCTGCTATGAGCATGCGTGTAGGAGTGCTCCCCTTTAAGATGCCCTCGACAAGTGTGTGTGTTGTGGGAAAACAAAATGTGAGGCCTCTCTTGTCCTCGACTTCTCCCATCCCAGAAGCTCATGGTTGGAGAAACAGGATGTAGCCAATGGTCAGCACGGCCCCCACACCAGGAAGCCTCTGGGAGGAACACTGTGGGACCTGCCCCTCCAGCAAAGGCGGCTCCTTCTTTCTCTTGTGCTCACCCACCCCACCCACAGAGCCCACCTAAGAACCGCCGATTCTCATCAGGGACCCCAGGTGACACACCTGGCCCAGGTACCTGCTGTTGACTGGGTCTCCTGTCAGTTGACTGTCCCTGTCTGGGGTCCCGGTTGGGGGCACCCACGTTGTGGATTTTGCCAAGCATGAGAGCAGAGAGGGAGAATGCTGAGCTGTGAAAAAAGGGCGTCCCAGGCACCCACGCTGATCCATCTCTCCCCACCTGCCCCCTGCTCAATGCAAACCTAATCTGGAGGAAAAATGAATCAATTGAAACCCAATTTCCATCCCTCTGCACAGACACTCCAGGGTCTCTGCGGGTTGGGGAAATGCTGTTTCGGTGTTTGGTGAGGGGGAGCTTGGTGCCTTCCAGGTGGAAGTGTCACTTGATGGTCCTCCTCGTCCCCGGGGGCTGACAGGCAGGGACCCCTCTGCCTTAGCACAGGCAGGACCTCAGGGACCAGGGGAATGGGGGGCCGTCGTTTGCTTGGGAAAAAGCATCCCTTGCTCTACAACAGGCACCATCAGAGTCTCCCAACACTGCGTTGTCCTCATTCACGTAAATCTATTCTACTCACTGCAGTGCCTGCTCCAGAGTCAGAGCTTCGGGGGGGAAGGGAACCTCGCTCCTAGCCCCTTGTTCTCAGTTCTCTCTCCAAGGAGGAGAGTGGATGTGCTCCTGCAGGACCCGTGGAGGACACAGTCTCACAAGGACCAAGGGGAGTCCTCAGAGGGTGTCCCTTTGCTGGGCCCCTCGGCCCTCACTCCAGCTGGTCAGCAGGGCTGGGCTTTCTGATCCAGCTTCCACGTTAACACACAGCCTGGATTCATCCTCTTCACATCCCACCCTTTGCTTATCTCAACACCAAGGGAGAGGAACCAGAATCAGCCCTGGGGCAGGGGTGGGGTGGGGGGCGTGGTTACAGAAAGGCTTTGGAGATTCGGCTCTCTGGGGGCAGCTGGCAAGGCAGGAAGCAGTATTAAGCCCCATCAGATATCAGGAGGAAAGCAGCCCAGGGGTGTGCACACTGTCACTGCACAGCTAATAAGTATCAGGTGCAGGGCGTTAAGTGCCTCCCTTACAACATGTTCTGTTCGACAGGCTTTGCCAGCCTTTGGGAACAAGCCAAGGAAGGAGGGGAGACCTGGGGAACTGAGATGGGGGCAGGAGATGGGGAGTCTTTCTCCCTTCGGGGTAGGACTGCAGGCGGCAGCAGGGGGCATGGGGAACATGGCTGCAAGAGTGGGCTAGAGGGCTTCCCTGGTGGCGCAGTGGTTGAGAATCTGCCTGCCAATGCAGGAGACACGGGTTCGAGCCCTGGTCTGGGAAGATCCCACATGCCACGGAGCAACTAAGCCCGTGAGCCACAACTACTGAGTCTGCGCGTCTGGGGCCTGTGCTCTGCAACAAGAGAGGCCGCGACAGTGAGGGCCCACGCACCGCGATGAAGAGTGGCCCACACTCACGCAACTAGAGGAAGCCCTCTCACAGAAACAAAGACCCAACACAGCCAAAAATATATAAATAAATTTATTTTTTAAAAAAAGAATGGGCTAGGGCCCCACTCAACTGAGCTGAGAAGCCACGGACTGCCAGGCTGTCCCAAGAGGAAGGAAGTTCTAGAAAGTTCCAGGTGACCACTATGGCGCAGGAACCAATCCAGCGTAGTCACCGGTGACATCAGAGGGTCCCTGCCAGCGCTCAGAGGGGTAAGACAGCCATTTATCGGCAACAGCCACAGACTTCTGGATCGGCACCACCTTCCAGGAGGGCACCGCACAGGGGGTCCGACAGAGGCACGTTTTCACGCTAGTGCCCTCCCTGTTCATTGGCATCTGCACAGGACTTGAAGGGAACCCAGTGCACAGAAATGCAGCCTTTCTAAAGCAGTGACAGGAACCGGTGGTTTGGGGTCCTGTGATGGGTCTTCAGGCCACCACAGGACTCACAGTGGGGTTCCTGTAAAATCAAGCTTCTCTGGTGTATTTAAATATTTGTCTACAGAACATTAGCTACTTGGTGAAGTGGCTTTGGGGCAGAAACAACTTTATGCTAGAATCTGTGGAGGCCCTGCTCATTGGAGACAGTCAGAAATGAGGGTAACCCATCGTGTGAACCCGCGTGAATGCGTGGTTGTGAACTGGCACCATCCCGTCCACACGGATCAGGAAAAGGCAATGGGAATTCCATAGGCATGCTCACTGTGTCTTGACTGCCCACTTGTCTGGGACAGAAAAAGGGGGACAGCAGCTTTTCTGTGGGAGCTGGGAGAAGCTCACAGCCCCAGAAGAGGGTTCGGCTACTCCTTGCCAAGGGCCTGCTTCGTCAAGCACCACCTCCCTAATCCTCCAACACCCTGAGGGGCAGGTACCACCACTACCATTTTGCCAATGAGAAAGCTGAGGCTCAGCAAGTGAAACCATTTCCCTGGTGTCACCCAGGCAGAAATATCTGGGCAGGGTTTCAAATCCACGAGTGTCCACAAAGCTCAGGCTCTCTCTGGGACCACTCCCCTTCCCTGTGAGCACCAGGGCTGAACGAGAATGAAGGGCCCCAAGCCTGCCATCTCTCTGGCCCCTTCATGGCCCCAAAGTGCTCTCAGACAGCGCTGAGGAGGCATCTGTCCAAGTGCAAGGCCGCCGTTCATCTCCTCGTGACTACTGTATGCCTTCAGTGCCGAAAAGGGTCACGGCTTGATTGCCTTGCTCCCCCATTTTTTATGCTTCTCCTTGTTATTGCTGTTGATTTATGAACAAGGTATTTGGATTATGAATTTTGGGATAACAAACAAAACATTTAAGCAAGTTATTAAATATCATAACCCAAGCTTTATCAAAAGCTTTTCTAAACCCCAAACAGCACACAGGCTTTCTACCCCATTCTCCAAAGCAACCCTATATTTGAGACAAGACTGTTCACGCCAGGCACAGGCCCATGAAAACGTGCAGCAGATAAAAATCAGCTGGCTTTCAGAATACGTTTCCACTTCTAAGTACAGAAGTACATAAAGGAACGGGACAATTCCATGAACAAAGGGAAAAATCTTCGTTTTGAAATCTTCAGTTGTAGGAGCTGGAGCCAGTGTTTGAGGCCACAGCTAGCCTGATGCTAGAGCCCCCCATTCCTGCCTGACCGGCCGCGGCTTGGGTTCTGGGATCAGGAAGGGCTCTCGACTACACGTGCGTCAGAAACGCACTTCCAGGGGCCAGCACGTCCTCCCCACGGGTCCTCTCTCCACGTCCAGCACATACGACCAGTCTCACCTTGATCTGGTGCATTTCCAAACCCAGACTGCACTCACGTGAAAAATAGGAATGTTATCTTACCATGGGGAAACTTTCATCTCTGTCCTTTATTCTAGGAGCTATAAAAACGAAACAATGAAAGAAAGCAAAAACTACCACCAGTGGCTGCTCCCTCCTGGCCCATGTGGCAAGATATCCACAACTTCAGCACAAGCTCCCTTCCCACCCCTGCCTTGATGTCGTTCCTGAAAATGGAAACTTCCCACACCTGCTTTGAAAACAGGGCCACTTAGATCGCGCGAGGTGCTGGCCGTTTCCTCTGTTTCCCTTTAGTTCTATTTCTCATGCAGTTAAAGTAAGAACCGTTCACTGGGCTACTCGAACTGCAAAGATGTTGGTGCTAATGAGCGCCAGGTAGAACTGAGGGTCAGTCTGGCTTTCCAGGGGTCCAGCTTTCTCTTCCTCTAGCCTACCCTGGAGCCAGGAGCCTGCCCAGCCCGCTGGTAAGCTGGCCCCCCTCGCACTTTGGACCTGCCGTTGTACAGTCGACTGCTGGGCTTGGAGGAGGTGTGGGTGACAGTTCTGACCAACGTCTGGGGATGCTCAGAGAGTGAGGACGGCCTGCCACGTGCAGTTACATCCTGAGGGGTCCAGGCGGCCCAGGGAGGGTGTGGCATGATCCCCCAGCAGAGGTGGCCTCTCCCTCTCGGGCCCCTCTCCCGGCACCTCAAGGACCCCGTCTGAATTAGCAGCCTGCCCACGCCCACACACCCGTGCATTGACCCTCCCTGCCCACCCCATGCCCGTCTTTCCTCTGCTTTGGTGCAGGGAACTGCTTCCCACTCAGGCTTTCAGCTAAATAAACATGAAGTGCATTGAGCTAGCGGTTCAGGCTGGGTCCAAGCCGCTCGTCCAATTCACTCTCGTCATTTTTCATTCCGAATGAAATTAAGCTCCCGAGAGCAGAAGAGAACGCTTTTCTAAAAGGGAAATGCATCAGCGAATCCCTTAGGGGGAAAGCATTTTGACATGGAAGTTTTCCTGAACTTTCTTCAGCCAGCACAGCAGCTCCCTCCACTTTCAGCCCCACTCCCGCACTCCTTCTTTTATGCCTGTGTTTTCAAACTTCTCCTTGATTTGTATTTGCAGGGGAGTCCACCCCAGCTCCCTGTGTCCCAGACCCCGTCCCTTTGCTCTCCCAAACCCACTCCAGAACTGCCTGGTCAGTAATAAGCTGCAGGGCATTTGGTCAGACTATCTCAAGAAGCAAATAAAACTGCAACCCAATACGACAACCTCTGAATTAATGTTCTTCTCTTGTCATCCCCTTCCCACCCCGCACCGCCCAGATACATTTGTCTCAGCAAAGTCCATGGACCAGCTCCACAGTGATCACATTAATGGGTTGTGCCTATGTGGACGCGTCTGTTTTCAGCCTAATGGCTGTTTATTTCCCTGATGACTAGTATGTTCACTAGGATCTCTGAGCACCCAAAGCCAGCACCGGATGAGCTTGGCCAAGGGAAAGATTATGCATATATGTACTTAAAAACAAAACCCTCAAGGCCACTTATCGATTTTAACACCTTTTGATGTGTTAAAAGCCCTTGAGGGGGCTTCCCTGGTGGCGCAGTGGTGAGAGTCCGCCTGCCGATGCAGGGGACACGGGTTCGTGCCCCGGTCCGGGAAGATCCCACATGCCGCGGAGCGGCTGGGCCCATGAGCCATGGCCACTGAGCCTGCGCGTCCAGACCCTGTGCCCTGCAACGGGAGAGACCACAACAGTGAGAGGCCCGCGTACCGCAAAAAAAAAAAACAAAAAAAAACAAGCCCTTGATGATGGCAGTTCAATCCATACACCATGGGGCATGAACCTCAGCAATATCTCACAATGTGGTCACTGCAGGACCAGAGCTGGGCTGGGCTCTGGATGCCGATGCACTCTCCCAAGGGCAGTTGGGCCATCTTGGCATGACCACACGCCAACGCCAGCCCTTCTGTGCCCTGGGCACCTGGAGAATTCCCAACACAGCACCTCTACCCGTCCCCAACTCTGCAACGCTGGTCTCATTTCACAAATAAAGAAGCTCAGGTTTGAAGATGATAGGAAGCCCCCAAGGCCACACAGCTGATCTGTGCTTGTGACTGGAACCCAGGTCTGTCTGGCTCTGAAGCTCCTGCTAAATCTGTTGCCCCACCTGCCAACGGAGGTGATTCATGTAGTCTGGGAATGACAGCAGATCATCTTTCAAGCAGCCCTTCCTTAGCTAACGTGCTTGGTTCACTGCCTCTCCCACCCTTGATTTATGGAAGGTTCTGCCCAGGATGTTCTAAGCAATATGTGATGGACGGCAGAGCCATGCCCCACGTGCCCACAGCTTTTCTGTAATGGAAATGTGAGGAGCCCACCCACAGACAGCCTGCCCTGGCATTCTGCTCTGTCCCTGGTCTCAGGCTGGCATGTACGCAGGGGTACCTGGGGGTGTGAAAAGTAAAGTCAGTTTATTCTGTTCTGCTCTGACACGGGGTGTACACACAGCATGACGTCTGATCCCACCTTCCAGAGCCCCCAGCCCATGTGTTCCTTCAATCCATTTACATAACTACAGCCTTAATTTAAATTCACTCTCTAAAATGCATACCCGTCAAAGGAGTACATTCCCTCCAAAGGTGTCACTAAGCTGATGCCAAAGGACCAACCTGTCGCACATGACAGGTGAATATGAAGTCCCCCTTTAGAATTGCTTGCAGAGCGGGTTTGGAAGGTACCTGTGGAAAGCACAGCAGGCCTGGTATCCCTGGACTGTGTGTGTGTGTGTGTGTCCTGTGCCCAACCAGCCATCGGGTTCCTGAGTCACCACACCTTCATTTCTTCTTCAGTCTGTCATGCATCACACCCAGGACTGCGTGCTTCCTTTTCTGATGGATTCATGGTTTCCTTAGAGAGTTGTGTGTACACATGTGTGTGCACATGTGTTGGCTTGTGACTTCTATCTATACCTGCAGCTGCTGTTTGGTCTTCTGTGGACGTGGTGATATTCTCGATGGTGACATGTGATCTTTTCTCTGGACCACCCATTGCCACCCTAGGTTATTCTGGGAAGAACACCACACACCACACACACACGCACGCACGCATGCACGCAGACATGCACCGCTGCTTTAATTCCCAAGACATTCCCATGAGTTCCAAGGGGGTTGGTGGGTGGTGAGAGAGGAGAGGAAGAGCACAGCATCAGGGTCCCTTCCTTTGCCTGCCCAGCTTCACAACAGAGATGCAAGAGCATCTCTGAGGGAGTGTGTCCTGCAGCTGGCTGGCAGGCTTGCTGCACCCAGCCCTGGGCACCTGGAATTCTACATCCCAGGCAGAGGACAGCTACTACTTAGATCTGAGCCTTTTGAGTGTTGGGCCTAAGATCCGCAGCCACATAACACAGGTGGAACACAATTCTCAAAATTTGACAGTAAAATCATTCATTTTACTTTCTGTTGCACCTGTAAATGGAAATGTTTACATTACCAACATCATCGTCACCATCCAAGCCGAACCGTCCCATCAGCAGATGCCGGCTTGCCTCTGTGTTAGCCTCATGGGGCTGCCACACTGAATACCGTGGGCTGGGCAGCTTCAATGGCAGACAGACATTGCTCGCAGTTCTGAAGGCTGGGGAGTCCACGATCAAGGTGACTGCAGGGTTGATTTCTGGTGAGGGCTTTCTTCCTGGCTGCTAGATAGCCACCATCTCCCTGTGTCCTCACATGGCCTTTCCTCTGTGTGCACATGGGACAGAGAGAGAGATCTTTGGTGTTTCTTCCTCTTCTTATAAGGACATTAACCCTTATCGGATCAGCGCCCCACCCTGATGACCTCATTCCATCTTAATTACCTCCCTGGAGGCCCCATCTCCAAATACAGTCACGTTGGGGGTTAAGGCTTCAACATATGAATTTGTGGGACAAAATTCAGTTCCTGACAGTCACTTTTCGGGATCACTCCACCACCACCGCCGCCACTGCCCTTCACCGCCCTACACACCACTATTAACCAAGCTCTCCTGGACCAGTGTCTTTACCCTTTTGGTCGCTGAGACCACCAGCTGTTCCCCCCAAGATGATGCTGGTCCTTTTTCCTAACTTTCTTGATGATAAGGACCAATCTGCATCCCCATTTCAGAGGAGGTGGTCTCCTGCCAGGGTGGGCGGGCAGAGCCCAGAGTTCCCAGTTGGTAAGGTTCATATCTCTCCAAAGCAGATCTGCTTCGCTAGTTGTAGGGAATGTCTACATTTGCAGTTATCAAGAAAATACTAGCTGGACAGAGAAGGTGATAAGGAGCTGCTGGCCAGATGTGCTGCCCGTGAGTTATTTGAACTGTGTCATGTGGTCTTTCATTCAGTCTCATTACCAAGCACTCACTGCACACCAGACTCTGAGCTCCCGCTGCCCAGGGCTATTGCAATAGGGCACTCATTCCACCCGCCAGAATCTTGGCATAATTAGAGGTCCCAGAACACAAATAGTTTAAAAAGGGACTTTTAAAAAAATATTTATTTATTTATTATTTATTTATTTATTTTGGCTGTGCTGGCTCTTAGTTGCAGCATGTGGGATCTTCAGTTGTGGCATGCAGACTCTTAGTTGTGGCATGCAAACTTTTAGTTGCAGCATGCATGCAGGATCTAGTTCCCTGACCAGGGATTGAACGGGGCCACCTGCATTGGGAGTGCAGCATCTTACCCACTGGACCACCAGGGAAGTCCCCAAAAGAGGGACTATTATAAACATCAGAGGGGATGTACAAGCCAAGTCAGTAAATATGAAGCACCTTCTACATGTCCACCCTAGAGAAGTAGAGACACACGTCCTGCTAACCTGATTCTGTGTCTTTTTTCCTGCTGGTTCCCAAGAACTCGGACCACCTTCCACACCAGCCTCATGGCATCACCAGCCCCTCCCCTGCCCTCTCCCCTATCCCCGTCCTTATCACAGTGTGGAGTTTTAGACCCAGCTCTGCCACTTAGTGATTGGGTGTCTGAAACTCTCTAAGCCTCAGTTTCCTCATCTGTAAAATGGGCATATAAATGGTGCACACCTCGGGGAGCTGTGAGAGAAGCATATGAGAAAGTGGATGAGGTGACAATACAAAGGCAGGTGCCACGAATGCACTCGGTCAAAACCTGTTGTTGGCGTCACTTCCTCCAGGAAGTGATGGTGTCTGGAGCGGGTCCAGATGCTGGCCCTGCCTCTACTGGCCATGTGACCCGGGCAAGCCCTGTCCTCTCCAGGTTTCCATGCCCTCATCTGTCCCAGTGGGGCTGGGCTTAGGCTCCTCCCATTCCAGTATCATGCACCCTGGTTACTCCAGCCAAGCAGACATGGGGCCCTGCAGCCTCTGTCCAGAGCAGGGACAGGAGGGCTAACCTGGCAGCATCTTCAGTGTGAGGCTGTAGTTGGCAGAGCGCCAGGCTGAGGCTTAGGCCCGGCCAGTGTGGGGGTGAATGCGAGCAGCACACAGGTCAGGATGGGCCTGGCACACCCCCTGGTTCCCAGCCTGCTGGACAGGCAACTACCCGGTGGGGTCCTGCTGGTCAGGGGGCTCCTGCCAGCCTGAAACAGCCAAGAGGTAGGGTCAGGAAGGGCGTCAGCTCCCACCTTCTGGAAACAGGTGTTATGTGGCAACACCTGAGCCACCCCCCAAGACTGGGGTGACGCCTACAGCTCAGCATTGGGGGTCTCGCCCGTCCACTGGGGTACCAGCAGCTGGGTCCTCGGCTTTCCTGAGGAAGGAGACCTCTTTCCTCTGATGCTGTTTTTGCAGGCAGCCTGGAACCAGGGACAGCCATCGGGACCCCTGGTGCTGCCGACCTCCCAGGGCTGGAGAGGGAATCCCGAGGATGAGGGCCAAGAGAGGGGATGCCGCTGCCTGCCCTACAGCCAACCCATGTCTTAGATCTTCTGGGCTGATCCCAATTCCAGATGTGGCACCTCACTATCACTATACAACCCTGAAAGTGGGATTTTGTATGTATTTGCAGTCTATCCTTTTCAGGCTCCCTTCTCATACCAAACAAAACTCTTTAGCCAGACTATGTGCCCTGATTTGGGGTACGTAGTCTTGGGAAACCTACTCCCCACGCATGAAGCCCTTAGGGTTTTGCTTGGGCAGAAACCCCAGGGCCCACATGGGTTGCTGTACCCAGAACACTGCTGAGACAACCTTTCACCTCCCGGAGCATCCTGCACGGGGTGAGCAGGGCCTGGAGGCTGCCAAGTTGACTGTTCCAGGGCTTTTTGATTTGTATACGGCATCCCCTGAGCCCACAGAATTTTCCAGTAGGCTTGCCCACCCTCCTCTGCTTTCCTTTGCAAGCAGCTCATTTCTTCAGCCTCCAACACTGCCTCCCCCACCATGCCGGCCCCCTCCCAAGATGCGACCTTCGCAGCTGACATTGCCCCTTGACCTGTGGGGCTTCCAAGCCCCACAGTGGCAGCCTGCCAGCCCCCTGCCCAGCCAGGCAGCATGCTTGTGGCGGCTTGGGCAAAGGCCCACAGCAGCCTGCCCTCTCCTCGGCTTAGCCCAGTGGTTCTAACTACAGAGATGGGGCTGCAGGTTGATTTATGGTGTTTTGGGGAGCTGAATCTGGGAATGTCTTTGGTCTTTAAATTAGTCATGAAGTCGGATCCCACCAGCACAATTAGAACCCTCAGCTAATGATTATTTATGGAGTTTGGAATGCGTATTAACCCAATGATATTAAATATTAAACCAGATTGTAATACTTGTATCTGTATTTACAGTACAAGGTACAGGATGAGCTGCAGTCCCCCCACCACCGCCATGGAGTCCTAGGAGGCCTCAGAGCATTGAAGGGTTCGGGCAGAGCTGGGCAGGGCAAAGCAGAGTGTAGGGGAGAGAACCAGACCTAAGCTCAGGGGCCTCGAGGTGGGGGCAGGCAGAGAGCCAGGTGCGCTGTGCATGGAGGGTGCGGGGCAGCCTGGCCACACTCTCGGCTTCCTCTGGTCCCTGGTAAGATGTGAAGCTCAGTCTTCCCAGTGTCCCCCCTCCCGTCCCGTGGACAAAGCTTGAGCTGGCAGCACCATCGCTTTCAGCCCAACCTAACAGAGTCCCGACCCCCAGAGCACGTGCAAGGCGACGGCTGACCTCATCACGGGCTCACCTTGTGCTAGCGGCGGACACGGTGGTGGTTGAGTGTGCAGGGTCTAGAGCCACACACACTGCGTGTGAGTCCTCACCACCCCCAGCAGACCCTGCGAGCTTGGGCAAGCGCCCTGTCTGAGCCTCAGTTTCCCATCTGTAAGAGAGGCGGCAGCCGTCCCCAAGGCACAGGGTATGGTGGGCAAGGTGTGCCGCTGCACACACGTGCTCAGGACACGCCTGGCAGGTGTCGGCTCCAGAAACACTACCTCTTTTTTTTTTTTTTTAAATAGCAGCGTTATTGAGATACAATTCATATATCATACAATTCACCCATTTAAAGGGCACAAGGCTCTGAAAATAAAAACATCTTGAATGCCCCCCAAAATTAAGTGTACAATACAAGGATTTTTTGTGCATTCACAGAGTTATACAGCCGTCACCATGATCAATTCCAAAACACTTTTTTAAAAAAACAAATTTATTTATTTATTTCTGGCTGCGTTGGGTCTTCGTTGCTGCGCCCAGGCTTTCTCTAGCTGTGGCGAGTGGGGGCTACTCTTCATTGCGGTGTGCGGGCTTCTCATTGCAGTGGCTTCTCTTGTTGTGGAGCACGGGCTCTAGGCATGAGGGCTTTAGTAGTTGCGGCACTCAGGCTCAGTAGTTGTGGCTCTCGGGGTCTAGAGTGCAGGCTCAGTAGTTGTGGCGCACGGGCTTAGTTGCTCCACGGTATGTGGGATCTTCCCAGAGCAGGGCTCGAACCCGTGTCCCTTGCACTGGCAGGGGGATTCTTAACGACTGCACCACCAGGGAAGTCCCCAAAACACTGTTATCACCCCCAAAAGAAATCCAGCACCCATTACCAGCGATGCCCTGTTTCCCCACAACCCCCAGCCCTAGGCAGCCACTAATCTTTCCGTCTCTATGGATTTGCCTACTCTGGACATTTCACATCAATGGAATCGTACACGACATGGCCTTTGTGTCCAGCTGATTTCACTCCGCAGAATGTTTTCTGGGTTCATCCGTATTGTAGCAGGTGTCAGCGCTTCACTCCTGTTTGTGGCTGAGTGATATTCCATTGTGTAGATGGGCCACATTGTGTTTATCTGTTCATCCATTTGTAACACTTGGGTTGTTTCCACCTTTTGGTTCCTGAGGACAGTGCTGCCGTGAACACGTGTGCACGGGTACTTATTTGTACCAGTTTTCATTTCTCCCGGGTCAGCACCTCAGGGTGGAGTGCCCAGGTCCTGTGCTAACTCTGTACTTAAAGAAAACGTTCACTCTCCTATTCTAGGTCCAGGCTGGACCAAGGCCACTTCCTTCATGGCCATCCCACTGCTCTCCCCAGTGTTTTCTAAACGCGCTCATCACTTCTCACCCAAACTCACGGTGTGTCCCTTGGTTGCATGGTGTTAATGGGTGTGTTGGGGATGGAGGTGGGGACGTAACAAGAGCTTATCTTCAGGGTGGCTGATGCTACATCTGCTCATCCGTCCGAACCTAGGCACACGGCAAGGGCTGGGCAAATGCTAAGATGACTGTGCATCCGTGAGAGGGCCTGCTGGACGCCCACGGCGGTGGCGGGGTGAGGTGCACAGCGCAGCGCATCTGTTCGCTCCACTCAGCCCACTTGAGTGAGCACATACTCTGTGGTCAGCACTGTCCTTGAGCTGGGAAGCAGACGAGCAAAGGGGAAGACAGACACAGCCCCTGAGCTCACGGAGCCAAGAGTCGGGGTGGAGGGGGAGTTAGTCCACAGATAAAGTAACCAAAGGGGAAACCCCTGCTATGCAGAGAACTGGGCAGCTGTGACAAGGCCCGGCCGCACCTCAAACCTAGAGGTCAGGGCATCTCTGAAATCTAGCTGACCGGGTGGAGTCAGGGGACAAAATGTGCTGGACAGAGGGCCCGAGGGCAGGAAGGAGCTGGGAAGGGGGGATGAGATCTTTGGGAGGAAACCCCCAGAGGGGAGGAGGGGAGAGGGAGAGGCAGAGAAGGAGAGACAGAGAGAGACAGAAACAGGAGGTCTGGCTCAGGAAGGCCAGTCAGGCAGAGCTGAGAATGCAAGGCGGGAGATTCCGGCCCTTGCTCTCAGGTCTGTGAGATCATGCAGGGGCGAGGTGGGATCCCAGGGCATGGATGACACGATGGAAGCCTGGACCTGGCCAGTAGCAGGACCTGGAGAGGAGGGAATGGAGACCTGTTTTGAAGGAAGCCCTGAGAGACTCACTGATGCTTGGACTGGAGAGACTGGGGGAACGGTAGGAGATGGAGAAGGATTAGGAAAGATTCCTGGGCTCTGAGCTGAGCAACTGGGAGGATGGTGAGGCCGTTTCTTGGGATACGGGTGTCTGGGGGACAAGTAGACCAGGGAATCAGACATGTGGAGACACCTGTAACTATGCCCCCAGGCTTATTGAGAACAAATAGACCCCCAAGCCACGCTGATGACATGGGCATTTCCAGGGTGTCACTGGGGCTCCCTGAGCCCCACAACTGGGAGCAGCCTCCCCGTAGGGAGGAGATAGGCCAGACCTGCCCCCTCCCAGATAATCCCCCACCTCCCGGGGTCCGACTCCCCTCTAAAGGTGGAGGAAAGAGCTGTGATGCCTCACATCTACTGAGGACCCCATGCTGAGTATTAAAGGTCTTCACTCAAACTTGCCCCCATCTTACAGATGAGGAAACTGAGGCAGTGAACTCCAGATGCCTGCTCCTGGCCTCATAGGCAGTGACCCTCCACAGCATCCTGGTACCCAAGGCCCCGGGTCTCCAGCCCAAAGGCACAACCTGAGAAGGATTTGTAGGTGGAGTAACAGTGCCCAGGCAGATGGATGCTGATTGGGGGGTGTGGGGAAGGGGGTTGGGATAGGTGGGCAGGAGGCCTTCATTTGGCCATCTGTGTGTGCAGGGTCAGCGCCCACCCCTGCCCCGGCTCAGCTGTCCTACTGATACCTGACTGTCTCTTCGTGTGGCTACGGTATTGCTGGATACTAATCTGGGCACACCCCTGTGCTGAGTCACCAACCCGGGCAGAGACTGTGGTGCAGCAGGAGACCTGGATCTGCTCCCCCATGGCCGGGCCAGGCCAGGCTCCTCCATGGCAGAAGGTGTCTCACTCCCTACTTCAAGTGCTGCCCCGTCACATGGCGGGGGCACCCCTATCGCCCGGCTCTTTCTGTCTTCTGGGCCTGTGGCTCTAACCACTTTTGCTCTGAAGCTGGTTCCCCGTACCTGTGCCACACCAGCATCAGCCCCAACGGGGCTGAGCCACATGGTGCCACTGCCCTTCCCCAGGCCACCACATGCCTCAGGACCAGGGCCGCAGGCCAAACCCCACTCCCTCCCCCGCCCAGAGGCCGTTTAGCACCTAAGCTGAGCCTGGCTTAGCTGGTTCACTGGTAGTCTTGGGGATTTAGGGCACGAGGCAGGCTCCCCTGTGTGGGCCTTTGCACATCCCCCTCCAACACCAAAACGCTCTCTGCCCCTGTCAGGGCCCTAGAGCCCAAGCATTCTGAATGATTCTGGAGCCACCAGATTTCAGGCAGAGTGATCTGAACACAGACTCATCCTGGTCCCGAAGCAGCCCTACGACCAAGACAGAGGACAAAAGTGCGGGCGGCCCTCAACCCCTGGTCCCTGCCAGTGGCTTTGCAGCCCGGCCGTAGAAGGGTCGACCCAAAGCACAGCAGAGGATGCTCAGAGAACATTCTAGATCCACTCTCATAGTCAGGGAAACCCGTGCAGCCCCAGTGAGTTGGGGGCCCTGCTGTGGGCAGCGGCCCTCGGGTCACCTCTCTGTTCTTTGGCCCCAAGCCCCTGAGGGTGTCAGTCCTGATTCTTCCTACCCTTTGGAGGCAGAGCCCCTTGAAACTTGGTAGCACTTTTCATTTCTGGCTGGGCTAGGACTTCCTCTGCGGCCACTGCACTTGGGGTTTCCTGGCTCAGGGGTGAGTCTGGAGAAGGGGACAAGGGGGCGGGTGGAAGGGGATCAGCTCATCTGAAGGACAATCTTCCTGGAGAAGGATGTCAGGAGGGAAGGGCAGAGCTGGGGCTGGGGTGTGCACCCTGATTTCCTACAGCCAGGGCCTCTCCCACAGCTCAGGGGACTAACTCCAACAGAGACAAGTCAGGTGACAAAATCAGCAGCGGCAGCAGAGCCCGAACGGAACAAAATACCCAACTGCATCCATTTCATCAATCGTAGGAAAGCCTCTGCGTGAGGCGACCTGCTCTCAGCTCCCAGCAGGGGAAGGGAGGGCATTGCCTCTCAGGAGGGCCCCTGGGGTCGGGGGACAGGTGGGGCCCGAGGTTCCACCTCAGGCGGGCAGCCCAGGATAACACTGGGCAGAGGGACCTGTTTGGAGAAAATGCTAATGATTATTCTCATTGTCTTACGATTTCAATTAAGAGATGGTATTGCCAATAGTTACCAGTGGAATCCAGGTCTCAACTCAGCTGAGCAATGCAGGCATCACTAGGGACAGGACAGCCAGGCACAGATAAAATCTCCCACAGATGTGACACCAGGGTCTCACTCGAAGCCCCCCAGAGATCAACAGGGCCTTTCACCTGTGGCTGCCCATCGAGGCTACCCTGAAGGCTCACTTCCACAGTCTGCCGGTTCATTCTCTCTGGCAGGAGCTCCACGTGTCCCCAGAGCTGGCGCTCCCCCCGCCCACAGGCCAGGTGGCTCCAGCTGCTTCCTTCACCTCAGCCTCAGTGCTCTCACCTGGAAAAGGGAGACATCCTGACCGCTGCCTGGAGGGCTCTTTTGAGGACAAAAGGAGATATCGGAGTGAAGGGCCTGAGGGTGCCTGGAGGCGGCAAGCCCGCCCAGCTGGTGGCCGATGTGGGCCCAGTGCCTGCGTGGGGCTGGGTGGGGGGCTCCTGAGCCTCTGGCATGGCCTCCCTGTGAAGTCGTGACGTGGGCCCGCCCCTTTTCTTTGGCCAGACAGGTGACGCTTTCTATGGTGGACCACACCCTTACTGTTTTTAACGAGGAGACAGGGCTCTGGCGAGGATTGGTGGTTTGCCCAGGGCTCAGAGCTTTCGGACAGAATGATGTAGGAGGAGGGAAAATTAAGAGAGGGACTTGGTTGGGAGAGACATGGCCCAGGCATCATCCATCCTTAGAGGGGGCTTTGGGATGGATCCGATGGCAGGAGGGAAGCCCCCGCCCGTGGAGAGGTACAGTGTGGACAGTGATTGCAAGCTTGAGCCCTGGCAGGGTGGCTTCAGGTTCCCAAACTCGGCTTTAGTGGCGTTTTGTTGCTGTCTTGAAAGTCTTAGTACTCTTTTAACAAGGGCTGCATTTTCAGGCTGCACTGAGCCCTGAAAACTAAGTTGGTCTTGGGTTTGGAGTCCAGAAAAAAAATGGGTCTGAATTGCGGGCCTGACATCTTGTTGCGTGACCTTGCCTGAATCACTTAACCTTCGTGCCTTGTTTCCTCACCGGCAACCTGGGGCTGAAGATGAGGCACCCTCAGAGCAAGGCCGCTCTCACAGTCATTCCAGTGGAGAAAGGCCATTGTCACTGGTGCCTCCAGTTTGTAGATTTGCCTCAGATTCTATGGGTCAAAGTAACTCCGCTTCCCCGCCACCTCCTTGGGCCCCATCACAGCCAGCTCGGTCCCCTCCTCAGTCCCCACCTAACAACGCTCTCCCCCAGCCCTGCCCTTGGAAGGGAACATCTCTGGACACCCCCTTGGGTGCTGTGTCCTGGAACAAAGCACCATTGCTTGGCTTGCTGCTGCATCACTGCGATCTCTGCTCTGTCTTCACGGGGCTGTCTCCGCCGTGTGTCTGTGTGCCTGTATCTCTCTACAAATTTCCCCTTCTTACAAGGACCCCAGTCATTGGATTTAGGGCCCACCCTAATCCAGTATGACCTTGTCTTAACTAATTCCATCTGCAAAGACCCTATTTCCAAATAAGGGCACATGCTGAGGTTTTCAGTGGACATGAATTTGGGGGGAACACTATTCATCCCAGAGCAGCATCTAAGCTGGACAAGGCAGGGTGTGAATTCTGAGGGGAGAAGGAGAAATTTTAGGGGGCAAGCTGTCCTAAGGAGGCTGGAGATCAGCGTGCCCCGTGGGACGAAGGGAGCGGGAATGTTGGAAAGAGGGGAGAGTGTAGCCTGGAGGCAAGGTGGCAGCAAGGTGGGGTCTAGGTCACAGGCTGCTGGGGAGAGGTGAAGAGAGGGAGAGGGAGGCCATCTGACGGGTCATCGCAGTGGCTAGAGTTGGCCAGGCCACGAGTGAGCCCTTGTGTCCAGGAGGGGGCAGACGTAGAATAGGGCGCAGCCAAGTGGTTGAGGGCACAAAGAAGCAGGTTGGTTTTATTTTCCCAGGAAGGTGGAGCAGGCCTGACATGGAAACTGGAGTAGGGAGCTCAGAGGATGACCCTGCAGGGTAGGGTGGTGGGAGGATGAGCAGCCAGCCCCCAGCTGGAGAAAAAGTAAGAGATCAGTCTTGGAGGAAGGGGTAGAACTTGACCTTTGTGGTCCAGAGGGCAGAGCTTGGACCAATGGGGAAATCGTCAGAGGCAAATGTCAGTCATTCCTGGGGAAGAACTTTCTAATAACAGAAGTCTGAGGGTTTCCCTGGTGGCCCAGTGATTAAGAATCTACCTGCCAGGACTTCCCTGGTGGCACAGTGGTTAAGAATCCTCCTGCCAATGCAGGGGTCACGGGTTCGAGCCCTGGTCCGGGAAGATACCACATGCTGTGGAGCAACTAAGCCCATGCACCACAACAACTGAGCCTGCGCTCTAGAGCCCGTGAGCCACAACTACTGAGCCCGCGTGCCTAGAGCCCATGCTCCACAACAAGAGAAGCCACCACAATGAGAAGCACGTGCACCACAACGAAGAGCAGCCCCCGCTCGCCGCAACTAGAGAGAAAGCCCACGCACAGCAATGAAGACCCAACACAGCCATTAAAAAAAAATAAAAAGAAGCCACCTGCCAATGTGGGGGACATGGGTTTGAGCCCTGGTCCCAGAAGATCCCACATGCTGCGGAGCAGCTAAGACCGTGCGCTGCAACTACTGAGCCTGTGCTCTAGAGCCCGCGAGCCACAACTACTGAAGCCCGTGCGCCTAGAGCCTGTGTTCCACAACAAAAGAAGCCACCGCAGTGAGAGGCCCGCGCACCGCAATGAAGAGCGGCCCCCGCTCGCAACAACTAGAGAAAGTCTGTGCGCAGCAACAAAGACCCAACACAGCCAAAAATAAATAAAAGAAAATAAATTAATTTTTAAGAAGTTCTAAATAAAAAGAAGTCTGGAAGGGATGGGAGGTGAGGCTTTGTGGGCCAGAGGCACTACGGGTCATGATAAAGGCGATGTGGGGGTCAGCAGCGGGTTGGGCAGGATGGCCTGGAGAAGCCTGCCTACCCCGAGCATCTGCCCCGCTGTGGATGCCGGTGTAGAGAAGCTGAGACCTCAGCTGCTCGTAATTCACGTGCAGCCAGAAAACACGTTTACTGGGCTTTTCAAGAACTGGGAGAGAAAAATGGATGATGGGGTAGAGGGGAGTAGAGGGATTAAAAACTACCTGGAGCAAAGGGGAATTTGTGGTGAGACTGAGGGCATTTCTGACCTGCGCATGTTGAATTCTGTCACTGGGGGGTGAGAATCGAAAGAAGGTTAGAGATGCTGGTCCAATGTTCCAACCGACTGATCCGAGGTTGGTTACCAGCCCCCATTCCGCAGCCAGCCAGGGCTCTCCCTGAGTCATCTCGTTAGCATAACAAAGAACCTCCCAGCACTCAGGAAATTCCGAGGGTTCAGAAGCTCCCAGCTCAGTAGTATCCCCTTCAAGGCAAGCCGTTGGTCACAGGTAACGTGAACGTAGTCAAACAATTCCATTCGTGCAGATGACAAGTAATATCCCTTAAGGAAAGTACTGGAAGAGATCCACTCAGAACAATCACACCAAAACACAGAAAGCACCGGGATGAGACCGACTTAGCAGGTCAGTAAAACCCAGGACAACAAGGCAAGGTGCTGGTCAGACCAAGACAGTGAGGTCCTCAAAAGAAGATGGCAGCCAGCATGTCCAGGCTCCCACAGCAGCGGGGGGGTGGGCAGGGGGGGTGGGGTCAGAGGCCAGGACAGCAGAGCACAGGGAACTCATTAACCTTATTCAGGGTTGTTTCTGCTCCGACAGCAGGCTGCTCTGTCCAGGGTGCTCTTCACGTTGAAATGAGATTCGATGCTGCAGGCAGGAGGGCAGGGACATCTAACAGAGGTCTGCACAGACAGCCTCACCTCTGCAGTCACGGGTGAGCAGCCCCGTTGGAATCTCCACGCTGGTGTGAGTGTTACAGTGCCAACGGATTTGTGCAGTGTTTGTATGACCAACGAATTTAAATTCCTGCTGCCCAAGGCTGCTGAGCGCCTTTCTGACTGAAGCCACGTGGGGGTCCCCACCCTAAGCCAGTTCTGAGTCACCTGCCCAGAGTCACCTGGAGCCTTGGGTGTGCACGACCTGCTCGGGGGTTGGCAGGCTTCCCTGGCCACGGGCTCTCGGGAAGTTTATAAGCTTACCTGCGAAATCCCAGCCCAGTGAAATGGGAACGGATTCACCTAATGGAATTAGCAAGTTTAAAATAGCGGTGATCTTGAAAGGGATTCGGAAACTAAGCCCTTTCTGGAAATTGGAAAGTCGCTAACGTTGGCCAGGGAGACCCTGGAAATTACAGACCTCTGTGCCCAGAGGTGATGAGGTCAAACGGCTCCACACATCCACAAGGAAAGCGGGCTCTTGGACTCACCAGAGCACTCTAAAAAGTTAATAAAATGGCAGGCATCCCAGCAGCCCAGTGGACATAATTTACTTGAGTTTCAAAAAGCTTTTGATGAGTCCTTCATGAGAGACGATTAGGGACGGGGAACCAGGGAGAGAGGACAGAGTCTCGCTGCAGGTTAAACCCTCGTTAAGTGAGAGGCTCTGGGTCCTGGGGCCAGCTGCTCCCCAGAACTGCATGAAGACAGTTAATGATTGTGGACCCCCAGGGCTGGCTTTGGGGAGGAGACCACTGTTAAATTTTAAAATGTAATAGGAGCTTAAGAAGTTGAGTTTCACTGAAAGCATTCCTACAGGCAAAGGAGCAGTACGAGTTTTGTTTGTCAGAACTGTTTGCTTTCTGCTTTTGGTCCTTTGAAGTGGGGGTCAAGGATCACACCCCACCCCCCACCCCACCCCCCATATTGCCCAGTGCTGGATGCTGGGCCTGCAGAGAAGCTTGTGGAGAGTCGGCTCTGGAGGATGCTGCCCGGCTGCTTTCTGGGCAGGTTCAGAGCTGTTGTTATTTATGGCCCCAAATCTGCCTTCTGGACTGAGGCAGAGGTGACAATCTCCCTCCCTCCTCCTGGGCAGATTCTTCTCCTGGGGCCAGCTGACAGGAACAAAGCAGGGAGGTACAGACCCCAGCCCGTCCTCAGAGCGCGCCCCCTCCAGCAGCAGGGGGTAAGACAGAAAGAACTGGGAGGGATGAGCTGGGAGACGTGATACGTGTACGAGGCACACGGAAGAGGTGACATTGCCAGAATTAAGCTCCAGACCACAGCATGTGTCCGAGTTTCCTGTGGCTGCTATAACAAATGTTCACAAACTGGGTGGCTTTACACAATAGAAGTGTCTAACAGTTCAGAAACCATGCACCTCAGATTGGGACTTGAACCCACGTGCCGGGACTCGAACCCGGCCAAAACCCACAGTCTTCCAACTGAGATCACACGCCTGGTCTCAGGACTTAATGAAGCTCAGGTTCTTGATGTCTCATCGCAGAAAGAATTCAGTGAGAGACAAAGTGATAGGTAAGAAGTGGATTCATTTAGAAACACACTCCACAGACAGAGTGTAGGCCATCTCAGAAGGTGAGAAAGGCACCAGGGTGTGGGGTTGTCGGTTTTTATAGGGGTGGGTCATTTCATAGGCTAATGAGTGGGAGGAGTATTCCAGCTATTTCAGGAAGGGGCAGGGATTTCCAGGAAGTGGGCCACCGCCCACTTTTTGATCTTTGTGGTGGGTCTTGGAACTGTCCTGGCGCCTGTGGGTGTATGATTTAGCGTGCTGACGTGTTACAGTGAGCGTATACTGAGGCTCAAGGTCTAGTGGAAGCCGACTTGTCCGCCATCTTGGACCCATTTGGTTCTAATCAGGTTATGTTGTGTCCTCAGGCTATGTCATTCTTTTAAAGGTTGTGCCCTGCCCCCTTCCCTCCTATTTCAGTTCTGGGGGCCAGAGCTCTGAAGTCAAGGTGTCAGCTGAGCTGTGCTTCCTCCAAAGGCTCGGGGGGGGGGGGGGGATGTCCCTTGCCTCTTTCAGCCCCAGGAGTTTTTTGGTGATATGTAGATGCATCACCCCAGTCTCTGTCTTCGTCTTCATGTGGCCTTCTCCCCTGTGCGTCTATGTCCAAATCTCTCTCCCTTCTCTTGTGAAAACACATGTCATTGGATTTAGGGCCCTCGTTAAACCCAAGATAAGCTCATCTCCAGATCCTTAACTTAATCACATCTGCAAAGACCCTTTCTCCATGTAAGATTGTTGCTGGCATCTCAGCTTCTGTACAACGGTGCCCAATAGAAATATGGAGACAGAAGTTAGGAGGAAAGAAGAAGAGTAGCTTTACTTCCTTGCCAGGCAAATAGGGAACACAGCAGGCTAGCACCTCCAAAAACTGTGCCCCCCTTGGAGAGGGTAGTGAGAAGTTTTTATAGTAATGGTTCAAAGAAGGCATAATCAGCTCGTGGACATTTTTCTGATGGGTTGGTGGTGAGGTAAGTGAGAGCATCATCAACCTTCTGGTTCCAACGGGTCTGGGGTCTCCATGCTTGTGAGCAGCGTGCCAGGGTTAATCAGTTAACCGTTAACTTTTCCAACCTGGAGGGGGTTTAAGAATCTGCAAAACAGCTCAAAGATATTGCTGTGTGCGTCCAGTAGATGGGGAACCAGGACCTTGCCCCAAGGCTGAAATATTGTTTCTCTTTGTTTCTCCCTTGTCTCGCATCCCCTCCCTTCCCTAAATTAACAACTGCTTGAATCTGCCAGTTGCAAGTCACAGAAGGTCGCTGATTGAAGGCTATTTCCTGTAGTCAAAGAAATAGGGGACACAGAAAGGCTTTGTGCCCAGGAGCCCCACAGGGCTCGGTGTCGAGATCACACACAGGTTCTGGGAGTTAGGACCAAGCCATACGGGGGACACAGTTCACCCTACGGTGTGCGTGCATGCATTCATCCAAAAAATACTTGCTAGGTTCTGCTGTGTGCCAGGCACTGTTCCAGGCACTGGAGATTTGGACAACCACCGACAATGTCCTAGATCTCCTGGAGCTTTGGTTCCAGTCAAGGGGCACGGTAGCTTGACACATTGGGTCTGCCATCCAGGTGAATCTCAGCAAACCAGCCTAGAAAGAAGGAAGGGGTAGTTCAGGAGGAGTCAGAGCAGCCTCCTGCCTCTCACCTCCTCTCCTGGCTACTCACAGGGCAGCCACAGACCAGAGCAGGATTCTCCGGCCAGGCCCCAGGGCCCCGTCACGACAGGTAACGCCTGACCGGCGAAGGAGGCATTGGTGTCAGCAGAAAGTTTGTGTGCCTTTCCAGTGTTCTGAGCAAATAGCATAAATTTAAAGTGCTACAGAATTTACAAAGTACCTATAAAATACCAACATTCTCTTGGATTGCTCCTTAAAAGTGCTGGCCACCATCCAAAATGCTGGGCTGGGAGAACAGAAAAGAAATCATGCAAAAGGTCGCCTTTGCTGCGGTTCTCACTCCAGCCTGAGTGTTTCCAGAGCCATAAATGCTTCCAAAGCCGGGAGGAGTCAAGGCAGGATGAAGCCCAGCCAGTGGACGGCTCCAGTGTCCATTTGGATCAGAGAGGGAGGGCTCTCACTGAGCTTCTCAGAGCCCTTGGGACTCTGGAATGCCTCGTTAGCCCTGGCGGGGTTACCCCACCTGAGCTCAAGGCCCCAAGCCCACTCAGCCAAGTGGCAGCCATCCAGAATAGCCACGGGCAAGATCTCAGGGCGTGGAGTCTGACGCCTCACCTGTGCCAGCCCTACCTGGAGAACTCATCGGCCCAGCTGGCATGTGCTCCCACAGCTCCAGCAGCCAGGCCACCCGAAATGGAAAGAAGAGGAGGCGATCAGAGAGAAGCTCACGGCCAAGGGTTAGAAGGCACATCGTCCCGTCTGCGCTGCCCCCGCGCTCATGACTGAAGGTGTATACGCTGGTTTCTAGTCGATGGCAAGAGACTGATTCTTCTGTACCGGGCTTGGCCTGTTCCCTTGGTGTTCCACATAGGAATCCATTCCGGCGTTCCACTCAGCCTGCGGTCCACCTCTCAAGAATGGAACGATGATTAAGGGGTTCTACCCTCTGAGCAGGCAGAAGCACAGACCTAATTTAGGATCCTAATCAATTGGCCCCTGTGTTATTAATTGAGATCTTCCCATTGATTTTCCTTCAGTGGAGAACTGCCGGGGTGGAATTCAGAGAGAAATGTGTAAATGCCTGCACACCCCTGCAGCAGGGACTGGAGATGAGGGGCTGGGCCCCGCCTCAGGCAAGGGGAGGGGAGGGGTGTGGGGCGTGGGCAGGGTCTGGGCGTGCAGGGTTCCAGGCTTGGGTTCTTGGCTTCGCCACATAATGCCGTGACGACAAGGAGCCCTTCCGAAGTGTTTATTCCAGTTTAGAATGCAGCCCAGGCAGAGACAAGGAGTGTCAATAACTCAAAGTTTTTGAGTGCTGTGACTGGCGCAGAATCCCCAGCTGTGCTGTGTGAACATAGAAGGTGTTCTTATACCTCTGTCCTCTCCAAGTCCCAGAAAAACAAGCCAACAGTTACTCTGGTCCTGGGCAGCCTCCACTCCTGCTCCCTCCCCTTGGCAGACTCCACCAGAAAGCAAGACCTTGATGGCAGAGAAGGGCCACTCTGGGCATGTCTTTGATGAGCAGGGGAAGCCTGGGGGTGTGCAGGCCTTGAGGTCGCTGTGGGGATTAGCATAGAACAGAACGAAACAGAACTCTGCTCTCCACCTGCTTGGTGTTTGAGCTCTGACTCAGGCTGTGGTCCCTGCTCCAGCAGCATCCACATCACCTGGGGCCATTAAGTCTCACCTGGGACCTCCTGAGAAATAGAGGTTCTCAGCTCTGATCCCTCCCACCACCCCCCCAGACCTGCTGAATCGAATCTCCATTTCAAGAGATTCCCCGGTAGAGTTGTGTGCGCTCAGTCCTGGATGGACTCTTTGTGGAATCTGGCAGGAGCATCTCCACCTACACCCTCTGGCCTCCAGTCCCTTTCCCACCTTGCTCTCTGCTGTCTATGATACCACTCTGTCAGAGAAGGCGGGGGTGGGGGGAGCTGGAGGAAAGGAAAAAGGAAGCAAGGGAGGGAGGAAGGAATTTTGTGCGTATAATTTCGTGGGTGCTCACACCTCTTCCCTCATTTACACAGACATATTTATGAAGTGTCACTTCTGAACCAGGTCTTGTCCTGGACTGTAGAGACACATCAGTGTCTACATCGCGGACAAAACACCTAAGAATCTTTCGTGGAGCTTACGTTGTGCTGCGGAAGAGGGACAGTCAAGGGACCGTACTCATAAGGAAGTTGCAGTGAGCCTGCAAGAGCCACGTGCCATGCAGTGGGGATGGGAAGTGGGGGCAGGAGTGAAGGTTACGATGTTAATCCTTTTATTTGAGCAGAGACCTAGGGGAGTGAGGAACAGCTGGGGCAGGGGCAGAGGCCCTGGTGTGGAGTGTTCCTGGAGGGCTCCATAGCCAGCAAGGAGCCCAGTGCACGCTGAAGAGAAAGCAGGAGGGTGATGAGTTCTGGCAGTGGACAGGCCAGAGCAGGCGGGGCCTCAGAGCCGGGGAAGAACTTTGTTTGAATCTGTGATCTAGACTGAAAATCCTCTCTCACATCCAGGCTTTCCCTACTCGACTTCCTGACGGGCCAATTCTTCCCTTCCCAGTGGAGGGGGCATGGGACACCCCTCAGGTCCAGATGCTGGCTCCACCTTGGCTGCAGCCTGGCCTGATCAAGCCTCTCTAGGCAGAGGACTGGACCCTGGGGCACTGCCTCCGGCCACGGCAGGTGGCCATTCCCTCTGAGTCAGGGTCTCAGGCCTGGCCATGCAGCTGACCTCTGGCCCTTGGAGGTGGCCTGTGGGCCCCTGTAGCTCTATTTATCGCCCACCGTGGGTGCTCTTTCTGGGGCTTATCTCAGGGAAAAGCTCACGGTGGGGTTCCATCTGGGGTACAGGGTATGCGGGGGCTGAGGCACACCCACCTGGGTTCACGCTCTCCTTTTCCTCACAGTTGACTTAGCATTTCTGAGCCCCAGTTTCCTCATCTGTAAAATGAGGACGATGCCCAGACCAGCCTTTGGGGCCTCCGCATGGATTGAATGAGAGAGAAAGGGGCAAAGCACTTAGAATGGCAGCTGGTGCCAAGGACACACAGCTGCCACGTACCCTGATGTTCAGGAGAGGCTGTTATCTGGTCAGGGTTGTGCAGCCAGTGTTGGGGGGGCCTGGGTTCGAGCCCCGGGCTGTAGAGTTCTATCTAGAGGCCTCACTGAGCGGCAGACCTGGGTCGATGTCTGGGGATGAACCCTGCCCCAGGGCACTGGCAAGATGGGATGGGCGATGGGTCTGCCTCACGTGCTTGCTCAGATCTCCCAGCCACTGACACTCACAATTCAGCCAAAGGGTTGAAGGCAGTATAATCCTGCTGGCTCCTTCGCCATCTCCAGTAGCTGCGTGTATAGCTGGCAGCCTTCCTCTTCCTAATGAGTTCCTCAGAGTGGCGGCCATTAGCCAAGGCCCCTGTGGGTTGACCCCAGCACTGCCCAGCTGGGAAGGTTTGCTCTCCCCTCCCAAAGCCTGTGGCCACTCAGGCTACCTGCCTCGTTGACCCCTGGACCCCAGCTTAGGGCAGCTGCAGCTTCAGAAAGAGCTGGCAGGCTGCAAGAAGGGCCCCCGAGGGCCCAGACTGACATGAGTGGAGCCGTCCGGGCTGGGTTACGTGTAAATGCCGTGTTGCTAGTGTACACAGATGGTCCAGGCTTGGGATCGCTCACTTCCGAGGGGGGCGCAGGATTGCCACTTCAGCAAAGGGAAGTATGTCTGCTGCTACTGAGCCCCTGCTCTGCCCCTCCCACTCCTCGTGTGTCAGCTGAGCACACTTCCCTCCCAGGTTGCAAAGCAGTCCTTCCTCGGCCCCCAAAAGTTCCATCCCCTGCCCTTCCCCTCACACAATGCCTCCCAAGCAAGACTGATTTGCAATTTGGAAGGGAAAAATAGAAGAGGATCTTTCTAGGTGATGACCCTTCTCTGTAGCCCCACCCCCAGGGCCTTTCTCATTAGCCTCTGCGTTGTGGGCAGCTACCCTCGACCCAGAGGGGCTGGGCACACAGAACATCTCACCGTATGGATGGCAGGTCCTGCGGGGCCAGTTCCGCCTGGGATAAGTACTGCACCCATATGTCCCACACCCCCCTCACCCCAGGGAGAGTGCAGCCTCTGGGGTAGAGTCCGTAGATGTCAGGTTGTGTCATGGCTCACTCTGGGTGTAAGGTCAGTGTTTGGGGGAGGAGGAAAATGCAACTACAGAGAAACAGCATTCGGTACACACCCTGCTCTCTCCGCTCCTACACACAGTTCAGCCTGATGTGCAAAATTTACAAGGGAAAGAATTTTGACATTTCTGGTTGTGAGCAATGACTTTAGAGCTAGAATTGCAAAACCAGTTGCAGCCACTTAGAAAGAGCTGGCCCTTTGCTCGGGCCGCAGTACTGAGGATACAGGGAGTCTTTGAGGACTTTCTGGGACAGTGTCTTTGAACATGACATGGAGCGGTGGCTCTCCCCTCCCCCACACAAGTAGGTTGTGATAGCTGGTCAAGTTCAAGATATCTTGGGCATCGGCCCCTTCTTTGCAACCAGCAGAGCAAGGGGATGAGCAGGTGGGACACCGCCAGAGGTGAGCCTTCACCGGGAAGCCGGAAGCCGCAGGGTCCTCCCCATAGCTCTGGGCTACCACACTCTCATCTTCCAAAGGGCCCGCCCATCTTCTGCTTTGCCACAGCTGAGAAGAATTGAGTTCCCACTTGTCCCCCTCGGCCCCCAGAACCTATCGCTCCTTTTAATCTGCCAGGATCTGCCCCCGAGTATCATTTGTGCTCCTGGCTCCATTGCAGCTTGGGGAAATTATGTTCCGTTTCCAGGGACCCCAGGGAGCCAGGGCTGGTCTAGCACATTCTTGGTGCTCAGTAAATGTAAAAATCATACCAGCAGCAACCTTGATGGTGATCGGCAGCTGTACGTACAGTGGTTTCGAACGATGGAGATTCTATCCTCTGCTCTTGCCCTGGTACAGAAGGGCTGAGTGGGCTGTGAGACTCAGGGGCACAGTTTTGGGTTCTTCCTCCTCGAGCCTGGGGGTGTCATTGCAGGCCGCTCTCCAGTGCTTCAACTTTGCCTGCAGGCACAGTGCTTCCCCGCACCAGGTCAGCTCTAAGAGCTGGACCAGACCAGCACCCAGCCACAAAGCAAAAGTAGGTTCTTCTGCATCCTCCAAGACGTTTAGAGACATAATCTCTAAACTATATGGGCTCTTCCTGAAAATGTCAAGAAGTACCCTTGGACTTATGTTGAGGAATTAGAATAGATTTCCAGTAAGGCCAGAAAACAGAAAGAGAGAGAAGGATATGGGACTCCCCTAACATGAAAAGCTGGAAAAAAAAAATGCCATCATTGCTTTTCTTTGCCCAAAACAACAGCAAAGGGCAGTGAGGAGAACTGGGTATCTCTTCCCGACCCCAGGGGTTCTGTGGCTCTTCAGCTCCCCCCCAGCCCCCCCCCCGCCCCGTAGGTGATAAACCTCAGGGTTCTGCTAATGGTGCGCGCAGCTCAGCACAGGCTGCGCTGGCTGACTCGGCAGCACCTGCCAGTTGGAGCACCTTTCTGCTCCCCCGCTTATGTGCTGGGGAAGCCGCTTGAACCCTTCGGGACTTCACTTGCCAAGTATGAACTGAAAACCCTCCTAAGGACGCTCAGCCCTGCACAGGTTTCTCTGGGGCCGAGCATTCTGCCTGAGGCTTGGGGTTTGGGCAGAAGCGGCTTGAAGCTCCCACGGGCTGAGGGCTCAGGCTTGGGACTATCCACTCTTTGGAGGCCTTAGGACGGTCACTTCCTGGAGTCCGTCATCATCAACCACTTTCCCGGTGATGCCCTCTGGCGGTGGAAGCGGGTGGCAGGCCGCTGCTGGGCTGGTGGAGAGATGGAGTCCGTCGGTTCCCCACGTTTCTCCCCCCCCACTGAGAACTTCTTTCTCTTTCTTAGAAGAAAGAGGGGAAGATGACACGGTGTCTTCCACCTAAAGACTTTCTCCTTACTGCAGCAATGGTTCTGCGATTTACATTAAGGGCTGTAACGGGTCGGAGTAAATGGAGCAGGTTTGCAATTAGTTTTCAAAGTACTTATCTCATTAAAGTAAATGAATTATTGATTTAGTGACACTCATGCTTTTAGTGAGTGGCGTGGTGCCATCCTTGCTCTGTGCCTTGGCTCTGGGAGCCGGTGGCCGGCACAAGCAAACTTGCTTTGTGTAGAGATTTTTTTTAATTATTTTAATATTTCTTCTTGTTATTTACCTTTGTAATTAAAGTGGATCCACAGGAGAAATGGAGGGTCGGTTTATGGGAATGGGGGCTCCAGAGATGAGCATGCCTGCCTCCCTGCAGGAAAGAACAGAGCTAGTATGTGTCTCACCTCAGCGGCTAATGGAGGTCGAGGCAGGAGGGGAGGGGAGTATCCCTGGGGGGCTGGGGAGGGCTAAAGGTGGACCACCGTTGCCGGCCCATCAGCAAGCCCATTTCCTCTGGACCATGTAGTTCATGGCTTTGGAAGGTAGCTCCCCACATTCTTAGAGGACTGTGACCAGGAGTTTGTGGGGTGACAGGACCTAGGCGCCCCCCAGGCAGGAGGAAGCCGGGGAGTCAGCAGGGGTGGTGGCTGGGCTCGTCCTTGGCCCCAGCGAGCATGGCGTGGAGCTCTACACCGAAGCAGAAGATGGAAGTCTTGCGTTTGGTTTGGACTCAGTGCCAATCCCAGCAGCACCACTGTCCTGGGATGTGCAGGAGGGTCTCCCTCTCCCAGGGCCCTGGGAAAGAGCGTTGCAGGAAGGGAGAGGGAGAGAGAGAGGGACACTGGCCCTGAGCTGCAGTGCCACTGAGGGTGGAAACCAGCAAGCCTAGGAGGCCAAGCCAACTGTCAGCTGCTGACCTCGGGCGGCCCCTGCCATCCAGGTGCCGACTCAGCACCTCCCCGAGTCTGCCCCGGGAGGTGCCATCACCAGGGGAAGGTGGAGAACCCCATTAAAGGCCGCTGGCTTCTGTCGGCCTCAGCTTCTGCTGCCTCTAATATCCCCCCTTGGTTCAAATTAACATGGCCTTACCCCTGAGTCCAGCTGGCAGGGACAGCACTCTGGAGTGAAAAATGGGGGAGTGTGGCGAGGGCTACTTCTTTGAACAGCTGTGGCAGGATAGATGTTGGAGTGTCCAAGTGTTCCTCGTGGTGTCATTAGTGTCCTCCGGCCCTGGCTGGGCGGGGCCTCACCATGTGGGCCTGGGGCACTGTCACCCTAGATGCCCCCTCCATGACTACTCTGTGCTCCCCTTACACCCACCCCCAACACACACTCACACACCCACACACACACACACACACACACACACGTGACCACACAGCCACCTGACTGCCCGTTTCCTGTTCTGGGGACAGGACCGTGACCAGAATGGTTGGGAAGCGTGTGGGCCCGGGAAGGATCTACAGGGAAAGACCTGGCAAGAGGTCAAGTTTCAGAAGGGTCAGCTAAGAAGGGGAGGGTCAGGCAGATGCAGCACAGGGACAGGGAAGTCAGCAAAGTCCACTCTGGGCCCTCAGAAAAGGCCACCTGCCCTCCAGCATGGCGGATGGTCCCTGCCCAGGGTGGAAGGCTCTGGGCACACAGGTCTTGTCCAGGCCCTACCTGGAGCTGGAACAGGGTAAGGTAGGGCCCAGGAGCAGGTGTTACCCCTTCCACCACATCAGCCTGTAAGCCCAACCATTTCCCCAGAATGTCTAGCCCATGGCGAGACCCAGAGTGGACATTGCCTGGGCAATGGGCACATCCGAGCATCAGGCCCAGTCAAACAGTGGCCTTGTCAGTATGCGGAAACCATGCAGGGATGGCTGGCTTCACAGGGACACGGCTGGTACATTGCTGCCCATGGCCTGGACCGACACTGCACGGGGCCCAAGTCCTAGAACTGCTGAAAGGGCTCAGGAGTGGCCCCTGGTGGCAGCTATGAGTCTTCCCAGGACAGGAGGGCGGTGCCCTGAGAGCTCATCCTGGGCACTACTGATGTTTCAGGACCCAGCTTCCTGAAGTTCTGTCTCTATCCCCAGGACCCTCAGATAGGGCGATGGATGGGCTGGACAGCTAGGGGGCCCTCCCTGGCTCTACATCCGAGGTCAGCACGCACGAGTCCGGCTGTGAAGCTGGACCCCAGGGCCATGTGTCCCAGCTTGAGGGGAGGGGCCTGCTATGGCAGGGGGCCCCTGAGAGCAAGTGGCGCTCCTTACCTGCTGCCACCAAGGGACAGGGTTGTGAAGAGGAGGGATCAGTGCTGGGCAGCAGCTGGCCTCCTCCAGACCTCAGGGTCCCTGCTCCTTGACTCCAGGATACCTGAGCCCTCCTGGAAAGTCGCCCTCACTCTCATGAACTTTAAAACTCCCTGAATGATTGCTGGGAGCCCAATGAGCCTGGGTGTTAGGGACCCAACAGTGACCCAGTCCCGATGGCATAGCTGCATGCTTACACCCGGCGGGCACCTGGGACATTTCCTTTAGTTACTAATGACTCAGCAGAAGTCCGGACACACAGTGGGCAGAAGGCTGCTTCCTGAGTTTGTTCTCAGGGGCTATGTGGGGAGGAGAAAGAGCTTGGGTTTGGGAATCTGATCTGGATCCACATGTGGGTTCCTCATCCAGCTACTCCTGCTGTGTGACCTCAGGCAGGTTGCTCTACTTCACAGAGCTTCGTTGATGATAATACCGCCCTCCAACCCTGCCCTGCCTCCTGTACCATAGCTGGGAGAATTGAAGTTGTATGAGTGTGTAAACCACCTGGAGAGTGCCTGGCACACAGTAGGTGTTCAGTGAACATCCTGGAGCCTCCCGTGCTCAGCCACATGGCTGGGCTCTTATGGCAGCAACTACCTACCCAGCTGGACACAAACCACAGGGCCTGTGATATGAAATTCCAGAGATGTCCCCCCAGCTCCAGCAACACATCCCAGGGCAGCAAATCGGGACTATTGCCAACTGGTTCAAATGTGGCTTTTTAAATATATATATCTTTCTTTGTGATAAAAAAAAAATTTTTTTTTTCATTTAATTAACAATGTTGACATTGTGCCTAGACACCCTGCCAGAGAAAGTGGCTATAAAGTAAACATTAAATCTTTAATGGTCCATAAAGAAATATTTGTTTCTGGTTATGTATATAGTGGATATAAATAGATAAAGAGAGGGCTTTTTTCATCTGGGAAGCAGACTTTTTTTAACCTCAGCTGGATAATCTTGTTAAGTGAATGTAATTAAAAGTTAAATTAGGGACTTCCCTGGCACTCCAGTGGTTCAGACTTCACCTTCCAATGCAGGGGGTGCCGGTTCGATCCCTGGTCGGGGACCTAATATCACACATGCCTCACAGCCAAAAAAAAACAAAACATAAAACGGAAGCAATATTGTAACAAATTCAATAAAGACTTTAAAAATGGCGCCCACATTCTGGGGCTTCCCTGGTGGCGCAGTGGTTGAGAGTCCGCTTGCCGATGCAGGAGACACGGGTTCGTGCCCCGGTCCGGGAAGATCCCACATGCCGCGGAACGGCTGGGCCCGTGAGCCATGGCCACTGAGCCTGCGCGTCCAGAGCCTGTGCTCCACGACGGGAGAGGCCACGACAGGGGGGGGCCCGGGAACCAAAAAAAAAAAAAAAAAAAAAAAAAAAATGGCCCACATTCCAAAAAAAAAAGTTACATTAATCCGCGTCCTCCCCCGGCTTTGTCTGGGGTGTGGTGGGAGATGGGGCGCTGAGGGAGGGAGGAAGTTGACTCTGTCTGGCTTTAACCCCTCTTTGGGAAACGCTGGGTGATGGCTCAGGAGGAGGCGCCACGTCTCCCGCTAAGGCATCCATCGGCCACCAGAATCCACTTGGGCCTGGCCAGGCTTGGGCTTCACGTTTCCTGGCTGCCTTCCCAAACTGCATCCCATGGGAGGGTCGGCAGCTTGAGACACCGTCCCGAGAGGCAGAGGTGGCTCAGGGAGCAATTTTGCTGAGCTCCAGGCTCCAAGGAGAGCACAGCCGACGTAGGGCTCAGGGTGGGCTCACACCAACCGGTGTCCCGGGGCGGGGGGAGCGGGGAGTGAGAGAGAGAGGGAGAGAGATTGGCTGGAAGTGGTAAACAGAGCCAGGATTTTGGGAGTCTGGGGCCTTTCCCCTAAGAGGAGCGTGTTAGTTTCCTATTGCTGCTGTAACACACTTAGTGACTTAAAGCCACACGGATGTATTATCTCACAGTTCTGGAGGCCAGAAGTCTGAGATGGGTCTCACTGGCCCAAAATCAAGGCGTCAGTGGGGCTGTGCTCCTCTGGAGGCTCTGGGGAGAATCTATTTCCTTGCCTCTTCCAGCTTCCAGAGGCCGCTGAATTCCTTGGCCGTGGCCCCTTCCACTTTCTTCAAAGCCAGCAATGGTGGGTAGAGACTTTCTCACATCTCATCACATCACTTGGACCTCCTCTCCCGCCTTCCTCTTCCACACGTGACGACCCTGTGATTTACACTGGGTTTACCTGGAGAATCTAGGATGATCTATGTCAAGGTCAGTTGATTAGCAACCTCAATTCCATCTACTACCTTAATCCCTCTTTGCCACATAGACTAACATAATCACAGGTCCCCACAGCCAGGACTCGGACATCTCAGTGCGGGTGGTGAGGGCCATCGTTCTGCAGACCACAGGGCCTCTCCCTTTTTACTCCTTGGGACAGACTATTGCGATCACAGCCTCCCCCAAAATGCATGTAAACTTGGGGCATCTCTTCGGTCTGTTGGGGCCAGAGGAGCTGAATTATAGCTTCATACAGACATGTTCTAACCCTAAATTGCCTAGGTGAGAAGATGACCTGGGATTACGGAGTGAAACAAACTTCTCTAATTAGGGGGAGTGTCCAAAGGCCTGGGGTTGATGATGCTTTCAAAGAAGAACAGTCCTGAGTGGTCCCATGTGGAGTTAGGGCCCAGGAAGCGGGTGGGAGTTGTTTGAGGGAGGATAAGGAATCTGGGAGAAGAGTGCAGACGACATAGGTGCTGGGTGAATGCCCTTCACAAGCAAATTCCTCCCACTCACTGAGCAATGTGAGTGGCGCTCCCAATGTGTGCCTGACCTCACCGGGGTCAGGGAGGCCTCCTGGGAGGTGGTGCTGGCCGAGGTCAGAGGTGGGACTACAGCCTCGGAGGGGAGGCTTGCAGCAGGAGAGGGCTGCAAGCAGAAGGAAAGCAGGTGCAAAGTCCCTGTGGCTGGAGGAAGCTTGGTGTGCTCAAGAAACTGACGAGAGACGTGAGGCTGGAGCACAGGGGGAAGGACAAGGGCAGCAGCAGAGGTGGGCAGGGCCAGACCATGTGGGACTGTGCATGCCAGTCGAGCCGCTCTGAGGAGCAGTGGAAGTGTGTTAATGGGAGGGAGGGGGCATGTTCAGATTTACATCATGAAAGTCACCCAGTCTCCCTGGCTGTTGAGTGGGAGCTGGGGTGAATTCCGGAGACCATTTGGGGGCTGGTCCAGGTAAGAAGTGATGGCCTTTGGGGCCAGGGAAGTGGCATGTGGCATAGAGTAGACAGAAGTAGATGACTCCAGAGGCATTCTGGAGGCCAAATTGGCAGAATCTGTGATGGACAGGATGATGGGGCATGAGGGAGACCAGGGTGGCCCCCCAGGTGACCTGCTCACTTGGCTGGGTGATGGCTCCATTTACTGAAATGGAACCGCTGAGACAGGACCAGGAGCCTTGGACATGTCGGGTTGGAGGAGTGAAGATGCTGGTTGAGTTGTCCTGACCCTCGGGGACCTCAGCTGGAGGTACCAAGTACAGCGTCCCTGGGATGCAGGTGGCGGCTGCAGCCAGAGTGTTGATGGAGTTGAACGGGGGAAAAGGTAAAGGGTTAAGAAGAGAAAGGGTCTGGATTGAGCCCTGGGGTACCCACTAGAGGAGGCAAGGGGGCTGGAGTGGCAGGAAGATGACCAGGAGCATGTGGGGCCAGCCTAGGAGGCTTGAGGGTCTGGTCAACAGGCTCCCATCCTGCTGAGAGATTAAGAAAGACGAGGCTGACACAGACCACCTGATAATTCAGTTGAGGGAGACTTATGGGTGGAGGCAAAGGAACAGGTCTTTGCAGGCACAAACAAGTGCATTGTGGACCCACAGGACTCTCTCCTTGACGGAGAGTAGATCTGTGATGGGGAGCTGCAGGGGAGGCAGGGGTGAAGAGGTGGGTTGGCACCAGGTGTGAGCAACCTCAGGGAGGTCTGAACCTTCCCCAAGCCTGTGGGGCACTGTCAGGTGTGTGAGAGGGTCAGGTTTGCAACGAAGCAGACCCATCTGGCCACACATTGGGGCTGGACTCATGGAGGGTCCAGACCAAGTTCAGAGGCTGCACAGAGTTCTGGGGAGAGAAGGGGCCCTTAGCCAGGTGGTGAGGAACAAACAGGTACAAAGGTGCTGACTAGGGAGAATGGACAGAACCCAGGAGGACAATTTGGGGGAGAACGAGGGAGGGGGACAAATGAGAATGCCCAGACGTTCCAAGTCTGAATACTGGATCAGCGTCAGCACCATTGGCTGAACTAGGAGATGCAGGGGCTGGGGGGGCTTCTCAGGAGGGGCGATCACCACTTCTCTGCCCCACACCTTGAGTTTGCATGTTTCCTGGCATAAATAACCAGGTAGTGATGTCCAGAAGGGACCTGGGGATGCTGGGCTGGACACCTTGATGTCGGAGTTCTTGGAGGACAGATGGTGGATGGAACCAGGGCACAGAGAAGATGATCCAGGCATGTGTCACTGGGAAGAAAGGGGGCAAATGGGAGGGAAGCTGGGGAGCCACTAAGGAGGCTGAGTGGGCAGTTAGGGAGCACAGAGAGTCCGGGAAGGGGGTGTCTGTCCAAGGAGCCTTGTGGGGAACACTTCCTGTGACACATCAACTCTGCTCCCTTGTTTCTATAAATCAGACGTCCTTCAAGCGAGACAGGGTGTGTGTAAGCCTCACCCGACACGTGTGTCCACTGAAGCAGACATTCATTCAGCACTGACCAACCATGGTCTTCCCGTGATGACTCATCCGCCCACACCTCAAAATCAGTTAGTTGAACAGTCCTCATCAGGGCCTCCACCTACAACGAAAGTCATTTTTGTTATTACTGTTTTTTTTTACCATCTTTATTGGAGTATAATTGCTTTACAGTGGTGTGTTAGTTTCTGCTTTATAACAAACTGAATCAGCTATACGTATACATATATCCCCATATCTCCTCCCTCTTGCGTCTCCCTCACACCCTCCCTATCCCACCCCTCTAGGTGGTCACAAAGCACTGAACTGATCTCCCTGTGCGATGCCGCTGCTTCCCACTAGCTATCTGTTTTACGTTTGGTAGTGTATATATGTCCATGCCACTCTCTCACTTCACCCCAGCTTACCCTTCCCCCTCCCCGTGTCCTCAAGTCCATTCTCTACGTCTGCGTCTTTATTCCTGTCTTGCCCCTAGGTTCTTCAGAACTTTTTTTTTCTTTTAGATTCCATATATATGTGTTAGCATATGGTATTTGTTTTTCTCTTTCTGACTTACTTCACTCTGTATGACAGTCTCTAGGTTCATCCACTTCACTACAAACAAATCAATTTTGTTTCTTTTTTTGGCTGAGTAATATTCCATTTATATATGTGCCACATCTTCTTTATCCATTCATCTGTTGATGGACACTTAGGTTGCTTCCATGTCCTGGCTATCGTAAATAGAGCTGCAATGAACATTGTGGTTCATGACTCTTTGAATTATGGTTCTCTCAGGGTACACGCCCAGTAGTGGGATTGCTGGATCGTATGGTACTTCTATTTTTCGTTTTTTAAGCAACCTCTGTACTGTTCTCCGTAGTGGCTGTATCAATTTACATTTCCACCAACAGTGCAAGAGGGTTCCCTTTTCTCCAGCATTTATTGTTTGTAGATTTTTTGATGATGGCCATTCTGACCGGTGTGAGGTGCTACCTCATTGTAGTTTTGATTTGCATTTCTCTAATGATTAATGATGTTGAGCATTCTTTCATGTGTTTGTTGGCAATCTGTATGTCTTCTTTGGAGGAATGTCTGTTTAGGTCTTCTGCCCATTTCTGGATTGGGTTGTTTGTTTTATTGATATTGAGCTGCATGAGCTGCTTGTATATTTTGGAGATTAATCCTTTGTCGGTTGCTTTGTTGGCAAATATTTTCGCCCATTCTGAGGATTGTCTTTTCGTCTTGTTTATGGTTTCCTTTGCTGTGCAAAAGCTTTTAAGTTTCATTAGGTTCCATTTGTTTATTTTTGTTTTTATTTCCCTTTCTCTAGGAGGTGGGCCAAAAAGGATCTTGCTGTGATGTATGTATAGAGTGTTCTGCCTATGTTTTCCTCTAAGAGTTTGATGGTGTCTGGCCTTACATTTAGGTCTTTAATCCATTTTGAGTTTATTTTTGTGTATGGTGTTAGGGAGTGTTCTAATTTCATTCTTTTACATGTAGCTGTCCAGTTTTCCCAGCACCACTTATTGAAGAGGCTGTCTTTTGTCCATTGTATATTCTTGCCTCCTTTATCAAAAATAAGTTGACCATATGTGTGTGGGTTTATCCCTGGGCTTTCTATCCTGTTCCATTGATCTACATTTCTGTTTTTGTGCCAGTACCATACCTTCTTGATTACTATAGCTTTGTAGTAGTCTGACGTCAGGAAGCCTGATTTCTCCAGCTCCATTTTTCTTTCTCAAGATTGCTTTGGCTATTCGGGGTCTTTTGTGTTTCCATACAGATTGTGAAATTTTTTGTTCTAGTTCTGTGGAGAATGCCTTTGGTAGTTTGACAGGGATTGCATTGAATCTGTAGATTGCTTTGGGCAGTATAGTCATTTTCACAATGTTGATTCTTCCAACCCAAGAACATGGTATATCTCTCCATCTGTTTGTGTCATCTTTAATTTCTTTCATCAGTGTCTTATAGTTTTCTGCATACAGGTCTTTTGTATCCTTAGGTAGGTTTATTCCTAGGTATTTTATTCTTTTTGTTGCAATGGTAAATGGGAGTGTTTCCTGAATTTCTCTTTCAGATTTTTCATCATTAGTGTATAGGAATGCAAGAGATTTCTGTGCATTAATTTTATATCCTGCGACTTTACCAGATTCATTGGTTAGCTCTAGTAGTTTTCTGGTAGCATCTTTGGAATTCTCTATGTATAGTATCATGTCATCTACAAACAGTGACAGTTTTACTTCTCCTTTTCTGATTTGGACTCCTTTTATTTCTTTTTCTTCTCTGATTGCTGCGGCTAAAACTTCCCAAACTGTGTTGAATAATAGTAGTGAGAATGGGCAACCTGGTCTTTTTCCTGATCTTTGTGGAAATGGTTTCAGCTTTTCACCATTGAGAACGATGTTGGCTGTGGGTTTGTCATATATGGCCTTTATTATGTTGAGGTAAGTTCCCTCTATGCCTACTTTCTGGAGAGTTTTTATCATAAATGGGTGTTGAATTTTGTCAAAAGATTTTTCTGCATCTGTTGAGATGATCATATGGTTTTTCTCCTTCAATTTGTTAATATGGTGTATCACATTGATTGATTTGCATATATTGAAGAATCCTTGCATTCCTGGGATAAACCCCACTTGATCACGGTGTATGATCCTCTTAATGTGCTGTTGGATTCTATCTGCTAGTATTTTGTTGAGGATTTTTGCATCTATTCATCAGTGATACTGGTCTGTAGTTTTCTTTTTTTGTGACATCTTTGTCTGGTTTTGGTATCAGGGTGATGGTGGCCTCGTAGAATGACTTTGGGAGTGTTCCTCCCTCTGCTATATTTTGGAAGAGTTTGAGAAGGATAGGTGTTAGCTCTTCTCTGTTTGATAGAATTCGCCTGTGAATCCATCTTGTCCTGGGCTTTTGTTTGTTGAAAGATTTTTAATCACAGTTTCAATTCCAGTGCTTGTGATTGGTCTGTTTATTTTCTATTTCTTCCTGGTTCAGTCTCGGGAGGTTGTGCTTTTCTAAGAATTTGTCCATTTCTTCCAGGTTGTCCATTTTATTGGCATATAGTTGCTTGTAATAATCTTTCATGATCTTTTGTATTTCTGCAGTGTCAGTTGTTACTTCTCCTTTTTCATTTCTAATTCTATTGATTTGAGTCTTCTCCCTTTTTTTCTTGATGAGTCTGGCTAATGGTTTATCAATTTTGTTTATCTTCTCAAAGAACCAGCTTTTAGTTTTATTGATCTTAGCTCTTGTTTCCTTCATTTCTTTTTCATTTATTTCTGACCTGATCTTTATGATTTCTTTCCTTCTGCTAACTCTGGGATTTTTTTTGTTGTTGTTGTTCTTTCTTTAATTGCTTTAAGTGTAAGGTTAGGTTGTTTATTTGAGATATTTCTTGTTTCTTGAGGTAGGATTGTATTGCTATAAACTTCCCTCTTAGAACTGCTTCTGCTGCATCCCATATGTTTGGGGTCATCACGTTTTCATTGTCATTTGTTTCTAGGTAGTTTTTCATTTCCTCTTTGATTTCTTTGGTGATCTCTTAGTTATTTGGTAGTGTATTGTTTAGCCTCCTGTGTTTGTATTTTTTACAGATTTTTTTCCCCATAATTGATATCTAGTTTCATAACGTTGTGGTCAGAAAAGACACTTGATATGATTTCAATTTTCTTAAATTTATCAAGGCTTGATTTGTGACCCAAGATATGATCTATCCTGGAGAATGTTCCATGAGCACTTGAGAAGAAAGTGTATTCTGTTGTTTTTGGATGGAATGTCCTATAAATATCAATTAAGTCCATCTTTTTTAATGTATCATTTAGAGCTTGTGTTTCCTTATTTATTTTCATGTTGGATGATCTGTCCCTTGGTGAAAGTGAGGTGCTAAAGTCCCCTACTATGATTGTGTTACTGTCGATTTCCCCTTTTATGGCTGTTAGCATTTGCCTTAAGTATTGAGGTGCTCCTATGTTGGGTGCATAAATATTTACAATTGTTATATCTTCTTCTTGGATTGATCCCTTGATCATTATGTAGTGTCCTTCTTTGTCTCTTGTAATAGTCTTTATTTTAAAGTCTGTTTTGTCTGATATGAGAATTGCTACTCCAGCTTTCTTTTGATGTCCATTTGCATGGAATATCTTTTTCCATCCCCTCACTTTCAATCTGTATGTGTCCCTAGGTCTGAAGTGGGTCTCTTGTAGACAGCATATATACGGGTCTTGTTTCTGTATCCATTCAGCCAGTCTGTCTTTTGGTTGGAACATTTAATCCATTTACATTTAAGGTAGTTATCGATATGTGTATTCCTATTACCACGTTCTTAATTGTTTTGGGTTTGTTACTGTAGGTCTTTTCCTTCTCTTGTGTTTCCTGCCTAGAGAAGTTTCTTTAGGATTTGTTGTAAAGCTGGTTTGGTGGTGCTGAATTCTCTTAGCTTGTGCTTGTCTGTAAAGGTTTTAATTTCTCTGTCGAATCTGAATGAGATCCTTGCTGGGTAGCGTAATCTTGATTGTAGGTTTTTCCCTTTCATCACTTCAAATATGTCCTGCCACTCCCTTCTGGCTTGCAGAGTTTCTGCTGAAAGATCAGCTGTTAACCTTATGGGAATTTCTTTGTAAGTTATTTGTTGCTTTTCCCTTGCTGCTTTTAATATTTTTTCTATGTATTTAATTTTTGATAGCTTGATTAATACGTGTCTTGGTGTGTTTCTCCTTGGATTTATCCTGTATGGGACTCTCTGTGCTTCCTGGACTTGATCGACTATTTCCTTTCCCATATTAGGGAAGCTTTCAACTATAATCTCTTCAAATATTTCCTCATCCCTTTCTTTCTCTAAACTTCTTCTGGGACCCCTATAATTCGAATGTTGGTGCGTTTAATGTTGTCCCAGAGGTCTCTGAGACTGTCCTCAGTTCTTTTCATTCTTTTTTCTTTATTCTGTTCAGCAGTAGTTATTTCCACTCTTTTATCTTCCAGTTCACTTATCCATTCTTCTGCCTCTGTTATTCTGCTATTGATTCCTTCTAGAGAATTTTTAATTTCATTTATTGTGTTGTTCATCATCATTTGTTTGCTCTTTAGTTCTTCTAGGTCCTTGTTAAACGTTTCTTCTATTTTCTCCATTCTTTTTCCAAGATTTTTGATCGTCTTTACTATCATTACTCTGAATTCTTTTTCAGGTAGACTTCCTATTTCCTCTTCATTTATTTGGTCTGGTGGGTTTTTACCTTGCTTCTTCATCTGCTGTGTATTTCTCTGTCTTCTCATTTTGCTTAACTTACTGTGTTTGAGGTCTCCTTTTTGCAGGCTGCAGGTTCCTAGTCCCCGTTGTTTTTGGTCTCTGCCCTCAGTGGGTTGTGTAGGCTTCCTGGTGGAGGGGACTGGTGCCTGTGTTCTGGTGGATGAGGCTGGATCTTTTCTTTCTGGTGGGCAGGACCGAGTCCGATGGTGTGTTTTGGGGTGTCTGTGAACTTATTATGATTTTAGGCAGCCTCTCTGCTAATGGGTGGGGTTGTGTTCCTGTCTTGCTAGTTGTTTGGCATAGGGTGTCCAGCACTGTAGCTTGCTGGTCGTTGAGTGGAGCTGGGTCTTAGCGTTGAGATGGAGATCTCTGAGAGAGCTTTTGCCGTTTGATATTACATGGGGTCGGGAGGTCTCTGGTGGACCAATGTCCTGAACTGGGCTCTCCCACCTCAGAGGCTCAGGCCTGACACCCGGCTGGAGCACCAAGACCCTGTCAGCCATATGGTTCGAAGAAAAGGGAGAAAGAAAGAAAGAGAGAAAGAGAGAGAGAAAGAGAGAAAGAGAGAAAGAGAGAGAGAGAGGGAGGGAGGGAGGGAGGAAGAGAACAAAATAAAATAAAATAATGTTATTAAAATAAAAAATTAAAATAAATTATTAAAAATTAAAAAGGAAGAGAAAACAAAAAAGAAAGAAGAGAGCAACCAAACCAAGAAACAAATCCACCAATGATAACAAGTGCTAAAAACTATACTAAAAAAAAAAGAAAAACAAAAAAACCGACAGACAGAACCCTAGGACAAATGGTAAAAGCAAAGCTATACAGACAAAATCACACAAAGAAGCACACACATACACACTCACAAAAGGAGAAAAAGGAAAAAAAATATATATATATATATAAAGGAAGAGAGCAACCAAATCAATAAACACATCTATCAACAATAATAAGCTCTAAATACCAAACTAAGATAAACATAAAACCTGAAACAAATTAGATGCAGAACGCAAACCCCACGTCTACAGTTGCTCCCAATGTCCACCACCTCAATTTTAGGATGATTTGTTGTCTATTCAGGTATTCCACAGATGCAGGTACATCAAGTTGATTGTAGAGATTTAATCCACTGCTCCTGAGGCTGCTGGGAGGGATTTCCCTTTCTCTTCTTTGTTCGCACAGCTCCCGGGGTTCAGCTTTGGATTTGGCCCCGCCTCTGCGTGTGGGTCGCCTGAGGGCATCTGTTCCCGCCCCGACAGGACGGGGTTAAAGGAGCAGCTGATTCGGGGGCTCTGGCTCAGGCCTGGGGGAGGGAGGGGTATGGAATGGGGGGCGAGCCTGTGGTGGCAGAGGCCAGCGTGACATTGCAACAGCCTGAGGCGCGCCATGTGTTCTCCTGGGGAAGTTGTCCCTGGATCGCAGGACCTTGGCAGTGGCGGGCTGCACAGGCTCCCGGGAAGGAGGGTGTGGAGAGTGACCTGTGCTCGCACACAGGCTTCGTGGTGGCGGCAGCAGCAGCCTTAGCGTCTCACGCCCGCCTCTGGGGTCCGTGCTTTTAGCCGAGGCTCGCGCCCGTCTCTGGAGCTCGTTTAGGTGGTGCTCTGAATCCCCTCTCCTCGCGCACCGCAAAACAATGGCCTCTTGCCTCTTCGGCAGGTACAGACTTTTTCCCGGACTCCCTCCCGGCTAGCCATGGTGCACTAGCCCACTTCAGGCTGCGTTCACGCCGCCAACCCCCGTCCTCTCCCTGGGATCCAACCTCCGAAGCCCGAGCCTCAGCTCCCAGCCCCCACCCGCCCCGGCGGGTGAGCAGACAAGCCTCTTAGGCTGGTGAGTGATGGTCGGTACCCATCCTCTGTGCGGGAATCTCTCCTCTTTGCCCTCCGCACCCCTGTGGCTGCGCTCTCCTCCGCGGCTCCGAAGCTCCTCCCCACCGCCCACCCGCCGTCTCCGCCCTGTGAAGGGGCTTCTAGTGTGTGGAAAGCTTTCCTCCTTCACAGCTCCCTCCCACTGGTGCAGGTCCCGTCCCTATCCTTTTGTCTCTGTTTTTTCTTTTGCCCTACCCAGGTACGTGGGGAGTTTCTTGCCTTTTGGGAGGTCTGAGGTCTTCTGCCAGCGTTCAGTAGGTGTTCTGTAGGAGGTGTTCCACATGTAGATGTATTTTTGATGTATTTGTGGGGAGGAGGGTGATCCCCACGTCTTACTCCTCCGCCATCTTGAAGCTATCCCCCCAGTTTTGTTATTACTATTTAGAGTCTTGACCATTAGCCTCAGGACCTCAGGGGTGTATGCATAAAGACACAAATGACCATGCTGTCCATCCATCTCAGTAAAGGCTTTTGGTGAGCAGAAGACAGCGGCCATCTATTATTAAATAGGCCCAATTGTCGATATGGGCACAACCTCCAATTACCTGCTTGTCAACAAGGGTTAGTCTCAGGCAGACGCTCCCGGGGACATGGGTCTGATAGAAGTCCAGGTTCACTTTTTACTTCTGAGGCCGATTTCAGTAGGAGACTCTGAAATTGGCAAAGTGGGCAGAGATGTGTTAATCCCGAAAGGTAATTGCTGAGCAGTAATAGTCTTTTTGAGGAGGTCTAACAGTGGCAATCGGGTCGAGCCAGCAGCCTCTAAGCTGTGCCAAGCACTAACTGACTCTTCCCCCACCCTCAGGGGAGCACTTGGGTGTCACCCCCTAAAACCGGCTCCCTCCTGCAAGAGCCAGGACCCTGAGGGAGAAGCCAGCAAGTGCAGCTGCGAGGGTGAGTCTGGCAGGTGTTAAGGGGACCCAGGATGTGTTTGAATCAGGTGGGATAGGACACACAGACACGAAAATGCCTGCCATGCCAGGAGAAGACTTTACACTCACAGTTCCCTAGAAACAGGAGGCATGCCACACAGGGCAACGTGGGACAGCACCAGGATGGGTCAGAAGACAGAGGGAGCCGGAAAATGTGGGCAAGAGCCTGTACTGTGGTTTCCAAGGGAACAGACAGGTGAGGCAGGGTGAGCAGGCTTAGGTTGGGCTAGTTGAGTAATTTCAGTGGGTTCTGGGCATACGGGCTGTGCCAAGTTGTCTGATACCTGGCCCTGGGGTGGTTAGGGCAGGTGGACAGTGGCCTGGAGTGTGAGAGCCCCGTAGAGGAGGTGTGGGTGTGGGCTCTGGGTTGGTTGGTTTGTACATGCAGGATGGGCTGGGGGAGTTGTCTGCCATCTCTAGGAATTAGCCAGCGCTGGGAGAGATGGTCCCTCCAGGGTGAGCGAGGCCCCAGGTATGAAGCATCAGGTTACAGAAGATAAAAGACATGGTTATGCAGCAGGGTTGGAGCAGGGCCACCCAGGACGCACTGAACAGAGGGAGGTGTGGGTGTGGCCTCTGACTTGACTCACAGCTCAGTACCTCCCCCTGCCCCCGAATCTGCAGCCCGAGCACAAATGCGTGACTTTGAGGACCTAAGCGCTCCTCGGCCACCGGCGCTCCAGCAGCAGGTGGTGGTTGGCTGTCCCTGAGGTCCCAGGCTTCATGGCCGTTGCAGCCGTGGGTTTTCAGGGCTTGGTGGTTTAGAGGTCTCAGGTGTCCTTTGTCAGCTGAAAGAAGGGGAAGGCCTGCGACATTGCCGACCCAGGGGAGGGGGCCTTGCCGTGGCCACGCTGGCAGGAAAATCCCTCCGCAGCCTGTGGTGGCAAGTCCCAGCTCAGAAATAGGACCCAGCAGGAAGGGGGTCCTCCTGCCAAAGACAGGGCAGCCTTGGTTTCACTTTTAAAACTCATTACCTCGGAGCTTCCCTGGTGGCACAGTGGTTAAGAATCCACCTGCCAATGCAGGGGACACGGGCTCGAGCCCTGGTCCGGGAGGATCCCACATGCTGCAGAGCAACTAAGCCCGTGTGTCACAACTACTGAGCCCGCGCACCACAGCTACGGGAGCCCACACACTCTAGAGCCCATGCTCCGCAACAAGAGAAGCCACCACAATGAGAAGCCCGCGCACCACAACGAAGAGTAGCCCCCGCTCGAAGAGTAGCCCCTGCTCGCTGCAACTAGAGAAAGCCTATGCGCAGCAACGAAGACCCAACGTAGCCAAAAATAAATACAAATAATAAATAAATAAAACTCACTACCTCGTTACTGGGGTGAAATCCTCCCCAGTAATGCGCCAGGTGTCATGCTAAAGCCTGTTCTCCTTTACTCCTCACAAAGGCACCATGAGGGCTACACTGTTGTCATCCCACTTTACAGGTGAGTAAACTAAGGCACTCAGAGGTTGAGAAACTCGCCAAAGGTTTCCCAGTCATCCCAGGTGGGACCGGATTGTGGATTAACCTCCAACATAAGCGCCCAGCACAACCAGGGACTTCTCTCCCCTTTGGGGAGCGGGAAAAAGCTGCAGATACCTCATCCCAAGATTTTTCCTAAGATGGACATCTCTGCCTGACTTTTCTCTATTTCTTCAAGCGATTATCTAGTTGTTGTGTTAAAGTCAAACAGTACGGTTCTGTACTCTGCACATCTTCCTCGTGGCATTTACAGAAGGCACTGGTGGAGGAGGACGGGGCTGGCTGCACTTCCCAGCGTGGTCCTGGGACGTTGCCTGGACTCCGCCTGGCTCCCATGGACTGTGCAGACAGCTGTCCTGGCACCCAGCTCCCAGCCCTCTCAGCCAAGTCTCTACTTTTGTAAGTAGGTTGATCGAGACAGATTTCTGAAAATCTTAGAGGAATGAACAGGTTGGTTTCTTAGGGGATTTGCTCAGGAAATGAGATTTTGCCCATCTCCCAAAGGAGAAAGGATATGTCTAAATTATTGATAGAAAAACATGCTCATCTAAGAAGCTAGTATAGCAGACCGTCTGTGTGCTGAATGGTGCTGTCTGTCCTGTGTATTAACTCAGCCCATCCCCGGTCTCCACCACACTCCCCACCCCCGACCCGTTCTGCTCAGGGCGCAACTGGGCAGCATCCCACCCACTGCTTATGCCGAGGGGTTGTGTCCTCGGGCCAGACCTGCCCTACTAAGGAGAGGCTGTAAGTACATCGTCAGGTTTCCAAGCATCACCTACAAGGCGACGCATCCCAACTGTGATTTTGAACACAGCCCTGGCGGACTCTCCATGCGCAGGGGCCGCCGGCTTTTAAAAAAACAGAAGGGACAGGAGCCAAGTGGAGACTGGACGGCCGCCCAGACTTGGCCATCACTGAACTCCATTTCAGCCGAGTTTTGAAGAGAACGTGGCAGCCCCCGGCTCCCCGGGGAACAGCTCAGACGGGGCCCTTTACCTTCATTAGAAAGAACAGCCTCCTCAGCGAAATCAGACCCCAGCACACGGACGCGACCAAGAAACCAGACAAAGGTGTTCACACCCCACAGTCCGAGCTGTGCGCATTCCTGTGCCCCTCCTCCTGGAGTCGATACATGTTTGCTGAGTGAATGAGTGAATGAATGAACTTGGAGACAGGAGCTGTAACGCTGAGCACTCTTCAGGGGCTACACAAGCTGGTGTGGCATCGAGGACAACTTGGAGAACATAAGATGGCGAACGCTTCTACCTGGTATCCCCATCGTGTCCCATAGACGGTTTTGAATCCATTTTCATAACCACACTAAATAAAATAGAAATGTGTCAGTAGGTAGAAGTCAAGATTAGAGAACAGAAAAAGAGAAATAGGAAGGGAAAAGACGGCTGTCGGGGCTTTGAAATACAACTAGCGAGGTTGAGCCCCATTTCTTCTCTTTTCTGAACTTGCCAGCAGCCAAAGAAAAATGGGAAACATGGCTGATTGTATGATTCTCGCTGTCTTCAAAAGTGGCTTAAAATGTTCATCGACAGATGAATAAACAAAATGTGGTCTATCCATAGTGGAAGGTTAGCCTGTAAAAGGTATGAAATTCTGACACCTGCTGCAACATGGAGGAGCTGTGAGGACACTGTGCTCAGTGAAATGAGTCAGTCACGGAAAGACAACTGCTGTGTGATTCCATTCATAGGAGGTCCCTGGAGGAGTCAAATTCACAGAGACAGAAAGGAGGATGGAAGGCGCCGGGGCTGGGGGAGAGGATGGAGAGTCAGTGTTTCATGGGGACAGAGCTTCAGTTTGGGAGGATGAAGAAGTTCTGGAGACGGACGGTGGTGATGATTGCACAACAATGTGGGTGTATTTACCCCTGAATAGTATACCTAAAAATGGTTAAAATGGTCAATTTTTTGTTACATGTATTTTACCACAATAAAAAGTCAAACAAACCTCCCAAAACCCCAAACAAATTAAAAAGTGGATTCAAGGGCTTCCCTGGTGGTGCAGTGGTTAAGAATCTGCCTGCCAATGCAGGGGACACGGGTTCAAGCCCTGGTTCGGGAAGATCCCACATGCCACGGAGCAAATAAGCCCATGCACCACAACTACTAAGCCTGTGCTCTAGAGCCCCCGAGCCACAACTACTGAGCCTGAGTGCCACAACTACTGAAGCCCACCTGCCTAGAGCCTGTGCTCCACAACAAGACAAGCCACTGCAATGAGAAGCCCATGCACCACAATGAAGAATAGCCCCCGCTCGCCGCAACTAGAGAAAGCCCGCATGCAGCAACAAAGACCCAACACAGCCAAAAATATATAAATTTATTTTTTTAAAAAAAGTGGATACAAAATACCCGTCAAGGGAACAGTGGTTTTCCTGGGGTTTTTCAGCCTGAAAGATGTTTCTCAGGATCCGTTTACAAGACACCAGCGTGCCGTGCAACATCCTCCTCGGACCACAGCTCAGCTGTGGCCTCTCCATCCCTCTAGTTTGCATTAGAAAGAACAGCTCTTGGAGGGGTGAGCATTGGAGAGTGGGCATCATCAGAATGACGTCACAGAGGGCCAGTGAGTAGGAGGAAGAGCTGCCGGGGTCTGGGCCCAGGCTGCCCAGGCCAGGACAAGAGAGGTGCAGCATGGGTTGGGGCAAATGTCGTGATCGTTCTAAGGCGTTTGGAGAAGGCTGGCGGATTAGTGTCCTGGGGCTGCCGTGACACATTTCCACAAACTATGGGGCTTACAGCAACTGAAATTATTCTCTCACAGTCCTGGTGGCCAGAAGCCTGAAATAAAGGTGTCAGCAGGTCCACGCTCCCTCCAAAGGCTCTAGGGGAGGATCCTTCCTGTCTCTTCCAGCTTCTGGAGGCCCAGGCTTTGCTTGGCTTGTGGCCACATCACTCTAGTCCCTGCCTCTGTTGTCACATGGTCTCTCTGTGCCTGTGTCTGCCCCTTTTCTGGTTCTTATGGGGACACTCTCATTGGACTTAAGACCTACCTAATCCAGGATGATCTCATTTCACCCTTAACTGGCTACATCTGCAAAGACCCTCTCTCCCATTCTGAGGTTCTACCCAGTTCAGCTGACATCTCCTCCATGGGCTGACGGCCAAGTGGGTTCCGTAGACTTGCTGAAATAACCCACTGCGGGGCTCTTGGCGATAGGGATTTTGTGTTGGAAAGCTCCTCAGGGAGGAGGTGCCACCCCTACTCTCCCACGTTTCCTCTGTGACTCTGGCCCCTGGATGGTTTCCGTGTCCACAGCGGGTTCTCTGGTCCCTGCCCCACACCATCTGCCATCTGCCTGGTGGCACTGGACATTCTTGTCCCAGCTTTGGTCCTTCAGAGCTGTGTCCACCTTGGGAAAACTCCCTCCCTGGGCCTCACTTTCTGCTCCTGGCCAACCCTGGGACAGAAGGGTGACATGCAGTAGTGCTGGCAGACAGCTCAGATGCTGGAAATGCCACTGGCCCTGTGACCAGTGAGCTCACTCGAGTCCCAGGTCCCTGCTGAGTTCAGCTAACGTGGAGAAGCACCTTCCCCAGGGCCCTCCGCACCAGCTGCCTGCTGACCTCATCCCACCAGACAGAGCCTCCTACACAGCATGAGCAACTGACAGCATCGGGGCTGCTGGCAAAGGCCGAGGCAGCACAGGGGCCATGGGGCTGGGCCGGGTGGGGATCCTGAAGCTCAGGAGTTCGCAAAGTCCATCACAGCCGGGAGAGCCAGCTGTCCACAGATCAGAGAAGGGACTGCTGGGAGTCACAAACAGACAGAAGGGTTTGGCAGACATTGGGCACCAAAGCCACATGCGTTCTGGGACCAGTGGACCCACAGTGGGCTGCTGGGCTTTCCCCGCCCTCCGCCCACACACTCAGCAGGTGTCAGCTGTGCTGCTGCTGCAGGACCCACAGGGCCGCCCTTCGGGCAGAGCGTGAGATGCACCCACCTGCTCCCTGTGCCCTGGAGCAGGACGAAAGGCCTTGGAGGACCTTGAAGCGGGGACTGTGGCTGGGGGGACCCTAATCTCTGCCTGGCCTTCCTGGGAGAGGGGTCTGGGCTGCTCTGAGCACAGAGTAACCTCGCTCCTGCCCTGACGCCCTGTGAGGGCCCATCGGGAGGTGGCTCTTCCCCTGGTGGCCCTGTTTGCTACGTGCTCAGAACCCCAGTGGGCCCTGCAACCACTGATGGCCAGAACCTGCTAGAACTCCCCAGTCTCCCTTTCAGTGCCTCGGGGTCTCTGAGCCAGGAGCCAGCAGCCCTCCTCTCCCTGCCCCATCTCTTCCCTCCACTCTCCTCTCCTGTCCTCTCCTCTTCTCTCCAAAGGTGAATTTCTTTTCATAAAAAGGAAAAAAAAAAACACCTTTAAATTGAGGTGGCTCTGGCGTTGTGATGGCCATCATCAAAAGTCGTGTTTAAGGCACCCACGGTTAATTTTTTATTTATAAAACTGCACCGTTCACCTCCAGTTCCTCTTAGAGCACAAAATAGGCTATTTAATAAAATCCAAAGTAATACAGCAAGAGTAGCAGTGGACAGGCAGGGTTTTTAATGCTGCCTCAATACCATCCACCTGGCCTGTTCCTCCCCAGAAGGTCAAGGTGGGGGTGGGCACCAGGCTCTCTGAGCAGAGACCCTAAGCAGCAGCATGACCACGGTAGGCGAGGGGCCCCTGAGATCCTTCCTGGGCTGGCGACTGCACTGCAGCAACGTGTACGACGCCGGATAAATCTGCTCTGATCTTAAGCAAGAGCCCAGCACCAGCGCTGCACATTTGGGAAGATGCAGAAAGAAAACAGCAAAGGAAAGAGTGAAGCTGGGCAACGTGCCACGGACTGAACATTTGTGTTCTCCCAAATTTGTGGGTTGATGCCCTAACCCCCACTGTGATAGTGTTAGGAGGTGGGGTCTTTGGGAGGTGATTAGGGTTAGATGAGGTCATGAGCATAGGGTCCCATGATGGGATTAGTGCCTTTATTAGTGCCCTTCCTATTTGAAGAGACACCACAGCTCTCTCCCTACTGTGTGAGGACACAGCAAGAAGGCAGCTGTCTGCAAGCAGGGAAGTGGGCTCTCACCAGAACCCAACCACGCCGGCACCTGCATCTCAGTCTTCTAGCCTCCAGAGCTATTTAAGCCCCCCAGGCTGCAGTATTTTTTTATGGCAGCCTGAGCTGACTCAGACACCCAAGCTTCCTCCTGCAGAAATGGGTCTGTGTTGTCACCGGCAGCCTCCTCAGCGCCTTCAGCATCAACAAGCTCTTCCTCTCCCAAACACCCCTGACAGGACAGGCCATTTCCTGTTTGTCCTGGAACACAGGCATCTGTGGCGGACTGGGTTATTCTTGCCAGTGGAGCTAAGAACACAGGTATTCCAAAATGATGGATTCTCCAAACCCTCTTCTCCAAAAGTGCAGGAGGGTGTGGTGTAGTGGACTGGGACTTAAAGTGAAATGGACCTGGACGAATATCTGAGCATCCTTCTTCTCATCAGGAAATCGGGGATAATAATGCCTACCTCATGGGCTGATCTGAGGCTTGTATATTCAGTGTCTGGCACGTAATAGATGCTCAATAAATAAGAGACAAGATGGCTACTAGTAAATAATTCTAGCAAAGAGTTGGAGTCACAACCAGTCACAAATACATGTTACACTTTCTCCATACCTTTCTACCCCTGCCCCACAGTCAAGTGACTCAGCACCTGGCTGGGAAGGGGAGGGAGAAAGTCCAGGGTGTGCCACAGGAGAGCCACCAGTGAGGGGGCATCTGGGCCACAATGGGAGAGGAGTTTTTCTGGCAAGTCATTTTTCATGACCCACACTAAAAATGGGTTTTACTAACAGATGAGTGTTCTTTTTGTTTTTCAATTTTATTGAATTATATTGGGTTGGCCAAAAAGTTAATTCATTTTTAAGTAAAACTAAAAGACATTTTTCATTTTCACCAAGAATTTTATCGAACAATATATGTACTAACCAAACAAACTTTTTGGCCAACCCAATAGTTGATTTACAATGTTGTGTTAGTTTCAGGTGTACAGCAAAGTGACTCAGTTATATATATATATATATATATATATATATATATATATATATATATATTCTTTTTCCTATTCTTTTCCATTCTGGTTTATCACAGGATATTGAATATAGTTCCCTGTGCTCTACAGTAGGACCTTATTGTTTATGTATCCTATGTATACTAGTTTGTATCTGCTAATCCCAAGCTCCCAATCCATCCCTCCCCTACCCCCCATCCCCCTTGGCAACCACAAGTCTGTTCTCTTTGTCTGTGAGTCTGTTTCTGTTTCATAGATGTGTTCATTTATATTGTATTTTAGATTCCAATATAAGTGATATCATATGGTATTTTTCTTTCTCTTTCTGACTTACTTCACTTAGTAGGATAATCTCTAGGTCCATCCATGTTGCTGCAAATGGCATTATTTCATTCTTTTTTATAGCTGAGTAATATTCCATTGTGTGTGTGTGTGTATTGAATATATATATACCACATCTTTTTTTTTGAGAAGATTTTTTTTAATGTTTTGAATTTTATTTAATTTTTTATACATCAGGTTCTTATTAGTCATCAATTTTATACACATCAGTGTATACATGTCCCAATGTATACAGTGTCCCAATGTATACAGTGTATACAATCCCAATTGCCCAATTCAGCACACCACCATCCCCACCCCCCCGTGACTTTCCCCCCTGTTGTCCATATGTTTGCTCTCTACATCTGTGTCTCAACTACTGCCCCACAAACCGGTTCATCTGTACCATTTTTCTAAGTTCCACATACATGCGTTAACATATGATATTTGTTTTTCTCTTTCTGACTTACTTCACTCTGTATGACAGTCTCTAGATCCATCCACGTCTCAACAAATGACTCAATTTCATCCCTTTTCATGGCCGAGTAATATTCCATTGTATATATGTACCACAATTTCTTTATCCATTCGTCTGTCGATGGGCATTTAGTATGGTTCCATGTCTTGGACATTGTAAATAGGGCTGTTATGAACATAGGGGTGCAGGATGCGTGTTCTTTTATCCCAAGGGTGATACAAGCAAGTTGAGGTTTAATTTCTGGAAAATCCAGTGGTTTAGGACAGAAGAGAGCACAGGTTAGAGGGGGTGACCTCCGTCATTTGGATGTGGTTGAATAAAGGCAGATACTAATGCCCTTGAGGAGAATTGCAGAGAAAAGCCCAAGAGGAACTCGGCATCAGAGGGGGACAGGGGTGAGGGCAGCAGGTTAAGCTGTGAGCTGGTGAAGTCTGTGGTGAAGGAGAACTGAGCAGGGAGATGGTGAGGAATGGTCCCCGTGGGGGTGAGTGTCCATCCATGATGGGACCCCCCAGTCCCGCTTCTCAAAATGGTCATCTGGTCCCGAGCCCTCGTGACAAATGCTTGCCGGGTGGTTCATTCGTTCATGCGTCCACCAAACATCCACTGCCTCCGTCCGCGTTGGCCCTGCACCAGGCTCTGGGGCCTCAGGGCCGGTGAGATATGGCCTCTGTGAGGTGGGGGTGGGAGTCACAGTCCAGTGGGCGAGTGCCAGATGGTGGGGACGTCCCACCCCAGCAAACGCAGAGCAGCTCCCCTCTGGGTAACTCCGTGCCCACCAAGTCTCCCCTGGGAAGTCTGCAGTTTCTAGCTCAGCAGACTTCGTGCAGAGGCTGTTGCAGTGGGAGTTGGGCTGGGTGGAGACCCTCTGAGCTTGGTAAATGTGTCTTGCTCTGTTTGGACTTTGTGGAAGGGTTTTCCACGGGTGTGCTCGGGAACTCAGCGCCTCTGGTCTGATGAGCTGTGCTCCTCCACATACCTGATCACGGAGGCAAAAATCTCCATAATTGATTATCCCGCTGATTGGCTGAGAGCCGTGTTTGCTAACTGTGAGGCTGAGAGTCAGCTGCACGTTTCCCAGCCCACCAGCACGCACACGGGTGGATGTTGTCAGCAAGGCCCAGGCAGCAGGGTGAGCCCCAGGCTCCTCCCTCCCTCCTCTCCCAGATGGGGTGGTGGGACAGAGTGGGTGAGGTGAGAGAGTAGAGGGCAGAGGGTGGGAAGATGGGAAATGCCGGGGATGTGGAAGAGGAAGGGAGAAGCCAGTGTTTGTCTCAGAATGCAAGACAAGCCCCATCGGAGTCGGCCCATCCCCGTCTGGCTCACGCCAGGAGGAGAGCCAGACCACAGAGGAAGCAGGTCTACACGGGCCCCACTTCCTTTCGAAGTAGCAAGAGCCTCCAGGGAGGCACAGGTGAAAACTTCATTACCCTGGAGATTCTGTACCCCGACAGAGGAAAGGGAAGAGGCAGGGAGGCTCAGCCTGAAGCACCAGGAAAATAGGCTGGACCGTCACGTGCCACCGATGGTAAAGGCATCAGGCTCAGCACGTCCTCCCGACCACCCCTCTGGTTCGGGGTCTTTCAAAACGTGGAGGTTCTTTGGAGATGGACATGGGTCCCAGCCTCTGAGACTCCTGACGTGGACTAAGTCGGTGTAACCCCTGGGTTCAAATGGCATAGGTACCAAATATTTGGCTTTGACCAAATAAGGACACTTGTAACCGTGGGAAACATTTAGGAGAGCTCAAGGAGTGACTCAGGACCTTAGGACCAGTGGAGGCTGGGTGGGGGTGGGGATGCCTTGCCAGCCCTGGTCTGTGCTGATGTCGCCCAAAGATGGGGAATTCAGGGCCAGAAGCTTCCCTGGTGCTTAGAGGAAATCTGTGGGTTGGACACAGTGGGTAAAGGAGAGGGATCTTGGGAGTTGTTTCGGTGGAGGAAAGACAAGGACAGGGAGGAAGGAAGTGCCCCACCCCCAATCCCGGACTAGCCCACGTTCTCTGGCCCTGCAGCCACCTGCCCAGCAGAGCAGACTCCTCGCATCCAACGCCCACACACTTGGCCCAGACCTGTGCTCCAGCCAGTGTGTGTGTTTGCTCACTGGGGCTGGATGGATTGAATTAAATGGAACTAAATTGAATTGCACTGGGAGGAAAACTCACTTTAAGAAAAAAAAAACAAGAAAAAAGACAACAATAAGAAAATCCCCCAAATCAACTGAAGGCGGCGGTTGAGGAAAGCTGATCAATTCGATCCATCTCGTTTTGTAATGACGCCTTCATTCGACGGTGCCTTCCAATCGTATCGAGTCACTTTGTGAGCTGCGTGTACACATGTGCCAGAAGTACTTGCTTTTGCCATTTGGCTGGGCAGGGTGGGGGGAGATGCCGGGCAACAAACAGAGGCTATGGGGGGCCACCTCCGTGATGGCCTCTCCTTGTGTGGTTCAAGTTCAGCCACACCTTGGCCCATGGCCCTCCCTGCTGTGGTTGGGGGTTGGGGGTGTGATTTCCCATGAAATACCGCCTGCGTGATTTGCACAAACTCTAACACAGGCCAAGCAGGCTCCACGCATTAAATGTTCTCTTTCCACTTTTAATCCTCGTTTCCCACGGAGAAGGGTGCCTCTTTCCGTTTGTGGGTGAGAGGAAGTGCAGCACAGTGGGAACCTGCCAGGGAAACCCGGTCGCCCCAGTTACTGGTGGTGCAGTTGCTTAACCAAAGTGCACCTCAGTTTTTTCATCTGAAAAATGGGGATGTTAAGAGTAGTGCCTGCACCTGGCACATAAAATGTGCAAAATAAGTGACAGCATCTACCTGCTCTCCCTGGTGATATTGATGATGGTAATGATGGTGATTTTCTACATCTTAAAAAAGAGGTCCAGCCTGACTGCCTTTTGATTTTAGAAGCTTTTCACTTGTTTTTATCCTGTTTATGCTAAGTTTAAAAAAGAAATACACACACAGTGGAGAGAGGGCGATGGGGAGTGACTCCTTAATCGGTACCTGGTTTCCTTTTGGGGTGATGAAAAAGTTCTAGAACCAGATACGGTGGTGTTTGCACAACAATGTGAATGTACTTAATACCACCGAATTGTTCACTTTAAAATGGCTAAAATGGTAAATTTTATGTTATGTGTATTTTACCACAATAAAAATGGATGTGTAAGATATGTACCTATAAAATTATGAAACACTACGAAAATAAGGAAAATTTAAGTCCAGAAAAAGCGCACACACACACACACACACACACACACATACGCACACCCTCATTTCTAATCTCTGAAGTGCCCAATGAGAAAAGGGCAGGATTAGGAGTCCAGACACATGTGTGCAGTCCTCAGGCCCCCAGGAATCAGCTTTGTGACTCTAGGCAAGTACCTTGATCTCTCTGGCCCCAGGTTCCTGGATTATAAAAGGAGTTAACGCCTGGCCCCTGCTAGTCTGGCACTAGCTCTGAGCTGCTCCTGCCAATAGAAGCTCCTGGAAGCTGCACCTAATTCCAAACAACACACAACAGTGGCTTCTGAAATCATGTATTTGTGAGATTTAGAACTCTCTTGCTTCTCTTTAAGCAATAGCAGCCCTTCCACTTTTCCCTGTGTTATCCTTTTTTTTTCTTTTTAAATTTTTATTTATTTTATTTATTTATTTTTGGCTGTGTTGGGTCTTCGTTGCTGTGCACAGGCTTTCTCTAGTTGCGGTGAGCGGGGGCTATTTTTCGTTGCAGTGCGCGAGCTTCTCGTTGCGGTGGCTTCTCTTATTGCAGAGCACAGGCTCTAGGCGCGTGGGCTTCAGTAGTTATGGCACGTGGGCTCAGTAGGTGTGGCTCGTGGGCTCTAGAGCTCAGGCTCAGTAGTTGTGGCGCACGGGCTTAGTTGCTTCGCGGCATGTGGGATCTTCCCAGACCAGGGCTTGAACCTGTGCTCCCTGCGTTGGCAGGTGGCTTCTTAACCACTGCGCCACCAGGGAAGTCCCACCCTGTGTTATCCTTTGACGAATATTAAAATAGATGTGAGCACCATGACCCCATACAGAGAGACACCTGGGGAGGTGGGGACAAACCAGTGCAGGTAGCAGGGGAACCCAGTTTGGGATTAAACACCACATCCACAATTCACAAAGTCCCCATATGAGGATAACCTCAAAACCAGGTGGGGGTAAGGAAGAAGAGGGGGCAGATCAGAGTTTGGGGCAAAGGGAAGACAGAGAAAAAAACACAAAGGAATACCCCAGAGTGGCAGGGAAAATGAGTTTGGAAAATCTGGATGACAGGACCATGGTGTTCTGTTTCCCTTTGTCTTTGCCTGTTAAATCAGACGTAGACTCCCAGCCACACTGGCCGTGCAGTTTAACGTGGGCAGGTTTCCTCGGCCTCCCAGGGAGATAATGCCTCTTCTTCCAGACTTGGCTAGTCAATGAGCAAATCGCAGCCAGCAACCAGATGTGCAATGACGACAATAATTCTAATCCTCTCCCCTTTCTCTCTCTCTCTTTTTTTTCTTAGAGAGCCCACAGTGCCTCGGGAAAAATTGGCTGAATAAAAGGTATAAAGACTTTCTCTTGTTTTTCCTGAATAGTTTTTGACAGATATGCCCATGTTGAACATCTTGGGAGCTGCTGACAATGGCTGCTGGGGGGTTCTGGGTTTCCTATGCGCTGGAGGGAGGGGATTTGTGGAGGCTGAAGCGGGGGTGGCTTATTTAGCTCATCCCCCCAATGGGCCTGTCCAAAATGCCTGGGAAGGCAGGCCTGGGGAGCCAGAGGAGCCAGCAGGGAAATGAGGGGACAGGAGTTTGTTTAAAGGTGACACTGTTTAGCAGCTCCAAGCGGCCAGGGAAGCCGTGCTGATTCCTTCCTGGTCCCTGCCCTCCCCTCCCCCGCCCCAGGTACTCAGGGCCCAGGTGTGCACCCCTGAACTGCACAGCCTTCTGAACCAAGGGCACCTCAGGCTCACTGGTCCAGGGTGGTCTGACTTCCCTCTGTGGCCTGGTCTTCTCGGGGAGGGGGCTCAGTTCCCAATGCCGATCCCCATGGGGGGACTGGACAGGTGTGACCTGAGCCCTGGGTCCCTGTGTTCCTTCTGCCTGCAGCTGATCTCCTTTGTAGATTCACTTTCAGAGTTATACTTTGTGGGGAAAAGTTATTATAAACATAATGTATATTTGTTGTGAATGAAATTAGAAAAGGCAGGTTCGCCGTGTATTTGTAAGCCTGGGTCCCAGCAGGCTTCTCCTCATGGGCTCCTCGGTCTTGGGCTGCAGGTGACAAGGATGGCAAAGCGTGTTCTCAGATCAGAAACGGAAGTAATGCTGTCAAGTGGGAGGAGTCTGACGCCTTCCTGAGCCAAACACTGGAAATTTAGTTTGGTGTTCGCTTTTGCATTGTTTTTGCTGCAAGCCCACCCTTGCTTGCCCCAGAAGTGGGCGTTGGCCAAATGGAGCTTGACTTGGCCAGGGAGCTTTGTCCTGGAAACTGCTCATCGCAGACCACAGGGGCTATGTGGGGAGGACAGCGCGGGCCCCGCTCACTGGCTTTCCATCAGGGCTCCTCTTCTTGTGGCCCTGGGTGACGCATGACAGGGTCCCCAGGGAGTGGCTGTCCTGTCTCTGTGGGTGTTCGATGCGTTTCTCCGTAGGAGGGGACCGAGAAAGTGCAGTCAGCCTTGGTCTCATGCTCTTACGGAGTATTGTAACCACAAGGACAGTGGCTACATATGGCAGCTTTCTTGCCATGCCGTCTTTATAAAATGAGTCTCATTTTACGTGGAAACATACAAACCAGTCTTCAGGTGAATCTGTCTGTGGATAAAGAGTCCATTTGTGCTCTAAGGAATGATGCAGTGATTTGCTGACTTGAATTTTTGCAAACTTGCTGTTTTAATCAGGTTTATCAAAGTATAATTCACACAATGAGCTAATGTATTTAGAGCGTGCAATCTAACGTTCTGACATACGTTTATACCCACAACGTCATCGCTACTGTCAAGATACCGAACATATTCATCACCCCCGAAACCTTCCTGATGCCCCTTTAACCTCTTCCTCCCACCCTTTCCCAATCCCCTCTTCCCAGTCAAGCACTGATCTGCTTCCTGTCACTATAAAATGGTTTGTTTTTCCTAGAGTTTTATATAAATAGAATCATGCCATATGTACTCTTTTGGGGGGGTGGGGTTTAGCCTCTTTCACGCAGGCTCTGTTGAGATTCATCCAGGTGGTGGTATTCATCCATAGTTCATCCTTTTTATTACTGAGTAGTATTCCATGCTATGAATGCACCATAGTTTGTTTATCCATTTAGTCCTTGAAGGACATCTGGGTTGTGTCCAGTTTGGGGCTATTACAAATAAAGCTGCTTTGAGCATTTGTGTCCAAGTCTTTGTATAGGCACCTGGTTGCTTTTCTCTTGGGTAAAATACCAAGAATGAAATGGCTGGATCCTATGGAAAGTGTATGTTCAACTTTTTAAGTAAATGCCAAACTGTCTTCCAAAGTGATTGCAGCATTTCACATTCCCACCAGCCAGGTGTGAGGATCACAGTTCTATATTCTCACCAACACTTGGTGTTCTCGGTCTTTATAATTTTAACCATTCTAACAGGTATGAAATGGTATTTGGTCGTGGTTTCCATTGCATTTCCCTGATGACAAATGATGTTGAACACCTTTCATGTGGTTGTTTGACGTTCCAAAATTTCCTTTGGTGAAGTGTCTGTTCAAATCTTTGCCTATATTTTTTGGGTGGTTTGTTTCCTTATTGTTGAGTTTGGGGAGTTCTTTATATATTCTTGATACAAGTCCTTTATCAGACCCCTGCTTTGCAGGTATTTTCTTCTAATTGGTCTGACTTCTCATTCTCCCAATAGTGTCCTTTCAAAGAGCTGACTTTTTCATTTGGATAAAGCCTAGTTTACTAATGTGTTCTTCATAGATCATGCTGTATCTAAGAAATCTTAGCCTGACCCAAAGTCACCAAGACTTTTTTCCTCCTATCCGTTCTTCTAAACATTTTATAGGTTTTAGGTGTTACATTTAGGTCTATGATTTATGTTGAGTTCATTTTTGTGTACGGTGGGAAGTATGGCTTCAAGTTCATTTTTCTGCATATGGATAGCCCATGATTTCAGTATTACTTATTTTAAAAAAAACAACTGTCCTTTATCCATTGAATTACCTTTTCAGCCTGGTGAAAAATAACTTGTCATATATGTGTGGGTCCATTTCTGGACTTAGTTGCATTGATCTATTTGTTTACCTTGATGCCATACCATACTGTCATGATTATTGTAGCTTTATAATAAGTCTGAAAATCAGGTAATGTTAGCCCTCCAGCTTTGTTCTTTTTTTTTCTAAGTTGTATTGGCTATTCTAGGTCCCCTAAATTTAGAATCCAAGCATGGATTTTTTTTTTAATGCCCACTGGGATTTTGATCCGGATTGCATTGAGTCTATAGATCAACTTGAATCTTAACAGTATTGCCTCCTGACTCATAAACAAGGTGTGTCTCCCCAGTTAACTGGGGCTCCTTTCTCTCACCTGTAGTTTGCAATTTTCAGTGTATAGGTCTTACATGTCTCTTGTCTGATTTATCCCTAGGTACTGCTTTTTTTTTTTATAATGGCCACTTTATTCATTTTTAAAGAAAGGGTCCAAGCAGTGGGTGATTGTACCTGGAGCATAACCTCTAGGTTGCAAAATTTCCCACCTTCCTTCACCCATAAGGAAGAAGCATGTAAAGGAATGTGGTGGAAAAATTACCCCTACTATGAATAGGACTTTTATACTTTCATAAGTAAGGTGGTTTGAAGAGATCTTTTCCCTGTCCCTTTTTGATTTCTTTACCATTTAGATTTTCATCTTTTATTGTATTCTTCTTCCATGGGGCTAGTGATGAAATGTGGTCCAGGATTTCCTCCAACCTGGGAAAAAATACTACTCTCATCCCTCTTTCTACTAACTCTGAGTTATAAAGCCAGGTAGTTGCAACCCAGTGGGACCCAGGAGACAATAAGCATGAGAGAGGCCTCTTAAGCTCACATTTTGTCTGGGCTTCGAACTGGAGGGAAAACCAAGATATCTTAATCTGACCCATGTTACCACACTAGGAGAATTTATAGAGATATGTGACTGAATTTCTGGTAATCAATAATGTGTGAATTTTTGTGGCGTATCCCTAGGTATTGCATATTTTATGCTATTTTAAATGGTATTTTTCTTTCAATTTCTGATTGTTTGTTGCTAGTGTATAGAAATACAGTTATGTTTTTGGATATCAATCTTCTATCCTGAAACCTTGCTAAACTCACTTACTAGTTCTAGTAGCTTTTTTGTAGATTCCGTCAGATTTCCTACATTGATGATCATGCTGTCTGTGAATAAAGACAGTTTTACTTCTTCCTTTCCAATCTGGAGACCTTTTTTTTTTTTTTGCGGTACGCGGGCCTCTCACTGTTGTGGCCTCTCCCGTTGCGGAGCACAGGCTCCGGACGCGCAGGCTCAGTGGCCATGGCTCACGGGCCCAGCCGCTCTGCGGCATGTGGGATCCTCCCGGACTGGGGCACGAACCCGTGTCCCCTGCATCGGCAGGCGGACTCTCAACCGCTGCACCACCAGGGAAGCCCCCAATCTGGAGACCTTTTATTTCTTTTCCTTGCCTTGTTCCACTGAACCTCCAGTAGAACAATGAGTAGAAGTGGTGAAAATGGACATTCTTGATCTCAAAAGATAGTAAGCCTTTCACTGTCAAGTATGATATTAGCTGAAGGTTTTTCATAGATTCCCTTCTATTCCTAGTTCCCTTCTATTCCTAGCTTGTTGAAAGGTTTTATCAGTTTTTTATTAGAAATTGATGTTGATTTTTGTTAAATTCCCCTCCTGTGTCTACTGAAATGGTCATATGCTTTTCCTTTTTTAGTTTGTTAAAAAAAAAACTTTGACATATATACACTAATATGTATAAAATGGATAACTAATAAGAACCTGCTGTATAAAAAAATAAATAAAATAAAATTCAAAAAAAAAATAAAGAGGATCATTTTCCTCTAATTGCTGCCTTAAAAAAAATACTTTAAAAACTTGGTGAATTATATTCATTGATTTTCAAACTCTAATCCAGCATAGGCTTAAGTCTATCATCTCACTATTTTTTCTGTTTTTCTCATTTGTCCCTTATTCCCTTTTCCCTCTTTTATTGCTTTCTTTTGGATTGAGTATTTTTTTATTATTCCATTTTATCTCCATTCTTGACTTATTAGCTATACCTCTTATTTTGTTATTTTGATGGTTGCTTTAGAGTTTACAATGTGTATATTTAGCTAATTACAGTTTACCTTCAGGTGATATTAACCCACTTGGCACAAGTATAAGTACACTTCCATTTCTCCCCCTTTGACCTTCATGCTATTATTACCATGTATTTTATTTATGCATGTGTAAGAAACCTTACAATGCTGTTTTTTGTTTAAACGGTTATATTTTAAAGAGATTTAAGTAATAAGGAAAAAGTCACATATTTATCCATACAGTTACCACTTCTGGTGGCCTAGAGCACAGGTTCTAGGCGCACGGGCTTCAGTAGTCGTGGCTCGCGGGCTCTAGAGCGCAGGCTCAGTAGTTGTGGCGCACGGGCTTAGTTGCTCTGCGGCATGTGGGATCTTCCCGGACCAGGGCTCGACCCCGTATTCCCTGCATTGGCAATGGGATTCTTAACCACTGCGCCACCAGGGAAGCCCATGCCTGGTAATCTTTAACTGGATGCTACATCCTGTAAATTTTATCTTCTTGGGTGCTGGATACTTTTATTCCTATAGATACTCTTGAGCTTTGTTCTGGGATGCAACTAAGTTATTTAGAAAGAGTTTGATCCTCTCAGATCTTGCCTGTAAGATTTGTTAGGCCCCAAGGCATGGTTAGTCTAGGTTCAGTGTCCCCTACTACCAAGGCAAGCCCCTCTGAGCCCCATGAACCGGGAAGTGTCCCAGTCTGGCTGGTGAGGACACACGCTATTCCCGGCCCCGAGTGAGTGCCAAACACAGTTTCCTCTAATCCTTTCAGATGGTTCTTCCCTCAAATGCATGTGCTGATGAGCATTCAGCTGAATACTCACCGGGGACCCTCTACGGTTCTCCAGGGTCCCTGCTTTTTCCAGCTCTCTCCTCTCTGCTATCCAGCCTTGCAGCTCCAGCCAACTTGGTCTCCCCAGCTCTCAGCTCTGTCTCAGCTCAAGGACAACACCAGGCTCTACTTGGGGTCCCTGCACTTTGGCCTGAAAACTCTCTAGATGGCAAGCTGTGGGGACTCCCCTCACTGGTTTCCCATCTCTCAGAGATCACTGTCCTTCATTGCCTGGTGTCCAGTGTCTTAAAAACCACTCTTGGCTCAAGACACCGGGGTGGAAGGGGGCAGAGCTCCTCAGAAGGAGGCAGGCTGAGGCGCTGGTCAAGGCATCTTGGGCCTGGGGGTGAGAGGTCCAAGTGTAGAGACAAACACCATTGTCTCATTTTCCTTGAGAATGGCCCGTCCACTGCCCACCTCAATTAAGAAGAATCTGCAGTATCAAGAGCTTAGCTCTTAGAAGATCGTTACAAAGGGCTCGTCACCAAATCGCTTCTCAGGAAACTTTTGACTGTAAAGAATAAGGGGGGAGGGGCAGGACAATACCTCCAAGCCTCTTAAAACGTGGTGGGGAGCTCAGAAACCCCCCAGTGGTGGGGGAGAAGGGAACCGAGAGTCCCTCAGCAGCCCCAACTGCCTCATGGTTTAAGCATATCGGGGGCAGCGTCACCTTGACCCCAACACAAGTAACGGAGCAGGGAGGAGGACCTGTCAGAGGCTAAGGCCATTCATTCCTCCAAATCGCAGTCCCCACACCCCCTGCACTGTGACGGCAGGAGCTGCACTCCTAGTCCTTTATCTGTGCACGGCATCTCCCCGCTACGAGGGGCTCACACAGCTGTCAGCTCGTTCAGCATATGGTATCCCATTGACCGTAGGGCCCATCTTATAGATGGGGGAAACTGAGGTTTAGGATGGGTAAGCGATTTGCCCGGGCTCATGCTGCCCAGGCTTCTTTTCATGCCGAGAATTTCCCTTGAGCAAAGTTGATGATCCCGGTAAGACAGTGTGGGTTTCCTGAGCTTGGGTTTCTGAGCCCCTTCCCAACCATGGCTCCACCTGCCACACCAAAGGAGCTAACTGACCAGCATGGGGCACAGAGGACTCGACCCTGCCTGGCCCACTAGGGCTCTCCCGACCTTTGACAGAGCATTTCCGTTATCAGGGTTGTCAGCAGTCTAGCTTCATGGGACTGCAAAGCTCCTGACTCAGTGTAGAGCTTTTTTTTGGAATATCAGATGTCAGGAGCTCTTTGATATATATGCACACATGTGTTTGGACAAGTGCATCAGTTAGGCTGCCATAGTGGGAATAAAAACAAAGGGTGGGGGGAAATGCCTGAAAATGTTGATCACAAAGGGTTCACCCAAACCCCTGGCTATTTCTGACTCTAAGGCCAAAGCTACACTGTACCAGCAACGTGGGCACGGCTTTCCAGAAAATCAGCTCCCAAACCATCAAGCTCTGTGTCGCAGGGACTGACAAGTGTCCCCAGAGCCTCCCTTGGCTTTCAGGATGTATCCAGCTGGGTGGCTTTGTGCCACCCATAAAAGAAGCAGGACATGAAACATTTGAGATGGGATTAGAGGACAACAGAAAGAGCCTATGTGTGCGCATCCATGTTTGTGCGAAAGTATAAAAACCCCGAGTCTGTGTTTTCCCCCGAGTATTAATTACGGTTGGAGAGGAGGCCTGTCCGGGCGTGTTCGGCTTGGGCAGAGTAATTTATCATCTGGTTTCAAGGAGCAGAAGGCGGGTCACGGTGCAGAGAGCAAGACACACATCTCTCTCTCTCAGAATTCACAGCCGCCTCCACCTGCTCCGGAGTGGACAGCTTTGCCCAAGGCACGTGCCAGAGGGGGCACGGAGAGCTTGCAGGCAGCACTCTGGGAGAGAAGGCAGCTAGTGAGGCCTTGACACAACCTGCATAAGACAGAACCCATCGTGGGAAAAGCCTGTGCGGGCGGCTTGAAATGAGAAACTGTCCAGTCTCTCCCCGACGTCTGCCCCTGTTGGGGGGACGGGCAGAAAGACATGGGCGCCAGCCAGCCTGGCTGCCCACACCGGATTCCTTCTGATCCTGCAGGCCTTTCCTCAAGGCCAACAGAAGGGCCAGGGGTCTCTGGGATCCACTGGGGTGGTCCACAAAGACGGCAGGTTTTATTCCTTTTGGTGGCTGAAAAGCAGGGTTACGTATCGGCTCACCACTTAGCAAAGTGGAGGTCCCTCGCCATGTGACGAGGTTGTAATTCAGGACCTCCCTGGCCTTGGTGAGGTGACCAGAATGGCAAAACCAGTACAGAGGACTGGGCCGTCCTCCCTCTGCCCCTGGGTCCCTCCACCCTCACCTGAGCACTAGGGTCACCCCCTGTGTCCCCTGAGCGGCTCAGGGTCTTCCCGGGCACTTTGCTTTTGTCCTTTACCATCACATGCACGCTCCTGTCTACTGCTGCTGCAGGCGGATGCCGGACACGTGAGCCTGGAGTGACCACACCCTCACTTTCAACAGCAAGTGTTTTTCTGAAAAGTTATAAAGTATAAAATAGTGAGCCCTGGCCCCAGGTCAGCTCTCCTTACCACCCTTCCCCTCGAACCCCAGCCAGCGGACACTGAGAGGGCCCCTGCCGCTGCACGAAATCCTCCTGGGAAGGCCCTGGGCGGCACCAGTGATCCCGTCCACGCCGGTGCCGTGAGCACCTGCTGCGCTCCAGGGCCTGTGCTAGGGGCTCAGGACACCACCCTGAACCAGCCAGACCGATACCCGAGCAAATAATCACCCCTTCCTGGCGGGGGGCGGGGAGTGGGTGGCACACCTCCAGCCAGTCTATGGGAATAAAGGGAAAACCACTCAGAGGCAGAGGTCCTACTTGCCTCCATGGATGTGCTCTCACCAGCTGCTCAACTCACAGCTTCAGTGTCTCGGGGCTTCTGTTCTTCCTCTGCTGGATTTAGCCTTCTGGGATTCGGCACACAGAGCCGGTGGTCTCGCCCAAACCAGCGAGAAATCTCCAGGCTTCTTTGCTGGGTGTCCAGCCTCCTGACTCTCTGGTATCTGGAGATGCATTAGAGGGAAGGAGGGAAGGACAGGAGATGCAGGAACGAGGATGGAGCAGAACGAGACGGGGTCAGAGGAGCGTCTGCAGCTGCTTCTGTGCAGCCCAAGCCAAGAAGGAAGTCACTGCCCAGAGGCTGAGGGTCCCCGAGGCTGGCCGGGCCCCAGAGACTCCTGAACGACTTGCCGGGTTGGAGTTTTTCCTTCCCCGGTTTCTTGGTGAATAAATTCACTTGCCCCCCCGACCCCCACTTTCACACCTGCTTCTCTCTTCATTCTTATAACTGCAAATTCCCTTGATTGAATTTATAGTGGTGATCATTTATCAAACACCACGTGTGTTCCAGGCCCTTTACCTTGGTGATTTCTAAACCTCATAACCATCCAGGAAAGTAAATGATTCTATCCCATTTTGCCAAAAAGGAAACTGAGGCTCAGAGAAGTTAAGTAACTTTCTCAAAGCCATACTGCAAGTCAGCAGCTGAGCTGGAATTAGCGCAGGTCTGAGTGATGCCAGATTCAGGCTCCTTCTGCCCCAGCAGTTTGACCCTCAAGAGGTGCCTGGTGCCAACAAAGACACCACAAACACATGTTCTCTTGATCAAGGTTGGGAGGATAGGAGAGGACTGGTAATTGAGCCGAGAAACCATCCCCACTCCTCTGTGGGCGCTGGCTCTGAAGAAATCCTTAGGGTGAGTGGAGATGGTCTTAAGGTCTTCCTCCTTAGATACCTGGCCCTCCCCCTTTTTAAGGACTGTGCACAGGGGTTTTAATGATGAGTTGGACCTCGTAACTTGCCCCTCCTCAGTTCAGATCCTCTCAGGCTGCCAGTTCTCTTAAAGAAAAGCCAAAGTCATCACAACACCCTCCCATGTAAGACCTCATGTGATCTGACCCCATTATTCCTCTGACCACCTCTCCCACTGCTCCCCTTCACTCTCCTTACTCCAGCTCATGGGGCCACTTTGCCTGTTCTCTGAATAGCCAGACACATCCCATGACAGCCTTTGCCTGGGGTACTCCCTCTGCTGGAACATTCCTCCCAAAGAGCCTCAGGTCTCCCTCCCTTGGCTCCTCCAGATTGGCCTGACCGTCACCTCTTAAATTAGGCCCACCCTGACCACACCCTCTTCTAATCGGGGACTGGATAGCAGTACAGTTAGGTGCGTTCGGAATTGTCTGAATGATTATCTCCAAAGAGCACTGGCTCCTGGGGTGTCCCTAGTGATATGCCACAAGGCTCTGCTCTCAACCCTATCCTAGCCAGGATTGTTATCAGTGATTTATGTAAGCGTGTAATAGGCATGATGCTCAGATTCTGGTTAATCTGAAACTGAGAATAACTAATACTAGGTAGGACCATAGATGAAATTGAGCTAAATTTAATAAGAATAAATGTAGGGCTTCCCTGGTGGCGCAGTGGTTGAGAGTCCGCCTGCCGATGCAGGGGACATGGGTTCATGGCCCGGTCCGGGAGGATCCCACATGCCGCAGAGCGGCTGGGCCCGTGAGCCATGGCCGCTGAGCCTGCGCATCCGGAGCCTGTGCTCCGCAACGGGAGAGGCCACAACAGTGAGAGGCCCGCGTACCGCAAAAAAAAAAAAAAAAAAGAATAAATGTAAAATCTTGCTCTGAGGTCCAAAAACACTAAATTGATGAATGTAAGAGAGGGAAGACTCAGGGGTTTTAACTGATAGTAAGTTCAGTACAATTAGGGGGACTGTCTCAGTCCATCCGGCCTGCTGTAACAGAACACCACAGACCCGGCATCTTATTAAGAAAAACTGTTTATTGCTAACAGTTCTGGAAGCTGGAGTCCAATGTCAGGGTGCCAGCAGGGTTGGGTTCTGATGAGGGCCCTCTTTTGGGCTGCAGATGGCCGTTTTCTCATTGTGTCCTCACATGGAAAGCAGAAGCAGGAAGCAATCAGGACATTTATCCCAACACAGGGGCCCCACCATCATGACCTCATCTGACCCTAATCACCTCCCAAAGGCCCCACCTCCTAATACCATCACATTGTGGGTCACGGATTCAACATGTGAATTTGAGGGAGGGAAACATTTAGTCTATAATAGTGACGAAATAGCTTATCCAGACTGGGGACACTGTTACCTGTAAACCCAGAGTGTCCCAGACAAGCTGGAGGGTGCAGTCACCCTGAGTATAAGTGGTTGCCTCGAAAGCTCATGTTATTTGGATCACATGAGTGAAGGTACATGCCCAGATTATGGAAGGTGGAAGCTTGTTGGAGCCCCCCTGGACCATTGGGATCACTTGGAAGGCACCACTGTGATGCTTCGTGGGAATCCCCGGGGAAACGGCTGTAGGGATGGGAGCTGTTTGCCTGGTGGGGGAAGATTGGGCAGCCAGACGGTCTGTCTTGGGGTGTCCGAGGGCTGGCCTGCCGAAGGGAAAGGTGTTTTGCTCCATGTGGCCTCAGATCAACTGAGATCAGAGGGAGGAGTCCAGGCGGCAGGTTTTACGGGCTGTCTAAAGGGAGGACTTCCTACGGATGACAGCTGGCCGGCGATGGCTGAGTTCCTTTCCAACCCTGGAGGCTGCAGAGGAGTTTCATTTGTTGAAAGCGGAGGCCCAGGTGACTCCTCAGGCTCTCGGTGGGAGGCTGGCCACCACATGTAACTGTGCAGGAAGAAGACTCTGCAGCACTTCTTTATTTTTATTTTTTTATTTTTTGCGGTACGCGGGCCTCTCACTGTTGTGGCCTCTCCCGTTGCGGAGCACAGGCTCCGGACGCGCAGGCTCAGCGGCCATGGCTCACGGGCCCAGCCGCTCCGCGGCATGTGGGATCTTCCCGGACCGGGGCACGAACCTGTGTCCCCTGCATCGGCAAGCGGCCTCTCAACCACTGCGCCACCAGGGAAGCCCAGCACTTCTTTAGATCAGGACACACAGAGAGCCTGCCGGGTGTGATGGTGTGTGAGGGGTCAGGTGTGAATTTAAGCCCGCCTTCCCTCTGCGCCCCGCCTTCCCCCTCTCTCAGAGCTGAAGTGGGTTTCCCCTTCCCAAGACCCCCCTCCTGCTGCTGAATTGTTGAAAGTGTTGTTTGCTCTATTGCTGTGCTGGAGGGCCGCAGAGCAGCTGAGCTTGGATGGGTGGACGGTGGCCCTTAGAACGCCCTCCCCAGCCCCACTGGTTGGGGGAGCTGCTCCCAGACCCTCTTCCTTCTCGCCTCATCATTTCTTACTCATAACTGCTGGTGTTCTGACCGGAGCATGCTCTATCCTCTCCATGTCTCGTGCCACCAGCTGCGGGGCTGTGGATCGCATCTGTGACAGATGTCACCACCCAGCCCAGGTGCAGAGCCAAGTCTCTATGCTGGGGCCCTGCAGCGTCCCCCTGTGGCTGACAAACTGAAGACCTCCAGGGCGTGGGGGACATGGCCTGCCAACTGGGGGCCACCCTGATGCGTGTGCCACCTTGGTACATTTGTGGGGGCAGGGTCGTCACGTAGATGTGAGTGTGTGTGCACCCACGCGTGTGCAGGAAAGGAACTGTGCATTTGTGTATGTGTGTGGGTGCAGAAATGCATGCAGCTGTGTTGCAGGCTCCTGCATTTCCACGTGTGTGCACTCAGGCATGCATTTTTATAGCAGACACCCTAGAGCTTAATTCAACGCAGGCGCTGCCCACGAGACATTGCCATCTGAGCCAGTCTTTCTAGAGAGGGTGATAGTGTGGCCACCCAAGAGCACAGAGGATGCCAGGAGACATGCGACTTATTCAGGGACAGTGCTGGTGGCATGGGCAGGTCCCTGGGGAATAGAGAGGCACGCAAGAAAGAGTGAGCTCCCAAAATGCTCGGGGTGGGGGAGGGCAGACCTCCCACCCACATCCCAGAGGTGTGGCCCAAATTCTCCAGACCTGAGCCTCCAGCCTGTTGGCTTGTCAACAGTGACCCAGATCATGGAGTAAACTGCTTCTTTCTCTCCATGAGCGGGTGCCCCGCCCCCACCCTCCCTAAAGGGCAGCCCAGCCATGCTCTGCAGCCTTTAAGTTCTCTATTCAGCCCTCTGGCCAACACGTTCAGGCATCTGCTGTGTGCCCAGCACCCTCTGGCTGCCCTGGCTACAACAGCCACGGCCAAACCCCTGACCTCTAGGAGCTGTCCGTCTCCCAGGGCGGAGATGGCAAGTCCAAGTATACGGGCAAGGCCACATGACCGGGCTGGATGCCACAGAAAGTAAGGACGGGCTCTCAAGACCACTAGTGGTGGGTGCTCTGGTCCCAGTGAGCTTTCTATGTCCAAAGCCTGGTTCCACAGGGCTCTCTGGACACACTCAGAGGAAATGTGACCAGGTGCCAGCCCTGAGCACTGTGTCGACAAGTGTGGCCGCTCATCACCTTGGCAAGGACCCAGAGGAGGACACCCAGGGACCTGGGGTGGGTGTCGGGGCGGGGGGGGGGCGCTTTTGAAAAGCACGGGTCACTAGGTCCTTCCTCAAGCCTCAGGGAGGCGGGGAGACCCCTCTCCACTGTGATGTCCTGTTTCTCCATCACTCATCCTCAAGTGGTACGAGGGTACAGGCTTTTTATGCATCTTGTTTGATCACTGATCATTTGATCAATCTTACCCAGCCTAGGAGCATGGCTGGCATTGTCACTAGGCTGAAACAGCCTAGGAGCATGGCTGGCATTGTCACCTCAGTTAGAAGTGAGTAAATTGAGGCTCAGAGCATAGCTGTGACTGGCAGAGCTGGGTCTGCAGGCTCTAGGGCCTCTGAAGCCTCCGGCCAGGCTTGCTCCCTGGCACGGGCCAGCTCATAAGTGCTGGCACCCCCAGGGAGCCCTAGAGCTCATCAGACCTGCTAAAAATCAGGCAGTGGGTTCCTAGGGCATCAGGCCTTCTCTGAACATCTTTTCCATGCTCCAATGTTTGTGGCTTGTGAAGGATTTTGTAACACAGTTACAGAGCATTCAACAAGAGCACACAAACACCCCTGCCCTCTGAGACCCTCCCCCCGCACCCCCACCCTTCCCCATACCCACCAGCATCCTTGCCAGCCCCAGGGGTTTAAAGTCTGACGTCACTGCCTCTGTCCTGGTGCCTCCTTTGGGCTCGTCCAGCCTGGGAAGCGCAGGCCGGGGCTTGGAGGGGAGCCAGGGGGTCCCAGCCCCCGAACCCCACCTCCTCCTTCTCTGTCCAGCCCTCCTCCCTTCTCAGCCGGGTCCCCCTGGGGTGGGGATGACGGGGCATGGATAGGGTGGTTCCCACTGCAGCCAGTCATGAAACCTCCCTGTGCCCCCACCCCCGGCAGCTGGCGTAATGGGGTGGGAGGGGCTCCTTCTGACCTGAGCAGGCCAGAAGCCACCCTCCAGGCAAGGGAAGGGCTGGGCTTATCAGAGGTGGTCCCCGTCCTCTCCCAGCCTGAAGGCACCAGCCCAGGCCCAAGGGTGACAGGAGGCCCGCCACCTACTGCCACTCTCCACGCATAGGACCCCCATCCCCATATCCGGCCTCTGGGCCTCAGTTTCCCCTGTTGGAAGAAACCTTAAGAACCATAGAAAGAATGGCTTCCTTTCATCTCTTTCTTTTGTTCCTTCAAAGAGGGGGCAATGGCCTTGGGGGGGAGGCTGGTCTTGCCTTCAGGCATAAGGTGGATCTGCCTCCCACCTGGCCTGGGGCGGGGCCTGGGTCCCTAGGTGGCTGGTGACCCTAGGCAGCCCTGGCCTGAGGGAGGCCAGCCATCTGGGCCAGCCAGCTCTGGCCAGGCCTGAGCAGGAACGCAGAAGGCTGGCCACTCCGCAGGGCTGCATGTCTGGAAGCGGCCCCCCCAGCAGCACAGCGGCTCATGGGGAGGGCAGCCTGGAAGACACTGAGGCAGGGCGGCTGTGGGACACAGACACGCACACATGGGGTCCCAGGCATCCCCACCCTCTCACCGTCCCCCGCGCTGCACTCAGCTTCGGGCCGGCTGCAGCAGTGCCTCGTCTCGGCTTGGCCTCAGTCCAGCGCCCAGAGCCAGCCACCCTGTGCCTCTGCAGCGGAGCTGCTTCTCCTCCCTCCCCACCGGCTCCCAGACTTGGGGCTGGGGTCTCGGGGGCAGGTCTCCCCTCTGTTCCTACCGTCTTCCATCTTCCCACCTCTGAAGCCAAGAGCGACCTTCCACGAAAACAAACGGTGGTCCTTTTCTCCCACTCTCTCTGTTCTTCTCACCTCGGAGGAGGTCTTCCCTTCCCCATCTGGTATGGTGAGATCTGTTAGGCTGGGAGATTTTGCCTCCCCTACTCCCACACCATGGGAGCCTCCCCGGGGTCCTGCGTGGGGGTGCCGGGAGTCAGGATGGGAAGCTCAGCTCTGAGCAGAAAGCCGGGTGGCAGGAGTGACTGGACCGGGGAGCGCCGGGCAGGACCCCAGCAGGTGGGCGAGCCCAGAGCAGGCGCTGAGCTGAACAGCCTGGGAAACACACAGAGAGACCAGGGAGGGGAGAGGACCGGGTAGTGGCAGGAGCGGAGAGGAGAGCGGCACTTAAGGCAGCTGCAGGTGCCCGCTAACCTGGGCACCGGCGTGGGGACCACAGCCTCCAACCCCACCCTGCTGCCCGCCACCGCCGCTGCCTGCGAGGAGCCATGGTTCCGAAATTATGATGTAGTTTTGGCTGTGTACCAAGCGTGGACTGCCGAGTTGCCTTTTCGGCTCCGGGCAGATCTGGGGTTGAAATGTTGAGAAAACAGCATGCCCACTGCGGCCCCTAAAGTGCCCTCTCGCGCCTGTCCCCAGCTGGCACGAGCTCTCCCCCAGGGCCCAGCCAGCATGGTGCTGGGGTCAGGGGCGTCCCCAGACCGGAAACACTGCCTGCCAGGAGGCCAGACTCCCCTCGGTGGCCTCCGTGGGGCTGGGCGGAGGCTCCAAATGCCCTGCATGGGGTGCGCTGTCCTGTCCCCACCCCTGCCTGGCCATGGGGGGAGCCTCCCTCAGATCCCCCCGTGAAAACTTCGGGTGGCTCCCAAGACCAAGTGTACAGCCCCCAGCCCCACATCTCAGGCGCTCCCTTCGTCCCTCTCCCGTCTCTGAGCTGCAAAATCAGCTACGGAAACTGGATCCCAGAGAGACTGGTGGGGACACTAAATGTGAGCCGGAGCCAACACCCCCGGCGCTCTGAGCCCCCAAACCCCAGAAGCTGGGAGGAGCCTTGAGGAGAGGAGAAACCCCAACCCGAATACCCCCGCCCTCCTCCCTGGCTAGCCCTGTGCCTCTCAGCCAAGAAAATGACAGTGGCAGTGATCAGAGTAGGGGTCTCGGCCAGACCTGGGAAGAGGCAGTGGGGAGACTGAGGCAGGAAGGGTCCCCACTGGGGGATTAGCTGGGACTAGTGGTTCTCGTTAAGTCTGGCTGAACTGGGAGAAGGAAAGCCTGACATGTGCCTGTGCGTGTGTGAGTGTGTGTGTGTGCTCGCATGCACACACAAGTGTAAGTTCGGGTCTCCCGTGATCATAGGCCTCAGGGCTCCCATGGAGGTGGTTTGGAAATCTATATGAATTCTGTGCTTTTCTCGTGGGGGAGGACTTTTCCCTGGGGCCTGGCCAGTGGCCTCAGCACCTCCCAGGCCGTGGGCTTCCCCACATCGAAGTGCTTCTCTCCCAGGCCCAGGGGCAGCCTGCCCCGCAGTGTCCTCCTCCAGGGCCACAGCGGGTCCCCACCTCCAGGGCAAGCTCTCAAAGACTCTGGGGCCTCACTGGGAGGGGCTGAGCCAGGGAGCAGGAACCTGTGGGGCACCTGGGTGACTGGAGAGTGGGCTGGGCAGGGAGTCAGCAGGAGAGGCCAAGGTAGTCACAGACAAGCCACCAGTAGCCACTGGGAGCCAGGATGGCTGTGGTCAGCCCCACGGCTATGGTCACAAGCTGAGTTCCATTGAGCCCTGCTGACCACATTCCCACCCAGGGCAGAATTAGGGCCAGCGTGTGCCTAGATGCTCCAGGCCTCCATCTTTTGCAAAGACCATTAGCTCTGCCGAGAATGCCCTGGCTGCCCCAGCCTCTGTCTGCTCAGCAAATTCCTCCTTGTTCTTCAAGGCCAACCTGAGGGGACACTGCCCCAGGGACACTGTTCTTCAACCAGTAAGCAGAACAGATTCCTTTCTGTATCTTGACTCCGGGCAGCACCAGGCTGGCATTCGTGTGCTGGCCCCTCGTCCTTCCTGTGGCCTGGGGGTCCCTCCGGATCCTCGTGGGACTTCTCCTGGTCTGGGCACTCTGCTTCTTTTGGGGCTGTGGCTTCTCTTGGGGGATCTTGCCTCCCAGGAACCCCTCCCCTCCAGGGCTCTGTCCTTGTCTACTCACCCAGCCAGGCCTGGGGGACATGCCAGAGTATCCCCTCCTGAATTTTTGAGGCTATTTTAGGGCAGGGCTGGAACCTGATCAGGAGAGTCTCCCCCTCTCATCTTCCCTGGTTAGCCTTCACCTCCAGGTGGGGATTTGCCACAGTAGAAAGGGGGGAGGCACGGCAGGCAGACCCCTTCCCTTGGTCTTCTCTCCCGGATCTCCCTCTCTGAGCCATGTCCCCACCCCAATTTGGGAGATGGCACTCAAACCGCCAACTCCCAAGTCAGCACCCCAGCCTGGACCCCTCCCAAGCCCCACCTGGCACCCACTCATTTCCCACTGTCCACCTGATGCCCACCTGGTGTCATATACTCCTCAAACTCAGCACATTGAAGCTGCTCATTTCTCTTCTGACCAGCTTTTCCTTCTTTTTCCTACAGATCATGGGAGGGTCCTCCCACCCACCTGAACTCTCAGAGTCACCCTTAATTCTTGCCAACCCCAGCTTCCCAGCACAGGCTGGGCCCTTCAGGCTCTGTCTCTGCCAACTTCTCTTCATCCACCCCCTTCCCCAGACCCCCAGGCCCAGCCCCCAGCACCACCCGCCCAGGTCAAGTCTAACCTCCTTTCTTAGCCTGGAGCACAAAGTTCTTTACATTTGGACTGTTTAGTCCCAGCCTCACCCACTGCAGCTCCTTCACATTCTCATGCCTCCTGTGGTCCAGCCAGGCTGAGCTGTTTCCAGGTTAACTGGAACATCTGCTGAGCTCCCCCTGCCCCAGGCTTGTTCCTCCTAAAACACCTCTCTTCCATGCTCCCCACCATCCAGCTGGCTCCTACCTTCCCTTCAGGGTGAGCCTGTGGGCAGAGACATGAAGGGCTGCAGCATGTCAAGTGAGAAGCAGCTTAGAAGTCACCATCTCCAGGAAGCCCTCCCTGACCACCCCACAGTGGGGTGTTGTTCCCTCCACTGCGCCCCCATACAGTCATCTGAGGGCACTGCCATTACCCATTTACTCCGCCATCTCCCCTCCACCAGCAGCTCCCTCCAAGACCCTGCTTGGTCTCGCTCAACTCTTGTTTCTGGTGCCCACCCTATACTTACCACTTGCCCGGGACTCCAGGAACCTTGCATGCTGGAATGAATGAATGAGTCTTTTTCCAAGAAGCAGAGTGGGGCCTGGTCAGGGGGTGTCCTCTGAAGCAGAAGGTCCACAGGGCTCCCCACTCCTCTGAGCTGAGGGTCACACAGGTGACCACCTGTCTTCCCATGGCTTGGACACAACTTTTCAAGGAGGCATTGGACGTATCATTGCTCCCATTTTAAAACTGACAAAGTTGGGGCCCATGGTCTCCATACTCATTATGAAGGACCCGGCCATGGCGAAGCTGGGGTTGGTTGGGTGCAGGGGGGACTGCCATCCCTGGCCCTTCCAGCCCGGCCACCAGGGTTCCCCTCGGTGGGGTGAGTGTGGAAGTTCACCCCTGCTCCATGAGAGAGGCCCCCCTCCTGCTTTGGGGGCATCTCTGTCTTTGGATCGTCTGCCTGGTGACTCCACCTGGAGAAGGGCTGTCACCGAGGAGGGGAGACAGAGGGCCTGGGGTGGGAGGGCAAGGTCTGGGCAGAGGGCCCAATGCTGGGGCCTGGCCTGGAATCCAGCTCTGTTGCTCAACAGCTGTGTGACCTCAGTGAGTCAACAAACTTCTCTGAGCCTCAGGTGGCTCTCTGTAGGATGGATCACCACGCCACTGTGCAGGTTGAGAAGCAGAGATGGTTTGCATGTTCCGTGCCCAGAACAGGGGGAGAAGGGATATTCAGCAGCAAGACAGGGTGACCCCGGGACAGGAGGACATTTTGTTTTCCTCACCCCCCTAGGCTCTGCTTGTGACCACAGCACCCTCCTCTGCCCCACTGCTGTGGGAGGAGGCCCACACAGCTGTCTGCCTCAGCTGCTGGGAGCCAGGGTCCACAGGGCTTTCTTCCCCACCCCTACAGGGTGTGCAGGTACCACTGGGCAGGGAGGACGCTCAGGCTGGAAGGCTGTGCCCGGTGTGCCACAGCACCCCTTGGCAGAGCCAGGACTGGAACCGGCTCTTGCTCTGGCCCCCAAATGCTTTCCTGCACCTGCCGCCTCAGGGTGTGTGCTCACGCTGGGTCTCCCCACCCACCCCTGCCCGGCCCATGTCTGACGTCCAACCCTGTGCACCAGGGGGGATCCACCTGGTCTTCCCTGAGCCCTGCCATTCTTCCTTTCTCATGCACGGCCCCCCAGACTGGGAACCCCATGTGGGCAGGTGTGTCTGAGCGGTGTTCTAGCTGTGCCCTAGGAAAGGAGGATCTTGGCAAATACTTGTGGGATGGATAAAAGAAAGAGGGAGGTTGTTGGTGGTGGCATGCCCTTGGGGAGCAGGGCGCCTGTGTCAGAGAAGGAGCAGGGCTACTTACAGAGCTGCCTCCTGCACAGGTCCAGACCTAGGGCCAGAGGTGCAGTGTGGCTCCGGGGCTGATGGGGCTGCAGCCCAGAGCAGACAGAGGACCCACTGCCAGCCTTGTCCCAGGCTCAGCATTGCTGGGCTCAGCTCAGAGACACACAAGGGCAGCCATGTGCAAGGCCAGGGTCCAGGAGCTTCAGCGGCTGGGAGCCCTGCAGGGGCGAACACCTCCCCACCTCTTCCTCCAGAGCCGGACCTCAGAAAATGGGCTCCCAGGACAGACTGAAGGGTCAGACAGATGGCTCAGGGAGAAAGGGCACTGGCCCATGATGTGTGAGCACCTGGAGGGGCAACTTGGGCATTTGCTCCTGTCCAGGAAGAGGCAGGACAGGAGCTGGGATGGGCTTGGAGACAGGCTCGTGTCTCCCTGCAGTCTGGGGGAGCCGGTGGGTGGCTTCATAATTGACTAGCAACAGGCAGAGATGCTGGCAAACCATCTCCAAATTAGCCATAATTGCAGGAGAAATAAAGAGCAAACAGGGTGAGCTGAATGAGGTTTTCTATAAATATTGTGTTTTTTAAAGTTTGCCCTGGAGTAATAGAAGCTGTTTAAACGCTAATATCCTGTCTGTGCATTTAAAAAGCCTTATAATCAGGATTTAGTGCCTTCTTTTCCTAAGGCCTGGGATCTGGGGGCCCCTGGGTCTCCGGCCTCCTCTCTCCTGGGTGTCTCAGAATGGGCAGCCCCTGGGAGTCAGAAAACCTACCCTCCCCTGGGCCGGACCCAGCCTCCGCGACTGAGCTCCACCCACCCTGAGTTCCTCCCGCCCTCTCCCCAGGTAGATGCAGGGGTCCTTCCTGTTCCCACATAGCTTCTCCTTCCTTATTCCCTTCGTACCTTCCCACCAGCGGCCAGTGAGGGCCAGCAGCAGTGTTCTCTTGGTCTGAATCACTTTTGAGACCTTGACACCTTCAGCTCATTTTGTCAAGGCCAAGAGTTCCAGGTCGCCTGGACTCACAGACCAGCCTCTCTCCTCACCCAGGGGGAGAGCTTGTCTGATTAATGAGGGATGGGGTCCCTCGGTGAGGCACCTACACTACAGGGCCATGTCTGGTTTTACTAAAAAATCATCATGCAGTGTCCATTCACTCCAACAATGACCGCAGAGCCATTTTCCATGGTGAGTGAGAAAGTTGTAGGAGGGGCCGCCGGCACCCCCCACCAGAGGCAACTTCATCAAGGGCCTAAAACCCACAGTGTGAAAAGCCCTGTTGAGGAGCAGTCCCTAGGGAGCCCCTTCCTAGGCCAATTTTTTTTTTTTTTTTGTGGTACGCGGGCCTCTCACTGTTGTGGCCTCTCCCGTTGCGGAGCACAGGCTCCGGACGCGCAGGCTCAGCGGCCATGGCTCACGGGCCCAGCCGCTCCGCGGCATGTGGGATCTTCCCAGACCGGGGCACGAACCCGTGTCCCCTGCATCGGCAGGCGGACTCTCAACCACTGTGCCACCAGGGAAGCCCTCCTAGGCCAATTTTCAACTCCACTTGATTCCGTGAACTCGAGCACCTGCTGTGCCAGGGCTGAGTGGGGTCCCACAGGTGGGTCGTGGGCATTCCCTCTCCGTGGAGGGTCTTCAGGACACTCGTCCATCCAACAGCCGCTGGCGCCACTTTCAGAAATAGAAACAGGCAGGTCTGGTCTGTGGTGGCATCTTGTGTGCTCATGCCCATGCGACGCCTGCACACAGCGTCGTAGCTTCTCCACGTCCACAGTTCCCAATCCCGGGCAAGGCCGGGTCCAGGATGGCTGAGGAGATGCCCTGGCTTGTGCATGGGGCACGAACTACAAAGTCGGGCTGTGATTCCCGTAGCCTGCCATCCCTGGGGCACGAATGTTCCCGGAGTCTCAACTGGTCGGGGCAGAGATGAGAGAAGCGATCGCACCCACAGCCCATCAGCACCTGTTGGCCACACCCGGTTGATACCATCTCTTGGGTGTGAGGTGACTCTCGGGGCCAGCAGTCCCCCTGAAGGCTCAGAGCCTCCGCAGTGGAAAGACTTGGGACCCGCACAAAACCAGGACTTGAATAAACCAGGGAAAAAGAGGAGTGGGTGCCTCTGAGCAGAGCTGGCTGCAGGGTCCTGGGGAGGGCCCGGCCCTTGGTTTCTGCCATCATTTTCTGATCACCCTGGCAATCGCTAGACATAGGGTTCTAGTTGGAGCTGCAGGTAAAAATGTTGGGATTTGACACGGCTCGGGAAGGGTCCAAACTGACGAACAAAGACAGAGACGCAGGAGTGGCTGGGCAAGTCTGATGGGGTTTGAACCAGGAGATTTTGCTCCCCGCCACGCCCTGTCCCCTTCCTAGGAGAGCACGAGTGGGGGAGACACACCCCGCTATTCCCACAGCCCTAATCTGGTTGCCAGAGAAACAGGAAATTTAATCCCTCTTCTTTTATTTCTGTCTAGAAGGTAGCTGGGGTGACTTCCATGTCCAGGTCCCAGGGAAATGGCAGGAACCTGGGCAGATGGGGCCCCACTCCTCTTTCTAGCCTGTCATATACTCACCCTTGACCACCCCCCATAAACAACTGAAAATGTGGGCCTTCTGGGGACATTTGAGCTTCTAAAAGAGCAGAGAAGGTGAGGGTTGTAATCTTGGCCAAGGTTCCGCAGGGCTGGGAAGGAAGAGGGTGTCAGGATTTTTTTGTGAAAGAAGCAAGTTGCTCTGAAGTCTAATCCTTCGAGCTAATGAGGGAAGAGAGGCGGGTGGGCAAGTGTGGGACAGAGAGTAGGAAGGGGTCTGCTGGGGGCAGGAGGCAAGACGTGACCTCCAAAAGCAGGGTGACAAAGGCAGGGGTCCTAGAGGAAGGAAACATTGGGAACAGGCTACAGGATAGGGCAAGGAACAGGCAGGGCTTCCTGGGGGCATGGACCCCCTCTGCTGGGGGCTGAATGGATGGAAGAGGAGGGGGTGAGGAGAGAGTCCTGCTCTAGCCTTGAAGAACTGGGGTGGCTGAGGGAGGCCTTCCCTGTCACATCCCTGGTGTGGCCCAGGATCCTGAGGTGGGGCTATGCCCTCTGGTGTTTGTCAATTTTCAAACGCAGCAGGACCCAAGAGGGAGAGATGCTGGCTGGTTGTCTCCAAAAGCCCCAGGGAACCAGAGCTTGAGGGGGCTTTGCATGTCCAGGCCCCCCTGGGCCCAGCCAGGGAGCTCCCTGAGAGTAGGGCCTCACCTGTTCTGTGTCCCCCTGCCCAGCCCTGAGCCTAGTACAACGTGGGTCCCCTACAGAGGTGCTGAATGAGGGAATGAGTGATGTCAGTTTAACAAAGAACCAGGCAAAGCACTGTGGAATGATTTCGAGGAGGGCTTGGCCGTCTGAGCTGCCCCTGGTTCTGGTGTGGATGTTTTGAGATGCCCCGTCCAAGGGTGGGGAGTAAATACTGGGAACAAGGCCTCAAAACTGGAGACCAGCCGGAGCTGGGGACTCAGCACAGAGCACCTGCAGCCGCCGGTGTTGTCCATCCAGCAGTGCTCCCCCACCCCGGGGGGGCCTGACTCTAGGAACAAGGCACCCCCTTGGCTGGGCAGTAAGCAGGGTTCTCCTGATCTATTGGCAGGGCTGGCAATCCCCCTCAGCCCCCGCCCGGCTGCCACAGGCCGGCCTCCACCTGGAGCCCATCCCATCTGCTCCACTGAAACCAGGTTCAGCGAATTGTGATTTCAAAACTTAATTATGGAAAGAAGTTGGGATTAAGGACCCTTCCATTTATCTCACTCCAGCCGTGGCTTGTCAGCAGCTGGGGTTTGGAAAATCCCACTCACGGCTCTGGACAGTGAATGGAGAGATGCGGCAGGGGCCGGCTTTGGCAGGGCCAGAAGTGGGGGCCGCAACGTGCTGAGATGAGCATCTTGATTCAGCCCCGTCCCTCCCCAACAGCTGAAGCCATAGCCCCTGCCAGGAGACAGCACACCCTCATTTCCCATTTTGCCCTGCCTGCTAGAGCCACCTGCCCTCAAGTCCCTCTGTCTGCTCTGTGGCACTGGGCACGCGGGCCAGTCGGAGACCACAGGACCTGGAAAGGGATGGAGTAACCTCCAAAAATTGGCACCCTGATGGTATCCAGAAGCCCAGACTGCATGCTACCTCCTTTCTCCATCCCACACACCCCCAGCCAGGCACAAGATGCGCAGGTGATGGGGCAGGTGGACGCTCGCGCATCACGTACCCCAGCCCGTTCTTCTTGAAGGGCAACCTGGCAGAATGTAACAAGAGCCATCCCGACCCTTTGACTCCATAATCCCGCTCCTGGGACCGACCATATCCTTGGGAAATAATTCAAAAGGAGAAAAGAGCTTGAAGTACCAAGATATTTATAGCAGCAGAAGAAACCGCACCGGCTAGATCCAACCTGTCCGGCAGTCAGGTAACAAGTGAATTATGTGACAACGACTCAATGTGATATTATGCAGCCTTTAAACATGATGGGAAGGAAGACTCGATACAGGGAAGGTGTCTTTGAAATACCATTAAGTGAAGAAGTAGGACACTGATTATAACTGGGTAAAAACTATAATTGTATATAGATAAAGATCAGATGCGGCCACAGAGAAATGGGGATGGCGGTGTTAAGATGGAGTTTTCTAATTCTGAAAAAGATTTAGAGAAATAAATAAAACTTAGCAAAAGAATATTCTCCCTCCAAGACCCCTGCCCCATGTGCTTTGGGGGTTATCTTAGCCAGAGAGGAGCCTCGTCTGTTTGTCCTATCTGATGCAGGGTTCACTAGAGCACCCTCCGTGCACACAGGGAAATGCTGTCCTTTTATGGCAAACGTGAGCCCTGCACGCTCTACCTCTCACTGTGTCTCCGCAGGCAATCTCATTTTGTTTATTTTTATCAAGCAAATATGGTGTGCAGCCACTTGTGCTGGACACTGGGAATACCAATGAGACCCATCTCTATGCAGGAGGTGCAAGATGCAAACACAGAGGGAGTGCGCCGACCTGCCCCCGGGGAGGGGGGAGTATCCCAGAGTGACCCCTGCAGGAGGGATGCCCAGTGCATCAGGAACCACCAGTGGGACGAGTGGCCTGGGCAGAAGAAAGAGGAGGAGTGGAGAGAGGGCAGCCTGAGGGGAGATGAGGTGTCACGTCTCACCTGTTTTGTAGAAGCAGAGCAAGGTCAAAGATAGCTTGAGAAACCCCAAGCGTGGGGACGTGACCTGAGGCAGTTCCCGCTCAGGCACCAGGAAGGGGCACCCATCAGACAGCCACCCCTCACTTGAGGCTCCCCCACTCTTGCTTGCGTGGGACCGACATTCCGTGAGAAGGCCAAGAGCTGACTGTCTTCTCAGACAAAGATACCACACAGGGAACCAGTCGGAAGCTGGAAATTGCCCAAAGAGAGGGGAAGTCAGCCAGTGGTCGGAGACCCCAACAGAGAGGGGGCCATTGCCTCTTTGTCTTCACCCTCCTGGCAGCCCCTCCTGCTTGCTGCCTGCCAGTGAGCCCAAGGGAGTCCCTTCTGCTTGCAAGTGTCAGGACCTCAGCCTACTGGCCGGGATGGCCTTGGCTGACGTGGATGGGATGGAGATAGCGGGGCTGGCAGAAAGGACTGAGAGCCTTGGTTCGATGCCTGAATCCCGAGAGCCACAGGGCAGGGCCTACAGCTAGAGAGCGTGCCTGCCAGGCTGTGCCTCAGCTCCACTGTGTCCACTTGGTTCCGGTTATACCAACAGAGGTTAGCAGGGGCATTTCTGCAGTCACTGTAAATAAGCCTTTCCCTGGAGCTGCCGGAAAGAGACAGGAGTGAGATGATAGGGTGAGAACAGAGAGAGCTACCAGGAACTGGCCAGAGACGGACCACCTTCTGATCACTTAGCCAGCCGCTGGGGCTGCCACAGCCTCTGACTTGTAACCCATGTTGTTTTAAAAGAAAGAGGCAAGATGTTGATTGATTGTATAACTAAATAAATAATCATTTCCTCGATTCAGGGGCAAGAGTGGCTAGATTTAAAGGAGCCAAAGATGTGTAAGGAGAGAGGGAACAGGGAGAGAAGGAGAGTAAGCACATATGTGGGGGTCACGGGGTGCCCCGAAGGCACGTGAACCTGCAGGTGGCCCAGGAGAAGGTTCCATGAGCGCAAATGCTCCCCAGAGGGCAGCACTGAGCCTGGACAGATGTCCTCCTAGAAGGAGGTGCCTGGCTCAGGACCTGGGGCTGGAAGGAAGCGGGACCCAGGAGGCAGGTGAGAAGAGGGCTTCTTCCAGAGCATCCTGCTCTCGGGTGATGTCCCAAGAGAGCCCAGGTCCCTTTGCCCCATGGGCTGACCTCACAGCCCATTGGCCCAGAGTCCCAGCTCTAACCTGGTTACCAAGAATGGCCCGGAAAGCTTCCCAGCTGAGCTTGCAAGGGACACTGGATCCATGTAGGGAGCAATGACACCACCCTAGAGATAAGTGTCAGGAAGGGGCAGCACCTAGAGCGTCTCTGACCAGAGCTCCCTGACTCTGGCCTCAGGCCATGAGGAGGGGGTGAATCGAGGTCCTTGAGGTCTCAGATCCAGCAATGATCTTAGGGGCATCAGGAAAAATATTTTACCTCTGTGCCTGCCACTTCTTTTTTTGATCTATTCTTTATTTTAATTTATTTATTTTATTTATTTTTATTTTTGGCTGCGGGCAGGCTTTCTATGGCTGCGGACAGGCTTTCTGTAGTTGCGGCGAGCGGGGGCTATTCTTCGTTGCGGTGCACGGGCTTCTCATTGCGGTGGCTTCTCTTGTTGCGGAGCACGGGCTCTAGGCGCAAGGGCTTCAGTAGTTGTGGCACGTGAGCTCAGTAATTGTGGCTCACGGGCTCTAGAGAGCAGGCTCAGCAGCTGTGGCGCACGGGCTTAGTTCCTCCGCGGCACGTGGGCTCTTCCTGGACCAGGGCTCGAACCCGTGTCCCCTGCATTGGCAGGCAGATTCTTAACCACCGCACCACCAGGGAAGCCCTGCCTGCCACTTTGGCAGGGGAGGACCATGTTCTTCTTGTTAATGACCAACACTTAAGGCTAATAAGATCGTTTGATCACAGGTGATCATCTTCATACGTGGCTCTTTTCTAAATTACAAAAAGCCTGCTAATTATAATATTAAGAAGTACTTTTCACCCAACAAATATTTGAAAACAATTAATACCATTAGGGAAACTGGAGAGGAGAAAAAAGTCAGGTGGCTCTTCTTCCTCAGGATGAGAAACTCCAGATTTCAAATCTTGCCTTAGTCTAGATTTTTCCCTCAAAAGCAAAGCTTGAGACAAGGGCTTGTGTGCAGGAGGTTTATTTTGGGAAGTGATCCAAAGGAAAGAGGGCTGGAAAGGGAGCTGGGAAGGAGGAAAGCCACTGCAGGGTGTGTTGTTGAGCTGATGAGCAAGGGGGCCACTGGGGCTCAGTCCACCGAGACCCCTGAGGGACCACGCACAAGGCACCCGCAAACGGTCCATGGAGGGAAGGGAGGGGAGAGTTTTAACCACCAGCTCCCGTAGCCCATTGGGAGCACTGTGTCATGGGGTGTTGACTTGGGGGCATCCCCAACTTTGTTCCTGCATTGGTCCCTGCGGGCGTCATATGCATAGTGGCCTCAGGTAGACAGAGATGTGCGGTTCGGCTAAGCAGACAGGCAGCAAAGCCTGGAGCAGAAAGGAGGTGAGAGGAGGTGGGTGGGATGCAAGAAGTGTGTGATGCAGTCCTCCTCTTGCACCCCATATTGTATCCAATCGTCACAGGGCCTTCAAGGTGACTTCCTTGGAGTCAGTGCTGTGTGTCTGTGGTTGAGACTCTCCAGAGACTCACCACCGCAGTGTGGTTCTAGCACCATCGGAAGGTTTGTGCCACGTCTTGAAACTGCTGCAGAGCTCTCTCTGCAGGACCTACTCAAAACTGGTAGCCTTTGGAGACATTAACATGTGCTGCCTCCAAAGTCCAAAGAGGCCACTGAGTTCCTGTGCCCCCTTCTTGGTGGAAAAGAAATAGGACACAACAGCTCGCCTTTACATAAACGTCAAGGAAATGTTCTGGAATGCTCCAGACTCTAAATACTCCATCAATGGAGCAAGCTTTGGACCTTCCTGGGGTTCATCCCTCACCCTCTGACACACGTGTGTCCTACTGGGGCATTTGGGGTGCTTACCACTTTCTACCCACCTGGTCCAATGGACATGATCGCCTCAACATGGCGGATGAGCATGGCATTCTCTGGAATGTCAAAATGACCAAAGACCTGCAGACATTGTGATAAAAGCAAGAGGATAACTATAGCCCTGTGGCAATACAGTAAATGTGTACTGCTATCCTTCTTTTATAAAAGCAAAGAGCTTTTAACCCTCTTTACTGATAGGGATTGTAAAGAACACATTTTTCATATCAACGACCATGTACCAAGTAATAGAGGCTCTATTGATTGGTTCCAGTAAATAAAGCACTGCAGTCTGTGTTTGGAGGCTTGGTTAAGTTCTTGGGAGTCCACCGTCATCTACTGTGATTCATCTGGTCGTTATAGGTGAATTGAACACAGATACAATGGGGACCTCCACCCTTGCCTCCTTCAAGTCCTTGATGGTGGATCTAATCTCCACAGTTTTCCAGGGTGGGCGGGGGGGCTGTTACTTTTTCTGATTTGCTGTCTTGGCCAGGCTGGGGAAAGGGTCATGGGCTTCCACTTGGCCCTTCCAGGTCAGAGAACTAATATGAGTGTTATGCCAGATGCTAAGTATATTTGTCCAAAATGATGTACTCAGAGATGAGAGACAAAGTACAGGATGGGTCTGCGAACCCGTTGGACCCGCTGTAAGATGGACTTGGATCAGGGTGTCATGTATCTCTGGCTTTTCACAATCTACCCTCGAACTTGTGACTGTGATGGCATTTCCGTTTTACTAGTGCTTGTGTCAGCCCTGCCCACATGTTCCACAGCCTTCAAAGTCTGGATACCCCCCTTTCCCAGGTACAGGTTCTCTGGTCAATACCCCAGTCACCTCTGGGGAAGGATGGGGGCACTATCACTGCATTTACTGCTGTGTCATTGCCAAGCCCTCCCTGGTTTCCCCTTCAGTCAGCAGGCTCTGATCCAAGAACTGCCTAAGACCCGGAACAGCCAGTTTCCATTGCAATGGCTGAGAACAGTCTTCTGCTCACCAGATCTTGACTTCTTTCTGGATTATACAAATCAAGCAACACCCCAGTGGGCCACTCACGCGTCTCAACTCCAGGAGCACTGTGGTCAATTGGCCACAGATCCTGCAGTTCGAGACACCCTGGTTGCTACCAAGCCTTGCTGATCATAGTGGTACTGATATCCACCTTGCCTGTGATGGTTAAACATGGCCACCTGGCCTCTGCTATTCCGGAATCTTCTCATGCTCACTGATACCCAGGAGCCCAGTGAGTGACAGTATCTCCTAATGAAAACCTGGCCTGCAGAAGGCAGCCACTACTAGCTTTGCACGGACGTTGGTGCCCCCTCAACAAAGCATTTCTTGTTGCCTTTGAAGGGAGTATCCCCTGGACCCTCCTGGGTAACGGTCAGCTGCTGGGTTCTGTGGTCACACCACCCTGGGCCTTCTGACCCTTCTCTAATACTCTGCCAAAGTAGTTTCAGTGTCTCTACCTCATTTACTGAGAGCCATCAGCATGTCTGTGCTTGAAGCTGGTTATTGGATTGACTCAGATGTCCTTGCCTGAGTCATGGGGAGCTACTTTTATGTCAATAATTTCTCCCCTATCCAGACTTATACTCTGGTCCAACTCTTTCAGGATATACTCTGGCTCCTGCTTCCCAGTACCAGCTAGGTCTTGTTCCTTTGGGCCTGGACATCTCCTCCTGGAGCTGGGGATGTCCCCCCACTTGGCCTCTGCTGTACCTTGGCTCTAGCCACGAGTCTCACTACTAGGGGCAACTTGCTACGAGACAGGCATTGTCTTGTGAGAAACCTCCTCAGGTGAGGTCTTCGCTTGTTCTCCAGGTAAGGAGAGCCAGCTTTCTTCTAGCAAGGAGGAAGGGGCTCCTTTGGCCAGCCCAGAGAGTTCAGGAAACTCAGGGGGTGCGGTACCCTCAGGCTCATCCCCATATGCGTTCACATGTCTAGGTCCCACTCTTTCCTATCAGGGCTCTGATTTTGGCAAAGGAGCTGTATCACATCTGTGTGTTCGGGCTCCTTTGTAACTCTGCTACCCTTATAATTAAGTCCTGGGGCTTTAGAAAATAAGGCCTATTTAAATATGTCCATGGAGGCCAATGTCCCTTGAGTTGATATTCAGCTCACCTGAGACTGTCTTTGTCTTTTTTTTTTTAAGGTTTCTAAAGCCAACCAACTCCACAGTCCTTATAACTACCACTGCCCCAGACCGTTGCCACAGCTACTGCATAACCAAACGCCCCACATTCCACCTTCCCCTCTTCCCAATCCTCCACCAGCGAGAGTCTGTGTGACTGTGACAGCCCTGCATGCCAGGGACTGTCACAAGCCTATGTGACAGCAGCAATGGGGTCCCTAGCAATGTCTGGTGGTGATCATCCGGTTCCAGAATCCTATCCTGAGGGGCTGCCTTAGCTTGGTTTCCCCCCAGACACCAGGCCCTGGGAGAAGTGTTCAAAGGCAGGGAGTGTATTTTGGAGTGAGGGGCACTGAGGAGAATAAAACAGGGAAAGAGGGAGAGCCAGTCCAGGGGTATGCCGTTGAGCTGATCACCGCTGTGGGCAGCCGGAGCTTAGGCCTGTGAGGGAGCCCGTGAGGGACCATGTAGGAATGCACGTGAGGAGTCCACATAAGAGGTGGAGAGAGAGCATTCCCTGCCAGGTCCCCTGCCCCTCCGGCCGAGGACTGCTCCGTGTGCCATTACCCTTGCACACCCCCAGGTTCGCGCATGCGTCAGAATGGCTGAGTGGCTTCCCACAGGTGCCCGCCCTGCAGCAGCAGAAAATCCCCAGGGCAGAAAGTCAAAGATGCGCTGAGGGGAGGCGCTGTCAGGTTACAGTCGTGCGCAGCTGGCTGCTGTGGAGAAGGCTGGAGTGAAGGGTGGGCGGGAGGTGGGGCACAAGACGTGTCTGGCTCCTGGGCTTAAGGTGGGGGATCCTGGGCAAGTCCCCTGCCTGGGCCTCCCTCTTCCTGTGTATAGCACTGGAGTAACCACTCCAGAAAGCACTGTGCAAGGCAGGGTGTGAGTAGCACGTGAGATGCTATTAGTGAAAGCTTCGTAGGCTGTAGAGCTCTGCCCCAGCGTAAGGGTTTTGCAGTTGTTGTGATGGTGCTGGCACCCTGCACGCAGCCCCGAAGCTTCCTGGGACTGCCTCTGCTCCCAACAGCGCTCCGAGCCCCAGGCTTCCCCGCTTTTGCTGGGACAAGCGGTGCCTGTAGATTACACAGCAGAAGGGAGCACAGTCCCTCTCAGATGCACCCTAGGGTTTGTGCTTCCCACTCCGGAATCCTCCCCCATCTGGGCTCTGGCCCCCTCAACCCCTCATGTCAAAGAAGCCTTGTCAGTACCTCCAAGAGCACCCAGGGGACCTAGGGTATTCTCCCAGTAATGACTGCTGATGTTACTGAGACATGTGTCACCACCCCAGGATGGTGACAGCTCCCAGTGAAGCAGGCAGCAGGAGGAGGATGAGACAGATGCTCCAGAGAGGGGGTGGCATAAGCCAAGCATTTGGGTCGTCTGCTGCAGGGAAGGAGGTGTAGAGAGAGGAGGTCTGAAAGTTGAAGGCAACTTTTAAGGAAGTTTGCCCAAGTCTGCCCCGGGCTCTTCGTCAGTCTCGCCCAGCCTCCGGTGGAGTCGGGAAAGTGTGGGGGAAAGGAAGCATGTGGGAAGGGGTGAGAAGGCAGAGAGATGAGCACAGCACTGGGGGGCATGGAGGGCAGGGCTTCCACCTCCAACGGCTCCAAGGGGTGGGAGGGGTTTATAGTTGTAAAAACTGTGAGACTTGCAGATACATTGTATGCGTCCTGGAAAATACAAAAAGAACGAGAGAGAGACAGAGACAGAGAGAGAGACAGAGAGAGACAGACACAGAGAGAGAGAGAGAGAGAGAGAGAGAGAAAGAGAAATGAGGGAAAATCTCTTGAGAGTATAGACAGAGATCACCAGTGCCCCGCCAGGGTTGGGAGAAGCGTCCACTGGCCAGCAGGCACGTTCAGGACCAAGGGCAGCGGCTTGGGGGAGCCTGGGCTCCCTGTTCAGCCCACAATCCCCTGAAAATCCCACTTGTGCCCCTGGATGGAAGCTTGGCTTTCTGCATTCCAGCAGTTTGCCATCGCTCGCACTGCAGGAAGCAAGACATCCCCCGATTTCCCTCCTTCCATCTCTCTCACTCCACCCGCCTCCCCCACATTCCCTATAAAAGTGTCCAGAATTCCCTCTCTCAGCCCATTAACTTTGGAGCCCAAAAGGGCAGATCTGTTCCAACTTGGACAACAGGTGAGAACACCCCTGCGTGGGAAGGAAGAGCTCCTCGTTAGGGCAGCGCTTGGGCCACCTCTGCTGCTCAGCTTATAGCTGACTTGGGTCCCGACAGTTTTATCGATACACGTCACTTTCTGTTTTTGTTTTGTGGGAAGAGAAGGTGATATTTTAAAAGAACAAAGAGAGGGAAGAGGGGTCTTATGGAAAACAGAGGTGTGTGGGAATGGATGGAGAAGGAGCTGAGGACAACAAAGAACGGGCGAGTAGGGATGGGCTCATCCTGGGGGCATCGGGACGTGGCTGGCCCAGCTGCCCACTTCCAGAGACTCCCAAGGATGCATGGCTTCCTTTGCTTGCTGCCCCCCACCCCCCGTCGATATGGCCTGAGGAAAGGACCTCTGGGACTTGTCTCTGTGTTAGGCAGGGGCTCAGGGGTCTCAGACGCATCCACCAGGTCAGCTTCTTAGGGCAGGTGTTGTCCCCTTCCCCAGCAAAGGTTTGCTCTCTGTGCAACATTCCCTTTTGTTTTTTATATTGAGTTGATGTGTGGGTTTCTGCCAGCCCAGCAAAGCTTCCTTGGCTTCAGCAACTCCCTGGGAATGTGCCCTGTGAAACCTCATGGCCCCTCCTGCCGAGGCATCCCTCCCACAGCCCCGCCTCTGGTACAGAGAGGAGCCAGATGTGTGGAGCCACCAGACTCTCCTCCCACACGGTCGCCCTCCCAGGGACACCTCTTACCCTCTCGGCTCTGGGTGGAGACAATCCCTGTCGTGTGGCTCTGTCTGTGGGGGTTATTTCTCCTTTTTCTTATATTTGCTGTTAGACGAGGAGATAGCATGAGTGACATGGCTGGTGCCCACCACATCTCCCAATAGATGAGAGGGCTTTGAATTTCCCCTGCAACCTCATCCTTTGACCCACTGGGATTGGCCGTGGCAAACAGCATGTGTCTTGTGGGCTTGCCACTCTCCAAGGGCCTTCCCATGCCTCTCTCCATTCCCAGCAGACCAGCAGCTTGGGTACAAACCATGAGGCCACTTTGTTTACAATTTTTACACTGTGCTTTGGCCATCTGCTATCTCACCGAGTCTTGGGCAATAGTTAGGGTACTTTTCTTCCTGTTTTACAGATAAGGAAACTGAGACAAGGAAAGCTTTAGAACAGGACCATCCAATAGAGCTTTCTGCAACCATGGAAATGTTTTATGTCGGCATTCAACACAGAAGCCACTAGTTGCATGTGAGCACTGAGCACTTGAAATATGGTGCAGTGGAGGAACTGGAGTTTTACTTTTATTTAATTTTAATTGAAGTTTTAGAGACTTACTAAGAGCATCTAATTACTTTCAAAACTGGGACCGAACCAGGCTGTTCTAGGTCACCCGTTCTCACCATAGAGGTCATGGACATCTCAAGGTCTACTATTGTGTTGACCTCTTCCTTGACTCTCACCTGGGCTAATTTCCCTCCCTGGAGAGAACCCCAAGATCTGCCGCTCATCACAGTGGGGTGGAGAGCAGAGGAGTCGGGACCTTGCCCTGATTCTCGTTCCCACACCTGCTAGGGGAGGGCTGAAAGCGTGAGAGCTATAAGACGAGGTGAGATAGAGGGTGTGGCAGAGCAGGCCGAAGCCCACCTGAGAGGCATGGCCTGCTTCCCACCAGCTTCCAGGGCTGGTGCCTAGCAGAGACCCCCCCCAAAGGGACCTGGCCACAGCGGGGACCACTAGTTTCCTTTTCTGACAGCTCCTTGCCACCCTGTCTGTGTCTCCAGGGAAGATAACGTGAGCCAGCCAGACCCCACCCCATTACCTTGGTGGCATCCTTCTCTGTGTAGTTTCACTCCACGGGGACAGCCCCCACTGGCTTTGCTACTGGCCAGTGTTTTTCAGGCCTCCTCCTTCTCTCCCTGAGAACGAGCTCTCAGTCAACAGTCTCACGAGTGAACTGTAGACTTCGTGTTCTCAGCATCTTTGCGGGAGTGGGTTTGCTTCTTACCACTGGAAAAGCTTCGGAGAGCTTACAGGTATGGAGGGGCTTTCGGGCGTCCCTAAAAATCATAGCAGAGTGGCCTGAGGCCTGGACAATGCATGGAGGCGGGGGTGTCTCATTCTTCTGAGCCTCAGTCTCCCCGCGCTGTGCCCGTCCGTCTCTCAGGGATGTGAGAGGCACATTGAAGTGACGTATGGGAACGCACTTTGCGAGCTGGCGTGCAGAACACAAATGTCAGTGTTTCACTGCCGCCTTAGCGCTGGGCCCTTGAGAGCTGCAAAGGCGCCTGAGTCAACCTCCTGCCTGGTGCACCTGGGCCTGTGTGGATGGAGAGGAGGCTGGCATGACCAGGGCAGAGGGCTTTCAGGAAGCAACCATCCCTCAGGGAGTTTGCCTTTTGGTCTGGTCCAGCATAGAGAATGACCGAGCATTGCCCTCATAGCACTTGTGAGATGACAGCCCATCCCACACTCTCCTGACACAGAAAAAGACTTTCAGGTGGTGAAATACCTCGGCAGGCTGAGAAAATCGGAAGCAGGTGCCAAAGTTACAGTTGCATGTTGTCTTGGTTGCCTCGTGTAGGTGCAGGACCCCTCTTCCATGCCTGGAACTCTATGTGGGGCAGGGGGGCGGGTAGGCGGAAGAGCGATAGCACGAAATGATGGACTCATTGTGTTTTCTCTTTTTCTCCCTGCCCTGAAGGGGAGGTGGGTGGCCATAAAAAGGGGTGTCCATTTAGTTACAACCCCCTTGGCCACCAAAGCTCACGATTCTAAAAGGAAGACTGGTCCCCCCACTTCCAGCTGCATGGAAGTTATGTCTATTGAAAGAAATATCTGTTTCCTGGTTTGCCCTGGGGAGAAGAGTGCTCAAAATAGCACCAGTAGAGGAAGGTGTGGAGAGTGATGGAGAGACACACACACAGAGACAGGAAGACATGAAGGGGAAGACACACACAGAGAGAAGCCCAGACAGAGACAGAGAACAAGATGTAGACATTCCCAAAGGAGAGCTGTAAGTGGAGGAACATTTCGTCTCTATTCTACGTCCCCAGGAGAGAAAACACAGGTCATGGGATTCAGTGTGGCCCCCAGGCCTCTGCGTCACCATGCCCAGCCACCCACATATGCGGAAGACTTGAAGCAGATGGAGGATGATGTCCTCCATCATCCCTCTTGGCAGAAACCAGGAAGGGGCCCCCAGTGCCCACTGCTCCATTTTCAGTAGATGTTAGTCCATCCTGAGGGGATAGTCTGTGACTGGTTTCTGCCTGGTGGTCCCAGCATACTTCTGGGACACACTCCTCACCACCAGCCAATGTGAGCTCTGAGAATGTAAACAAGTTTGAGCATAAGCCAGAACAAACAGTAATTAGGAAGGTAAATCCAGTGCAAGAATAAGCAGACTGCATCTCAAATTCAAATAAGAATTATTTGTGGACTCTCTGCTCTTTCTGAATTATTCCATTTGCATATATAATTGAGAGTTAACGATACTTCCTGCCCCAAGGCTTGGGAGGTGATCAGGGCAAATTCGGTCTGTTGAGGTGGAGAGAAAGGCAACTTCACTGGATGTCTCACTTGGCCGCTGCAGAGACAAGGGACCCAGAACAAAGCCCAGCGTTTGGAGGCACTCAATAGATATCTGTTGAATTAATTAACATGATTTATTGAGCATCTACCGCGTGCCAGTTCCTTTGTATACGGAATGTCTTTGAATCCCACAACGCTTGGGGGAGGTATTGTGTCCCATTCTTATAGATGCAGAAAGTACAGCTCAAGATGTTGAAGCACTTGCTCCGAGTTTCATGGCTGGTCAGGGTAGAAATGGGCTTGCTTCCAGGTTGGGGTGACTCCCAAGCCTGAGTCTGTACCACTTCCTGCTGGTGGAGGGTTCTGCAAATGCTGAGGCCACGTGTGTGGTGGAAAGCAGGAGACCTGGGACTACAGTCTTCCCAGAAGCTCAGCTCTGCTTCTGTTCCCCAGGTAGGAGGGGGTGACCCCAAGCCTTTGGTTCCCCTCTCCACCCTGGACACTCCTCTGCTCTCTGTGTTTCATCTTATTCATCTGATGACGTAAAGAGAATGATATGCATCTTTCTCCCTTCCTTCAAGGGGGCTGGGGCATAGAATGAAGCTGAGGGTAATCTGGGTGCCTGAGATCTGATCTGACCAAAGCACTTGAGGATGGTGATAATTATTGCCCTGCCCTCTATCACTGGAACGGAATTTCCGAAGCCTCTCACAATACACTGGCAAGGAAAATCAATATGCTCACCCAGGAGCCAAATACAAACAAGTTCAGCCGCGTGGGAGCTGGCTGCTGGGATGCTTTTTCCCAGTGCAGGTCAGGAGGCAGAAGCACCAGCCACGAGCTAAGCTCCAAAGCTGAGAAGTCTTGGAGCGCTAGTTTCCTTGTCCTGTCCTGGGCAGGAGGGGAGAATAAGAAGAAAAGCCAGCCCACTAACACCACCATTGGCCACAGGCAGGACATAATGACAAGACCCAGTCCCAGACATCAGGACGGAATAAATGGAAGCCAAGCAACACAAAGAGATTTAAATGGAGCAAACCCTGTTGCTGGATGTCTGTGTTTGGGGTAGGGGGGATCAGTGTGTGCTTTCCGCCAGTGCAGACTTGTGTTCTCTGGACACTACCACAAGAAGAGACCCAGCGGGCATCCCACCATGGGCCAGGCACTGTTGAATGCAATGAGTGGATGGTGCAGGGGCTGAGTGCAAAGACATCGTGCCCCTGCTCAAGACCAGCGTCGCCTGGTGGAAGTAGAGTGCAAACCACGTGTCCATGTGTAACTTTCCAGTAGCCACATTTAAAAAGTAGAAAGAAACTTGTGAGATTAATTTTAACAATATACTTTATTTAAGCCAATATATCCAAAGTATCATTTCAATGTGTAATTGGATACACAAATTATTTTTCATTCTTTCTATCGTACCAAGTCTTCAAAATCTGGCTTGTATTTTGCACCAGCAGAGGCTAATGGCTCCTGTGTTGGACAGCACCAGGTCCAGAGAAAACCCTTGAAGAACCAAGAAGCAATTTGTACCTAAATTCCTGGTAGAACTCCCTTTCTCAGAATCAGAGCTTCCTTATTACAACCCACCTTGGACCAGGTGGGTGCCTGGGATCTTAAAGAGATGCAAAGAGGAGAAAGTAGCCCAAGTTCATTTCTGCCATAGCAAGTATGGGAATAAGGGCTGCACCGTGTGAAATTGGACAAAGCTGACATCTTCTTGAGAAAGTGATCCATCTGATTTTTTTTTACCAATTTTCTTTGAGGAGAATTAGCCCACCAGACAGATAGAACACCGGGTTTCTCCAATGCTGCCTCTGTCCATCTCCATCTCAATGATCCCTTTCCCTCTGCTGGTCACAACAGTCCTCCCTTCATACTCTCACCTGCCTTCCCCAGATCAAACTGGGAGGCATCAGGGCTTCCCCCCTAGCCCAGAACTCCTACCTACCTTCCTGTGTGCCAGCTTAAGGGATCCTCCTTTTAAACTGCCCCCAAACAGCCAGTGAGCCAGCCACTCTTTCCTCCAGAGAACCCGGCCCTCTCAAGGCTCCATTGACCCTCTCCACAGCATTTACTCTAAAAAAAAAAACAATTCCAATACAGTAAAAATTCTAGTCTCCCAGCGTGGATTTCCAATTACCCACACTTGGCCAGGTGGCAGCCACTTCATTATAATTCTGTAATTGCTGTATATAGAATTCCTATAAATTTGCTGTTAATTTTTAACCACTGCATCCTTCTCTTAGAAAGTATAGCAATGATTTGAAAATCTATAGACGATATTTTTAAGTGGATAGAGGCGGAGTAGGGGGAATAAATCCAATGGGGGCTAGGTCTAGAGAAAAATCCTAATAAAACAGCAGTGGGGTGAACATGAGAAGGCAAGTCTGGGGCTTCCTCAACTTCGATGCAAACATTTCTTCCAAGTATATGGTGTATTGGTGGCAGCAAGGATTGATCAGAGTCTGATCCAGGAAGATCCTTCTCTTAAATGAGAATGGCTTTGTGCACTGGGTTCTCCATGAACAAGCACATTCCCTGCCCGCACTGGGAGGTAGTTTACAAGCCCGGCTTCCGAGTGTAATCTTCCCGCATCGTACTGTTCCGTGCGCCTCCCCAAATCGTAGCACTGACCAGGTCTATAAAAGACGTTTTGGAGGAAATGGCAGCCACACAGGATTCTCCCCGACCCCCACCAAACAAGTGAACACCCAGGTGCTAAGCAGAGAAATTAGCCTGCCTTTCAGGAGATGCTAATGACACAAGTTGGGAGGGCATGAGGTAGAGCCAGAAGGGAAACTGTTGGACCTGCAGAAGCTCCAGGCACTGAGGACCAGCAGGGAGATGGGCTAGGTAGTCCTAATTAAGAACCTCTGGGGAGGTGGTCAGAGAATAAGAAAGCTGGATCTAGGACTTCCCTGGTGGCGCAGTGGTTAAGAATCTGCCTGCCAATGCATGGGACACAGGTTCGAGCCCTGGTCCAGGAAGATCCCACATGCTGTGGAGCAGCTAAGCCCGTGCGCCACAACTACTGAGCCTGCGCTCTAGAGCCCGCGAGCCGCAACTACTGAAGCCCGCGCGCCTAGAGCCTGTGCTCCGCAACAAAGAGAAGCCACCTCAGTGAGAAGCACGCTCCCCGCAACGAAGAGTAGCCCCTGCTCGCCGCAACTAGAGAAAGCCCGCGCGCAGCAACGAAGACCCAACACAGCCAAAAAAATAAAATATAAAAATAAATTAATTTAAAAAACCACCTTACACTATAAAAAGAAGAAGAAAGAAAGAAAGCTGGATCTAGAGGAAGCCTTAAAGGGAGACTGTGCGGGTGAGAACTTGCAGGGTGAGATTTATTTGGCTGGGGTGGATGTTTTGGTGAAAGGTGGTCATCAGCAGGGCTAGCCACTGGCCGCCTGCAGCCAAGCAGTGAGGTCCTTTACACCCACCCATCTGCGATTGGCTCAGGAAGGCAGGGGTGTAAGCAGTACTGGACCCCCCCCCCCGGGGGAGGGCGGTTCAGAGCTGTCCCTGGTGCTGAAGGACTCGCTCTTGCAGGGTTGAAGTGCTGAGTGCTTCCAGCTCTCCTTCCCGGCTTCCAGGAGGGCTGCAGCCATGGACCTCCACGTCCAGTCCCTGTCCCCACCCCTGGAAGAGGGAGATATTGGCTCCAGGCTGGGAGGGTTATCAGGCGGCAGCAGCGATGAGAAATTGGGCCACGGAGCGATTTGAAGGTCCCAGTGTTTGATCTACTGCAGGGCTGGCTCCTTGCAGCTTTGCTGCTCCGAGTTTGGTGACCTGAGAGAATTAAAGCTGCCTTAAATACAGTCTCTGTTGGCTGTATATTAATCAAGCAGGAATCAAAAGTCACAGCATCCTAGGGAAGTAAGAAAAGGAACAGACGGCTCCCCCCACACACCCACCCATCCTAATGCAGCAACTCTCAGTGGGAGGAAAGGCTGGGAGCTGCTAAGAGCAGCTCAGGGCCCTCAGCTGGCTGCCGACTTCCCCCAAACCTCCTTGCCAGTGAATTCTCAGAAACCTCATGCCTTGGAACTTTACAGTTGTGTCGATGCCAAAGCAGCACTGGACCCCACTGCTAGAGTAGATCAGGAAGGAGGAAGGCTTCCCCCTCTAGGAGTGAGAGGCAGTGGAAGGATGGGAAGCCAGCAAGGGTAAGGGCCCCAGAATAGCCTCGCGTCTGAGACCCCCTCAGCTCTGCCAGAGATGTCCCACTTCCCTTCTCTTGGCAAACTTTAGGGAATCCAAAGAAGCAAGCAGCGTCCAAGGCCCCTTTCTCTGCTGCTCTATCCTCCAGTGGGCACCAATTCATGTGTGTTCTGAGCTGCCAGGCAGGGCTGATGCCAGCCAGGGTCCTACCTTCCCCTCCCTCCTCACCCTGGCTCGCCTCCTCAAAGCCTGAGAAAGAGCATATATTTGGCCTCTGTCACCCTGCAGGTAAGGCGAAGAGAGTCTGCAGGTAAATTCTGTTCCTCTGCTTCCTGGCAGACAGGCATGTCACCACCCCTATGAGTCCTGGGACAAGCTCAGCTCCCATGAAACTTCATTGGAAGAGCCTCCTGCACCCAGTGCCCACCTCCCAGCACCAGCCACCTCCCTGTTCCATCTCTCTGTTCCTGTCTGCAGCTTGGCACTGGCCACCAGACACAATGCACCTACCTCCCCAAGGCCATGCACTTTGCCAGGACAGCACTGCCTCTCTGGGCCTTTGTGGCCTCAGGCTCCTAATGAGCTTTTAATGAGATACTCCTTTGGCTTTATGGGGCAGGAAGGGGCAGAGGAAGAGCCGGTGCCAGGCCCCCTCACATTCTGCTCCTTGCGGCCTTGAGGTTGCTTTTTAACTGGTTGAAGCTATAAGCAGATGTTTGACCCAGAATCTTCCAGATTTGTTCAGAGTTTGGAGGACCTGACTTTCACAGTCCCTGGGCCCAGACTATCCCCTGATCATCACTCCCTCTCTACAGGGCTTCCTGGGTCTGTCCCTTTGTTGCCTCTCCTCAACCAAGGCTGAAGGAAGGGGCATTGGTTTCTCTGTTAAGTAAGATTTATTTTAACTGATGGCAAAGTGCAGAGTCCAACTACTTCAATTGCTGTCTATGAAGAGGCAGGGAGCACAGAATGGGCCCTTGCTGCCTCTACCCTAGGCAGCTCGGACCCATCCACTATGGATGAAAGAACATGCCTTGACCCCTTTCCATGGCTCTCTGCTTAGGGACCCTCAATGCTTTGTGTCTTCAGTTCAATTCTAATTGAACTTGACACAAGTTCATGCTGGTTACAACAATGGGAGATCCCCAGATATCAAGTGTACAGGCTTCCCTTCCCGACACCCTGAAGCGTGAGTGGCTGTTGTTGGGCCTCCTCCTTGGAGCATATAGCCTTGTTCTACAAGTTCTGGTGGGTGATTCCCACTCCCTCTTGGGCGTTAGAGGAGGTGACAGTGGCTTCAGCTGACTGGTCCAAGCTCCCCCTTGGAATTCCTTCAAGGCTTTTCCCCTTTGAATAAAATTAAGGTGGAAAAGGTTTGTGTGAGACACAAGGCAGAATTTCCTGACAGCCAAGGTGATAAAGATCTGAACGAGCTCCCCAGAGATGTCCAGGTCTCCCTCCGTGGAGTACTTCAAGAAAAAAAAAAAAAGTACCAGTCCCTGAAAGCTTCAGTGACTTCCAGCTAGAAGGCAGAGGGCTGGACACTGTGATCCCCATGACCCCTCCAACTCCATTGCCTGTGCCTGTGAGTGTGCCTCTCCCTTCCAGGGACTGTGTTTCGCTGCGGGGGTAGTGACCAGAGAGAAACACGATGCTGGCGCTGTCCCTGGTGCTGAAAGGCAGCAGGTACAGGCGCCGAGGGCAACTTTAGCGCTCAGGTGGGCCACCCCGACGGGGCTGCATGGGAGCTGTGAGTTATGTAGGTTTCTCTGGTCCCACAGCCTCTGCTGGTGATAAACCTGTAACATGAGCCCCACCTTAGTGTGAGCAGAGGCTGTCGTCAGTCATGTCTGCACTGGGGACTCTGCCATCCAAGGGCATTTCATTGGTGAGCCAGCCAGAGCTGGCATCTTCACAGGCACAGATTTCCTGTGCCTCTCAGGACTCTTTCTTTTCTGTGGACACTCTCAGTGTTGGCACGGGGAGCCAAGTAGATACGCCCAGATTTAGGTGGGACTGGAGAGCTCAGGTGGTGGGCCAGGCTCAGAGTGTGAGATGACAATCCAGGAAATTGAGCATCTCATGGCAGACCAACTAGGAACCCTGCAAAAGGGCTTCCTCCGTCCAGTGGCAGCTTCTCTCCTTGGCTTCATCATAGAGTTCAGCAACCCTACTGAGTTCCCGCGACCTCCTGCCTAATGAGAGAGAGGAAATTCAAGATAATTGCCGTGCAGACTGAGCGGCAGCGTGATTAGTAAATGCCCAAGCTACTGCGAATGACGATTACATTAACAGATTTGGTTTGGGGTTGATCCTGTTAGGAGAGAAAGCCAAAGGCTAGGGATGAGGTTGCTCAGCGGAGCACATGAGCCAGGCACAGTCGTGGAAGGGAATCTAAAGGCTCGTGTGAGTTTGTGAACCCGGAGGCTTGTTTCCCAGCCTGAACTCTACCTCTCCCTAGTTGTGTGACCTTGGGTCTCCTCTGTGACCCTGGGAGTGTCATCATAAACCGAGTGGGCACCAGTCTGCCTTCCTCATCTACAGTGTGAAGCTCAAATGAGATGAGAAGGCTAGGAAAGCACTGAGCCAGTGTAAGGTATTGTTACAGTTAGCAATCAATAATGATAATAAATCACCACTTTTTCCCTTCATACACTCTCATTCCCGAGAAGTTTAAGCAAACAGCCAGGCTCTTGAGACGTTTTTAAAAATTCTGCCCTTCTCCCTCTGGCTTCTGTGGCTTCTGGGGCCAGCATCCTGAATGGTGGCTGAGCCACACCAGAGAGCACAGATCTGTTTCTCCAAGGCTCTCTCAGCCCAGGCAGCCTCCTTGCCAGGAGCTCGTGGCCCAGTTGCAGCAGAAGCCTGCGAAGAGCTTTCCAGGGCTGTAGCTGCCGAGGCCTCTTACCCACCAAGCCCCGAGGTGGGACATCACAGTGCTGGCTGATTTCAGATGTTCTTTTGCTCTGTGCTGAGCTCTCTCCCCGTCTCCAGAAGAGCAGAAGGGAGAAGTCCTGGGGGCTCATTTAAAATAAATAAAGCTTGACAACGGTGCTGAGTGGAAAAAGCAGGGAGGAATGGCACCCACAGCCCTTCTCTGAGAGCATTCCTCTGGCTCCCAGGCCCCGAGGGGAGAGGAACTTGCCAAAGAAAGATGTGCTTATAACTGCAACCCTGTGCAACTTCTGGCTCTGCCCATATATCTCTAGTGTGCCCTTTGCTTTCAGTCTCCGTATATTTATTATGTTTAATTTTGCCGGGACATGGTTGTAAGTGAGACGGATGGACCCGAATGTGGCTGGCAAACGCCTCTTAATTAAACAGATAAATAAACTTCCTTTGCACGCTGATTTTTACTTTTGCTGCAGTCTCTGCTGGGGCCAAGGGGACAGGACCAGTGGGTAGGAGTGTCCCTGCTGGGCTGGACGGTGGGTGCTGGCCACGGCAGCCTGGGCTGGGACTGACTTTCCCTCTGTGTTGGGAAAGCACTTGGTGGCTCAGGGATGCAGAGGGGCCCAGGGGTGGGGAGCACCCCCGGTGGCCCCTCCTTATAGGACTGACCTCAAAGGGGAGGCTCTGGCTGGTGTGAGTGGGCCCTCTGCTGGATGCCTCTGGCTTCTCTGGCAACTCCCCTGCCCTTCTGGGAGAACAGGACACACCAGGGTGAAGCAGAAACGGTCCCCATGCCCAAGTTAGGGAAGCCACCGCCTTCAGGGAATCTGGGGGGTTCCTACATTTTACACGATGACTTAAGAGCTTCTTCTTGTCCTCAACCTGACATCTCCCCAGTGGTGTCAGGGTGTTGGAGGCACCCCGAGCAGCCCCGAGCTTGGAACTGGCCCCTGACTCTACTCCTATTCCCTTATCTGTGGAAATGGGGCACGAATTCCCCTGGGAGAGTGTTCAATTGGTGATGTGGGCATCTGGTTGGCTCACATAAAAGATGCTTCTTGGGTCACCCCATGCCCCCTTACGCACACCCTCTGCCCCCTGAGCCATGGCCACCCTAGCCGACTCCACTGTGGAGGTGCCATGTACAATTCTGCTGCTCCCACCTCCTTGGTCCCCCAGCGCTCATGCCCAAGCCTGTGCCAAACATCCCAACACTGGGGCAGAGAGCTCTGGCTCCGCTGGAAGCACAGAGCACACTGTTTTTGTAGATTATGGCCCGGCTGCAACCGGAGACGGTGAGCTCACTCCTTGTCTTGGGAAGCCTTTGCCAAGTTCCACGCTGCTCTCCCTGTGTGGGTGAAGCCTGAGGATGCCAGCCTGGGCGCTCAGAAGGGGAAAGAGGCACAAGCCCAGGAGTAACTTAACCCCCAACCTATCCTCCCCTAAAGGCACTGCAGGGCTTCCTGTTTCTTGCTGGAATCTGCCAAGGTGCAGCCTTGGAATTTCCAAAGGATTGGAGGTGGTGTTGAGTTCGCCAGCACTTTCCCAAATCATTTGGCCACCGAACCGCCACCTTTGTTAAAAACACAGACCAGGGCTTCCCTGGTGGCGTAGTGGTTGGGAATCCGCCTGCCGATGCAGGGGACGCGGGTTCGTGCCCCGGTCCGGGAGGATCCCACATGCCGCGGGGCGGCTGGGCCCGTGAGCCATGGCCGCTGAGCCTGCGCGTCCGGAGCCTGTGCGCCGCAACGGGAGGGGCCACAGCAGTGAGAGGCCCGCGTACCGCAAAAAAAAAAAAAAAAAAACACAGACCATTTAAAACACTTTGGCACATGCTCTCCCAGGGAGACCCCGTGTCCCCATTTCACAGAGGTGCACAGCAAAGAGACTGGGAGTGTAAGGCTGTGGGCCTGGATCTCCCAGGCAGGCTTGCCCAGAGTGGGTGTGGGAGAGGGGGCAATGCCTGCACCCCCAATAGGGCCTCCTCCAGGGAAGGTGACACAGGGTGGGGGCAGGAAGGAGCCAGGAGATCTCCAAAGCCCTGGAACCATCTGGACCTTTTGAGGTGCCTCCTTGCCTGGTATTTATAGTGGTGCCCAGGAGCACAGAAATAATTACAGCTCAGTTCCTGCCTCCCTAACAAGGCCCTTCTCAGATTCAGGGCGAATAGGATATTTTTTTCCTTGGCTCTTTTTTTAAGTAGTGAATATTAGCACCGGATTGACAGCTCTTCCCAGCTCGCAGCCTCCCTTCGCCCCAGAAGCGGGGGCAGCTAAGCCCTGGGCGCCCGGGCATCCCCCTCCCCCTCAGGGCCGCCCACCCTGGCCGGGGAGACACCAGGGGCTCCGGAGTGCTGCGAGGAGTCCAGGGGATCTGAAGAACGTTGTACCCCACAGCCTAATGTGTTGCCTCTGCACCAGGCACTGGAGGTTCTGGGTGGGGATGGCACAGACTCAGAAACAACCGCATTAGACGTGGTCCGTGCCACTGCGGGGCTCCCAGGAGCACTTGGAGGGGCGCAGAGCATTCTTCCCCTTTCTTCTCCAGACCACAGACAAGGAGTGGTCCTGACATGATCCAGACATACACACCAGGGGCACTGATCTTTCTGCAGCAGCCTGGCCCAGCCCTCTCAGTGCCTGTGCTTCCTAGGTCCTCCAGCAGCTATAGTCGGCTCACCTTTGGAACGAGCCGAGCCTCGGGCTGGGGGTGGGGGTGGGAACAGGGGCAACCAAACGCATCCCTGCCCGGAGCTACTCCAGGCATTGGCATGAGGCTGTGAACCAGCCAGCAAGTTCCCTGCCCTCCTGACACTTCAACTCTTGAAGGGGAGACCGAGAAGTGATCGGGGGTGGGGGTGGGGGCTCTTTAGCTGTTTCATGACCTTACCTCCCCCAAAAGTCACCCCCCCCCCCCCCCCCCCCCCCCCCCCCCCCCCCCCCCAGTGCACCGAGGCCTCTTCAATTTGCCATTTAGTCATTGGCTCCTAGTGAAAGTCACAAGTCCAGGACACAGCGCAGGAGGCCATGGGCACGCAGCCCCGTCCTGAGAAATAAGCCAAACATACATGTTGTTCAAATCCTTTTTCTGGAGGTTTTCTTTCTATTCTGTTTTGCTGTTCTCACCCTTGCTGGAGCCCGAGTGTGGTTAGGTGGTTGTTGGAGACGGGTGTTTAGACATGCTCTCCAGGCCTGACAATCTTCGGAGGTGAGGCTTGAAGGCGGGTGGCTACGCTGAGATGCCCACTGATGACCAGGTGTGAGGCTGCTGGAAGCAATACTGATACCGAGGCTGGCATTAGCCACCACCATGGTTTTCTAAGGGCCAATAACTGAGCTCAGGAGTCCCTCCACGAAAGCTTCCCTGACCACACGCCAGGTCTGAGCTCCCCCTATCCTGGGCTATCACAGCTCTCAGCACAGTAGGCTGCAGCCTTGGTTTGCTGGCTTGGTTTCCCCACCAGACGGTGTGCTCTCTCCAGTACAAAGAATTTTATTTCTACAGCTCTAGCATCCGGTGCAGTGTCTGCACACAGTGGATTCACAGTAAGAAAAAGCATGAGAGTCAACTCAAAGGGTGTCTCCTGTGTATTAGGCACTGTTTAGGATACACTCCCAAGTCCTCTTATGGGAAGGATAAAGCGTTGATCTCAGTAGATGCTCTGTAACAACAGCGAATTAGCTAGTGAACGGCTCACAGGCAGGGTGGACTTGGAGCCCAGGGCTGAGTGTGAATGCTACGTGGCTGCCCAGATTCCTGAGTGACAGCTGACAGGTGCTAGGAGAGGACAGAAGGAGGGGGAAGGCTTCTGAAACAGGACGGCAGAGCAGCACGACTCCAGACACAAGCGGCCTGCAGAGCTGCCCTGGGCTCTGTGGCCGGGGCCACTCTGGGGTGCCACCCTCCACACAAGAGCAAGGTCTCTGCTGGCAAACGCCGTACCCGGTCGGGTGCTCCTGCCGCAGATTCTCCAGGCCTCAACACTGGGCCACCCTGTTACTGTCGTAGGCTGTAGGGGCACCTCTTCTGGGATGCTAAGTTAATAACCTGTCCAGCCTGAAGGCAGGGGTGGTCTCGGCAAGTCCATAGCCAACTGCCCCCATCCCCACTCTGTGCCAGTGCCACCCTGGGGTCAGCACAGTGAGGGATTCCAGAAGAAAGGTCAGGCAAGGATGGCCACCTAACACAGTGGCTCAGCTCTCCCCACTGCCATCTCTCCTTTGACCCTCACCTCTTCTGTCTGCCTCCATGCCAGATGTTGCACAGCCCCCCTTTCCTTCTTAGAAGAAGGTGAACAGGAGATGTTTCGTTCGAGGGACGTGCGGTGCCTCAGAGAGGGATATCCAAGGGGCACACACCTGCCAGCCTCGTTCAAGCTGAGCTTGTTCCCAGACTGCTTGGAGGCAGCCCATCCGCAGTCCCCACCCCTTGCTGCTTCTTTCTAAATGGCCCTCATGGACACATCCTGCAGCAAGTGCTACAAGATAGCTCAGACATCATCCACCCAAACTTTCAGGTTGGGTGCAGAAACCAAAGCCCAGAGAGGACAAGCAACTTTCCTAAGATCACACAGCAAGTGGAGCTGCCTCTTCACACTGGTCTGGGAAGCTGGTCTTCCCACTGCCAGGCGGTCCCAGCACTGCTTCCCTCCAGAGTGGGGCTTGCTTTCCACAGTGAGAGCACAGGAATTACAGGTGCCTCTTAGGTAGGACAGCTGAGTCCAGAATTGGTAATAGGTGTCTGGGATTTGCATAAGGAAGGAAGTATGCATAAGTTGGGGCGAGAGGTTGGGTATGTCCCCCTGCTGTCTCTAACTGCAGTGAGAGGCAGACTGTCCCTCTCACAGCCACGCTCACCTGTGGCTTGTCCTGGTAAACTGGGCTCGGTCAGGGGGCATCTGGCAAGCGTGGACGCGTGACAGGCCCGCGGGTGCGTGTGTGTGTGCCTGGTGAAGCTGCAGGCTTACGCACGTGTGTATACACACGCGCCTGTCACAGTGGTGGTGTATGGACACAGTCAAGACCTCTGTCAGGCGCTGACTGGGGTCAGTGGTCCTACTGTGCACTCCGGCTCCATTGATGGGTGCACACCAAGTCCGGTGTGTTTGTTTGGGTATGGGGAGGGGAGCAGGCGGCTGTGGCCAGTGCCCCTTGGCCCCCTCCCCTGTATATTTAGGGTCCACAAGACCGTGTGCCTGGGGCAGGCCTGGGGTGTAAATGGGGCCTGGGGGACAGCGGGAGGGTGGGAGAGCCTCCCAGGGGCTCCAATTGGGCTTCCAAGCCTGGGGCAGCAGGAGAAGCGTTCTCTAGCGAGGAAGCCTCTGCGTAGATGCCCTCATTACATCACCGACATCCCCGCCACTGAGCCGGCCTCCCTTAGAAGAGGCGCTTCTCTGAACGCCAAGCAGGACGAAGCGCCTTCCGGTCGGGCCGCAGAGCCTGCAGAGCGGCTTCTTCTCTCCGCAGCGGCCGGTGGACAGAGCGGGGGCAAAAGGAGATTCCACAGACCCCAAACTCGGGAGTGGCCGCTGGATGCGGGGAGGAGGAGGCGAGCGGAGGCCAGTAGGAGAGTGCGAGGACTGGCCGCGCGGGCGCCGGCGGGCGAGGGGTTAAGTGTGGGATCCGCTGTTGTGCTGTCGTTCCGGATTCTCTTCCCTCCGCGCGGGGCTGTTTGATGTTGGAGTACGCCAGGGACTCCCCCTCCCACCGCTACACACGCGCGCACACGCGCACACTCACACACGCACACGCACCACTCTTTGCAGACAGGGCTCCGGTGGCTCCAAAGTGACGGACTCCCTCTCCCCTGCTCCCCTCACCCATTCTCTCGCGCATATAGCCTCCCTTTGCCATATTCTCGCGCGCGCTCTTTCCAGCGTCCCCGCCCGGGCAGGGGAGCACCCGGCAGAGGCGTGCCGCTTTCCTTCCATGCCTCCGTCTTAAAGAGCGCCACGAGGGGGAGGGGAGGGCCGGAGGAGGAAGAGGAGGAGGAGGAGACCGAGAGGGCGCCCGGGAGGCAGGGCGCGCGCACACGCCGAGGGACGCGCGGAGGGTACGAGCCGCGCAGCGAGCGCAGAGCTTCCTCGGCCGCCGGGCGCCCCCCTGCCGCCCCATGCTGTGCTCCATGGCGAACTCGGGCTGCCTCCTGCTGTCCAACTCCGGCAGCATGCTCCCGCACTCCGTGCCCTGCCCGCCCGCCTTCCTCTACCTCCAACAGGTAAGCGGCCCCCGGCCCCGGCCCCCCGCCCGGCGCACGTGCGCCCCGCGCCGCCACCCACACCCGCACTTGGCCGCCTCCGCGCCGCCGCGGGCGCCCCGCTGCGCTCCCCGCGTCATGGCGCCGGGGCCCGATGGGGGGAACTGCGCCCCTGCGCGGCGGCCGAGCGCGGGGTCGCCTGCGGCGCGCGCGGCGCGGGGCCGGGGGCTGGAGTTTGGGGTGTCGCTCGCAACTTTTCCGAAGGCGCGGGAGGGGGCGGCGGGCGGAGTCTCGGGGGAAGCCGGAGGGGAGGGGGCGAGGGTTCTCGGCGCCTTGGTCACTTTGGGGAACTTCGTGCCGGGCCGCGGGGGCGAGGAGCTGGGCCTCTCTCTGGCTGGTCGGGAAAGCCTGGGGGCCGCGCGGAGGCGGCGGCGGGGGCGCGGAGCTCTACTGCAGCGGGGACCGCGCGCCGGCCTCGGGGAAGGCGGGCCACCCGCCTGATGGGGCTGACGAGGGAGGCCCCTGGAGCTCCGACTGGGGAGGGGGCTGGGCCAGAGTTTTGCAGTCTGCGGGGCTGCGCAGGAAGCTCGGGCTGGCAAGGGGGGTGCAGGAAGCCAAGCGACTCTGAGCCCCCAAATCCTCAGGGCTGCCCACGGGGAGATGCGCGCAGAAAATCAGCTGCCGCCTGCCTGCTGGCCGTGGTGTGGAAGGCGGGGGTCCTGCGATCCCACCCAATGCGGAACCAGTGGGGACATTGCAATGGGGACAGAGGGGGGGCTCCCTCACCTCCCCCAGGCCCCATGGCCTCTCAGGGCTGCAGTTCCCAGTGCCAGCTTGGCCAGAGCCAGCTGGGGGGCTGCAGTACCTTGCCTCACCCACCCTGGCTGCCCACACCTTACGACCTGCCCTCCTCCTCGGCGCTGTGGGGCTGCCTTCTTTATCTTTAGCATCCTCAACTCCTGCTTGGACCTGCAGGGTCGGGGTGACTGCTTGGGGAGGCCTGGGGCTTGAAGGGGGAAGACAGTGAAGCCGAGAGAGCTTCAGGCTGACCATCCTGGGGCCTGCCTGACCCGGGGGCCGGGGGTGGGGGGAGGGGGCGGGGCGTGGGGACTCCCATGGAACCAGGTCTGCACCCTGGGCTGGATGTGGAGATGGGAGCTAGAGGGCAGGGGGTGCCACCCCAAGGCTGACGGTCAGGGTCAGGCCAGGCCTAAGTGAACATGTTCCTCCACCACCTCCCCCATGGGTATGTTTGAAGGGAGGATGGCAGAAGTGTGTGTTGCTTGGAGATAGGGAGCGGTCCAGGTGGAGCTGGGCCTTTGTATGGTGGGTTCTTGTCCTTTTGTGCCCCTTTGGGCTCTCCAGGGAACCAAGAAAGAGAGAGCCATCGGAGGTGGCTCAGCAGGAGCTGGGGACACGGCAGACAAAGATGGGGTCCTCGGCTGAGCCAGGGCAGCTCTGAGTCCCCAGGGTGCTGGGCGCCTGGGTCGGCGCCTTACACAGATGCACGCAGCAGGAATTGACAAGTGTCAGTAACTGCAGAGGAAGGGACAGGGGACTGACTGCACGGTCGGGAGCAGAGGGTGGCCAGAAGCAGCCTGCAACCCGGAGCCCTTGGTCCTCGGCCGCACCTTCCCTAGGACCACCTGTGATGTCTGAGCAGTCCTGGACACAGCCCAGTGACGACAAGAGCTGATGAGAGGGCCCCCATACCCACAGGCAGCGGGCATCCAATTCCAGGCCGGGGCCGACTCACAAAATTCCCCATCGTCATTGAGTCGCAGGCGATCAGGGTGGACCTCGCGGGTCAGCCTCCCAGTGCCTCCCAAACTTCCATGAGCGCAGGAATCCCTTGGGGATCTCTGAGGTGGGGCCTGTGAATCTGCATTTCTAACAAGCTCCCAGGTGGTCATGGGGCCCACCACTCAAAGTAGCCAGGATCTGCCCCACCGCCAGCCCCACTGGCAAGAATGCTCTGGGCTGCAGGAAGAGGCTTCCATAGATAAAATGTAAAATTGGAGACCAATCCACAGCTTATTGGCTGTGTTAGGCAAGTCAGTTCACCTCTCTGATCCTCAGGCTCTTCCTCTGAGAAACAGGGCAAAAGCACCATCCCCCCAGGTTGAACGGGAGGGTCAAGTTAAGATGAAGTAGCGGCAAGCCTCCGAAAAATGCCAAACATTTGGCATTATCCTGATGGAGTCAGACCGGTGCTCATAGTTGGGATAAATGCATCAAAAAGACCGAGGGGCCAAGGTACCCAATTCGTCCAGTGCTGAGTGGACGCGTCCTCTACTGGTGGCATTTGGAGCTTTCTGTAGGGTCAGCGGGATGGGAAAAAGACCACAACCGAGACAGACCCATCCAAAATGGGCATCAACCATGGGTAGAATTGTTTGTGGGAAAGCCAGAGTGTGCACCTTGGGCCAAGCTTTGAACACCCAGTTTCCTTCACAGCTGTTCTGCAAGAGATGGCCGTGTGTCTCAGCAGACTGGGAAAGATCTAGCCAGCCATTTCCTAGCCATTTGTGGAGACACATTTTTATAGGAGCACACGCAGCTCTGGTGGTCCAGGACCAATACCAAACAAATAGTGACATTTAGTTCAAGACCCCACTTGTCCCAAACCACCTTTGAAGTGAGACAGCCTCCCGCATCCCCTGGAAGTGGGGCTCAGGGCGGCTCCGGCCCAGCCTCCAGAGTCAGAGCTTGCCTCCCCTGCAGGCTCCCACCGAGGGCTTGCAGGTCTTCCGCGTGAGTGAGCCTTGGTGCCATGTGTAGGCTGTGTATTCAGTCTCAACACACGTTTGATAACAGGGGCAGGAGCAAAAGACGTGAAATCAAGCAAGACCAGAGACGTGGTTTTCGGCGCATTAAGATGCAGGGTTTAAACAGGCAAGCTTTTGAAACATAGAGCCTTTCGAACTGGAAATGAGAAAGTAGAACCTCCACCAAGAGAATTCCGTTCTCTCTGTTAAAGCATCAACCTTTCCCCGCTGCATGGGCTGGACCCCAAGTGTGCTGAGCATGGGGCCGGGTCCCCTCTGAGACGCAGCAGCGCTATAATTAATTAGAGGAGCTTGTTGTCGGGCGTCCCTTCTCCCAGCCTCTCAGCCGTGCTGGTATTTTTCAGAGTTCTAACCATCCAAGGCAGGACTTCAGGTCACCCGACACCAGGAGAAATCCAGCTGCGGTTTGGGCTCCGGTATTTGTTCAGAGCTCACCCAAGTGGCCTGGGGCCTCACTCAGGTTGTGCCCCACAAGGCCTGGCCTTGATTTCCCCACCTGCCCAGCTGGCCGCCTGGGGGCTCTGGCTCTCTGTGAGTACCTCGGCCCCCTGCAGGGCAGCCCAGAGCCGTGGTCCTCCACATCTGGTCCCTGCTAGGGATCCAAGGATGGGACACAGAGAGGCTGTTGTCCTGGTGCATTGCGGCCAGCGAGGGGTGGGGCCGATACTGATCACCTTTCATAGCAAGAAGTACCTCATCTGGAAATCCAGAATATCAGCAAGGCTCCCTGAGAGGCCCCAGTCCGGGCTCCAGTAGAAGAAAGTTGTAGAGAGTGGGAAGAAAAACCCGCAGGCCCACAAAATGGGATTTTTTTGTCACGGTAATTACTTATTATTAAGCTGCAGTGTCCTATAAAAGAGAATCTTATCTCCACATCCAGCTGGGAAGCTGGGGAATCCCTCGGGGGAAGACAGAGATGTAAGTGCCCTAAGTTTTCTAAAAAGGAGTATTGGTGACAGAGAGGAGGGGACTGTGCTGGCAGGTTGCCAGCAGGCCGGAGAGGGACCAGACCCTGGAGGATGGGAACGTTCGGGGCCTTCCTGAGGGCTGTGTTTAGAGTTCTGTCCATCTTATCATCTTCATGTTCTTAATCAAGGTGAAATCACAGATGGCCTCAGTTGTCATTGGCATAAACATTGCCAGAAACCGGAAGTTTCCCTGGAGGATGTGGTGTTTCCACCCAGCTTCCTGATGGGAGACAGATTGTTTCTTGGAGTTGGTAGCAAAAAACATTCCTGCAGGGTGTGGAACCCAAAGGCTCCTCGGGGAGGCCAGGGAATTCTAGGGTCTGTTTTGAGATTCGTTAGGAAGCTCTGCCCTTATTGACAATCATTCTCTTTGGGGGTAGCCATGCTGCTGGTCACAGGAATTTTTAATGAGGATTAATTACCGTAGCAAAGGTAGCACTGCTTCTTATACCTTCTTGACACGCCTGGGCATCTTGTCTGTGTTCCTGGGCTGTTGGCGTGTCACCGTGGTGTGATTCTGGGAACCCCGTCTGAGACACACATGTTCATGGTGACATAACATGCCTGTGAGTGTGCCCCAGCCAGGGGGCAGGGACAGGCACAAAACAGCAGCTTCTGCACCAGCATCTCCAGAATTACACGCCATTGAGTCTGTTCCAGTGGCCGGAGCCACATGCTAAAAATTATCCTATGAACTGGAGAATTTAGCTAAACCGGTAGTTGAGGCCCCATGATGCTCATTCCAAATTGAGCCACCTGGTCAGGGAGCCCTCGCCCCCCGCGCCCCCAGGGAATCCTTGGGGACCAGAGATAGCGCTGTTCTAGCTGCCCATGCCTCATACTTAGGGTGAAACCAGCTTACTCTGGTGTCATTTGGTTGCTGAAGTAACTCGGTTATTTCTCTGGTTCCCCCTCAGTTTTTGCTCGTTGGCAGCTCTTGTTGGTCCCCGAATCTGCTGAGTGTACGTGCACGTTTTGTAGTTGAGGAAACTGCGGCACAGAGAGGTTAGGTAATGGCTAACTCGTAAAGCCCGCGACGAGGGACTTCCCTGGCGCTCCAGCGGTTAAGACTCCGAGCTTCCAATGCAGGGGCCACAGGTTTGATCCCTAGTCAGGGAACTAAGATCCCACATGCTGCGGGGCGCAGCCAAAAATAAATAATAAAGCCCCAGCCGGACCCCAGCCTCACACATCTAGTAAGGAACAAGGACCCTCCAGCCACTTTCCTCGCCACGCACAGAAGAGAAGTAAGTCAGCTGCAGCCTTGAGTTGGGGAAGGCGGAAGCAGCCTGCCTCCGAAACCCGAGGGTCCTGGCCTATCGTCTTTCTCCTTGGGGTGAGTGGGCTTCTCTGAAGAGGGAGGAGCGAGGAGCTGTGTCTAGCTGGATGGGCGATAAGCGTGGCAAGGAGTGGTGGCCGAGGGGGGATCCAGCCCCGGGCATGGACGGAGGGTCGCCTAGTGTAGGATGTTCAGACCCAGCAGAGCGTGAAGGCTGGGCAGAATCGAGCAGCCTCAGACCCCCGGCTCTGCTGTGAGGCCTCCCTGCCCCAGAGGTGTGGGTGCATGGGGCTGGGTATGGGCTTCACAGGGGCAGAGGAGCTGGCATGGCAGGCGTGGGCTAGGCCAGTTGGCGTGCTGGGAGGGCAGCAGAGGGCAGGAAAGAACGCTGCAGCCGGGCAGACCGTGCCTGCGGCCTGTCCTCTCCCCCTGACACAGCCAGGTGCCCACAGCCTGCCAGACCAGTGGGCAGGCACTGAGCCACACAACTTGGGGGTCGCAAAACGCCGCCATCCTTGGAGGAGGCGAGGCTGAGGTCCCAGCCCAAGTGCCCTCTGTCTCCTGTCCTCGGTCCTGGGGATGGCCACCTGCAGGCAGCTCAGAGCAGAGTACCAGGTTCCTGGGGGAGGGCGGGAGGCTGGCAGGGCTTCTAGCCAGCTCTGGGGTGGCACCTGGCACCCAACTGGAACCCGGGCGAAAGGCAGTGGTCCCACAGGCAGGCAGATGTCAGGAGGGAGGTCGGCAGCTGGGGGCCTGCCTGTGACCGGGGCTGAGTCCCACCCAGGTGCCTGAAGCAGCAGCGCACTGCGGGCCTGCAGAAGGGGCTCCCGTACTCCCCGAGGGCGGGGCTTTGCGGCCATCCCGGACCGCTGGGGGCTCCATGAGGCTGCATGTTGCTGTCCCTCCTCCTGCCTCTCCTCCAGCACCTCTCTCCATGCCTCCCCCAAGTCCTCAGCCTTTCTCTTCTACCTTCATGTCAGTGGTTGCCCCTAGAATATTCCCTGCCGCTGGGCCTCTGCCGCCCTCTCCCCCCCTTCCCCCGGCCTACTTTCTCGCCTCTCTTGTATTCATTTTCTGTTTTCCCCTTCGCCCCCTTCTTCCTCCCAGGGGATTCCAGCCCCTTCTCATCCCCCAGACTCTGGCCAGCCCGTGCAGCCCCCTCCGGCTCCCTCCATGGCCCGCCAACCCACTGGCCAGACTGTTATGTGGTCCCGTCAGGGGCTGCGCATGCGTTACAAATTGCATCTCCATGGGATCACAGGCCTTTTGTGTCACCAGCACAGCTGAGCGTGGTCCTTGGTGTCCAGGACCCCCGGGGGAGCGAGTCCAGTTCTGGAAGGAGACCGGGTGGGGCTGGGACTTGGGCTTGGGCAGGAGGCCTCGGCTGCTCCGGGGAGCCCTGGGTGGCTCTGGTGCCAGCCCACCTGCCACGGTGGGGTCCACACCAGCCGCAACAGAGATGGGCCGGTAGCCTCTGAGAGGCAGTGGAGGCTAGTCCTGTCCCCGCCCCCGTACACCCCCCCAGCCGGGGGCTCCAGCGGGCCGGCACGGTCTTCATCCCCCTGGGATCTTTGAGCAGCTCAGGGAGTCGACAGAGAAGGAGAGGCGCAGGAGGTCAGCAGCCACAATTATTTATGGAGCGGCTGTTTGTGCCAGGCTCTGCAGCGGGCCCTGGGTGTAGAGTTGGGAATGAGAGCCCCCTGTCCTCCGCTTTCTGGGGCTCACAGGCCCAACTCAACCAAAGTAAACTGGTTTTAAGAGCAGCACACGTCTCTCCCCCCGTGGGTGTGAGGGCACGTCCAGAGCCCAGCCGGGTGGCCTGACAGGGGAGCCAGCCAACGCCTTCCCTTCCCGGCCGGAGCTTCTGTGTCCAGGCATCTAAGCTGGGGTTTTACATCACCTTTCCTTCCCTTCCAGGGGGCTTTTCGGGCTGCAGAGGCCCCTGCTTGCTCCCCCCAGCCTGTACCTACCCCATCACCACCCACCCAGGCGTGGCGTCCAGCCTCTTAATCACTCCAGCGGGCGGCTCGGGTGTGCCCGGGTGTGGTGAGTCAGCTCCGCGTCTGGGGAACATGGGGAACTTGTCCACAGGGGCAGTGGGGAGCCCGGGTGGACCCGCGGGAGAGGCCTGGCCCCCGGAGCCCCCGAGGCAGGAAGGAGGCTGCTTTGTCCTGCTCCCCAAGCCAGTGCGGGGCTGGTCCCATGCAGACCCCCAAGGTCACCCACACCAGGTGGTCCTGAGAGGAGCTGTCCCACACCAGCCTCAGAGCGGCTGCTGGGCCCACAGTGTCACCCCCGGAGGGGGACGGGTGGAGGCAGACGCTGCCTGTCCTGGCCCCTCAGCAACCGGCCCTGTGGCCTAGAGCACACTCTGGTCTCTTGGGGCCTTTGGGGCTCATCTGCAGAGCGAGGGTACAGTCAACAAATGTCAGGACGCTGGGGGTTGAGCCAAAGTACCATCCAGCCGCAGTGCCAGGGCCCCCTGCGTGTCACCTGCCGGGCGTCCTCCCTGCCTTCACGGAGCTCTTGTTCCAGTCTGGAAGGGAGGGGACAGATCCACAGAAAGGCAGATACAAAGGGTGACAGACAGACGCGGACGTGGAGGACACGGAGTGGGGGCTGTGGTGGGGCAGCAGGGCCCCCCAAGAGGGCCAAGAGCACTTAAGCTGAGCCGGGAAGCAGAGGCAGCAGCGCCAGGAGTCAGGCTGTGTTCTGCTGGGACTCGTGCCCACATCCTTCCCGGGAGGACCCTGTGCCCAGATCATGGCTCCCAGAGCACAGTCTCACTTAGACAAATGTCACCTGTGCCCGTGCTGTGCTAAGGGAGCCGAGTGTGTGTGTGAGTGTATGTGTGCAAGAGCACATGTGTGAGTGAGGTTGTATATTGTGTGCATGTGGGTTGTGTGTTGTGTGTGTGTATGTGCAGGGTTGTTGTGTGTGTTGAAAAGCCGGAAGAGAGCTCGGGGCAGTTCAGCTTCTGTGTGTGGTGCGTGCAGAGCTGATACAGGTGTGGGGAAGGGTCCCAAGAAGACATCCGCAGAAACCGTCCCCATAGAAGGTGGGTGATGTGAAACTTAATCTGTCTCATTCCCTCATCGGTGAGCAAATAAGCAGGACCAGGTCAGGGCTGCCCAGACCAGGAAGTGGGGTTAGAAATGGAGAACGAATGTGTGGGTTTTTTCCATCCCAATTGTCATATTTTGGGGGGGAAGTTACTGCCAAACCATGGTGTGTTCAAAGAAGGGTGATTAGGAGCATCAGCTAAAGGTATCCGGGAGATTCAACCCGGATCTCGGCTGAGGTCAGCAAGTTGACACATAAGGGAGAACAGACCTTCCCCACCTGGACAGGAGCAGAGGGTGGGAACAGACAGTGGGTTTAGAGAAAAATCTCTAAGAACATTTGTAACTGGCATCTCCCAGCTTTAGCATTGGTTGTTACGTGAGGTGGTAAGTTGCCTGTCATCAGAGGAATGCAACAGAGGCTGACTGGTTCTCTACTTCAGAGGCTCTAGAGCAATGCTGTCCGATAAAAATACAACGTCAGCCAGTAGGAAAGTTTACATTTTCTAGTAGCCACTTAAAAGAAGTGAAAAGAAACAGATGAATTTCAGTACTACATTTTTTTTTAACCCAACGTATCCTAAATATCAACCCATCACATATGATCAATGTGAAATAATTAATGAGGTGGTTTGCATTCTTGTTTTTGTACTAAGTCTTTGAAGTCTGGTGTAGATTGTACACGTACGGTACATCTCCACTCAGACTAGACACGTTTCCAGGGCTCAGTGCTCACGGAGTATTGTGATTAACATGCTGGGCAGATCCAGAACTTTTCCACCATCGCAGGAAGTCAGCTCTAGGCCTCGCTGCTCAAAGCCTGGTCTGCGGACCCGCAGCACAAGGAACCAGCTAGAAACGCAGATCCCCGGGCTCTCCAAACCTCCTGCGTCTGAATCAGCGTGGAGTGGGGCATCTGGGGGAGTCACACTGCTCCAGAACTTGGTGTGTTTCAGGGGATGTGTATGGGGTGGCCTTCGGATCCCTGTCGTGGTTACAGGTCTCAGAGCCCCACTGGCCCCCAGTGCCTGTCTACAGGCTGGCTGTGTCCTTGGTAAAGTCTTCACCTACCCCTGGCAAAGTGGGATAACTAGGAATCTAAGTGTAGTAACTTTTCTCATAAAGATCAATCTATTGACTTTTGTGTGGAAAATAACTGGTTTAGTTAAGTGACGGTGATACCCGCTGTTCACGTTTTCAATGTCCTTATTTGGTAAAATAAAAGGTTGGCAATTCAAATCCTCCACCACCCTTCTTTTGAAAATACATTTTACTAAGTAGCCCTCTTCAACAGTCTGGAAACCAGTGATCTCGAGCAGGAATCTTTGGGCCAAGTCCATCCTACCGTCTGTTTTTATAAAAAGAAGTTTTGTTGGAACACGGCCACGTTCGTTTGTTCACGTGCTGCCTGTGGCAGCTTTCACGCCACAGCGGCAGAGTTGAGCAGGTGCAACAGAGACCACGTGGCCTGCAAAGCTCAAAATATTTGCTGGAAAAGTTTGCTGGGCTGGAAGTTGCTCCAGCACAGAGCAGCGCTGCCCATAGAGGTACAATGGGAGCCCCACGTGATGCTGCGTTTTCTAGCAGCCACATTGACCAGCATGAAAAGACACAGGTGAAATTCATTGTAATGATATATTTTATTTCACCCAATCCAAAATATTTTCATTGCAACATTTAATCAATCTAAATATGATGGAGGGACTTCCCCGGCGGTCCAGTGGTTAAGATTCCACACTTCCAATGCAGGGGACGCGGGTTTGATCCCTGGTTGGGGAACTAAGATTCCACATGCCGAGCGGCCGTAAAATAAAATAAAATGATCCATTCTAAAAAAAAAAAGGAATATGATGGAGATTTTTGGCCTTCTTTTTTCATGCTAAATCTTCGAAATTCACTGCGTATTTTTCATTCACGGCTCGTCGCGCATCGAACCAGCCAGATTTCAAATGCTCAGTAGCCACATGTGGCTGGTGTCTGCCCTAGTGGACAGCACAGGTCTGGAAGGAATGCGGTGAGTTCCAACTGGGGCATCTGGGAAGGAAGCTGAGAGGAGCTAGGCTCTTCCCTGGGTGTCAGTGGGGCTGAGACCTGCAATAGGTGAGTCTGTGGGCAGGACCATCCCACAGGGAGCCAGCAGTTTATATGGAGAGACAGAGAGTTGAGTGTGTTCAGGGCCCGTTCCTGGACTGCCTGGGGCGTGAGGGTGAGAATGATGATAGGAATGGTTCCGAGTCTAGGCTGAGAAATTTGGACTTTTTTCAGTAGGTAATAGGGAGCCACGGAAGGTCTTTGAGCAGGGCAGTGACATGATCAGCTCTACATGTAAGGAAGATGAATCTGGGATGGAAAGGAGACTACGGACCAGGCAACAGCCAGGACCAAGGCTTGGGCAAGAGATGATGGGGCCTGACCCAGCAGGCAGTGGGGATAAGGTGGGTGAACAGGAAGATTTTGCAGAAGAGGTGTGCCCCAGACATGCTAACAGATGGGTCATGGAGAAGGAGGGTCCCTGCGGAATTGGTGGTTTCTGGTTTAGGGTTGGCACTGATGTGGGGTGAGTGGGTTGCTCTGGTGGCCGTGGCCTTAACCACGTGATCTCAGCCCTCGTGAGCCCCCGGGCCCTGGCTCCTTGGTGGAGAAAGTCTTCCCCCCTCCGTCACCGGCACAAGAGTCCTCCTGCGGGCTCCAGGGCAGGCTGCATGCCCCAGCAGAGGACCCTCGGGTCCTGCCCTCTCCTCCAGCCTCCTTTCAGGTCTGTTGGGACAGACCAGGGCAAGCGCCCCAGACAGATGTGAACATCTGGCTGTGCCCTTCTGGACACTTGGCACCTTCACCTCATGTCCTCCCGAGACAGTCCCTGCTGTCCGACCATCCCCAGAATAAACGTGCTCCAGGGTGCATTTGCAAGGTAGATGGGAAGGCAGCTCCCTGGCTCCAGAGGAAGCAGTGGCCCCACGTGCCCCAGCCCCGGTGTCCCCGAGCCACTGTCACAAACACCTGGCCAGGGAGGTGCATGTCAGGGCCTGGGGACAGGCAGCCTCCTGGGTGGAAGGGGAGGGGAGCAGAGCATCCCAGGAGGGACGGAAAGGTCACAGGTCACCTCTGTACCACCTGGGAGGGCCTCACAGACAAGGAGGCCAGGTCGATTCCAGGCATGGAGCCTGGTGGGGAAAACACATTGGGAAGGGAGTGAAGCAGAGGTTACCTGAAATGGGCTGGGGCTGCGTTGCCTACCTGAACAGGAGGATGTGTGTTTCTCCCCAGGTGGTTCCAGCCTCCTGGCCTTTGTTCTTGTGTCTTTCGCCGGGAGTGCCAGTCCCCAGACACTCGCCTGACATGCGTTCTCATTTCCTCCAAGACTTTGTTCTCTCTCTTGAGACCCTTCTTGATTGTTATTAAGCCATTTAGAAGTGCAGCCACCCCTCCTCATCTTTCTCTCTCACATCCCCTTTGCTATATTTTTCTTCGTAGCATTCGTGTATTTCTGACATACTTCACATTTTACTTCTTTGTTTGCCTCTACCAGGGGCAGGACTGTTGTGTTCACTGTGTTTCCCAAGCACCTAGGACAGTGCCGGGTACATGAAGATGCTCAGTAAACATTCACTGTGAGATTGAGATCTGCCCTCCCTCCACGGGCAGCCTCGGGGAGCAAAGGGTCTGTTTTCTGTTTTACCCACCGCCCTTGCCAACACCCCCAGCCGGGCAACCCCTCCAGGCCCAGCCACCTGAGCAGCCAGCTGGCAAGTGGCTAAGTGGCCACAAGTGACAAAGATGGGGCAAGTCTTCTGTCACAGCCTCTGTGGGGCTTAGAGGCTCAAAGGGTGGGAAAGCTCAGGGGCGAGGGGGCTGGCAGGGAAACTTGGCTCTTTTATTCCACCACTCCCTTCCTCCTTCCGTCCCTCCCTCTCTCCCTCCTTTCTTTCTCTTTCCTTCTTTCTTTCTTTTTTTTTTTTTTTTTTTTTGCGGTACACAGGCCTCTCACTGCCGCGGCCTCTCCCGTTGTGGGGCACAGGCTCCGGACGCGCAGGCTCAGCGGCCATGGCTCACGGGCCCAGCCGCTCCGCGGCATGTGGGATCTTCCCGGACCGGGGCACGAACCCGCGTCCCCTGCATCGGCAGGCGGACTCTCAACCACTTT